>NC_050097.1:112466405-112769435 GCF_902167145.1 Zea mays | reverse complement strand
TCACCTCAACGGGGACTAGGTTCTTTAGAACCGAACCTCGGTAAAACAAATCACCATGTCCATCCGCTTTATTTCTTGGTTGATTTGTTTTCCCCTCTCTCCCGGACTTGACATATGTTCTAACACTAACCCCGGCTTGTAGTGTGTTTAAAGTTGTAATTTTTAGATTCCGCCTATCCACACCCCCCTCTACGCGACTTTCACTAACGCTAACCCCGACTTAGTGCATGTTTAAGTTTATAAACTTTAGGTTTCGCCTATTCACCCCCTCTAGGCGACTTTCACTTTTAACTCATTTGATCTTGTACATCCATTTGAACATTTTCATCGAGTCTTGGCTTCACTTGACCCCAAAACTCCAAAATCCAAATCTAATCAACCTAGCTTGTCTAATGAGTTCCATTATGTTTTTATGGTCATGAAGAACTTATCTAAATGTTGAAATGGTCTAAAGTCCATTTCCTTCTCAATTTGCACATTTTCTCTATTGATTCTGTTACTGAACACTTAGCAAACTAGTTAGTCTAATAAGTTGTGATGGTCATCAAACACCAATACAAATATAGAAATGGCTCAAAGTCCATTTCCCTTTTAGGGCCTGTTTGGCATGGCTCCAGAGCAAAACTCCAAGGGGGAGCTGGCCAGAGCATGTCAAATACCCTAATTCTAGAGTTGTAAACTCTATAGAGTTTTTGGAGCTACAGTAATTTTTTTGGAGTACCTCTTTTGCTGCTATGAAAACTCCAAAAAAACAACCTAGTCATGGAGTTTGGAGTTATTTACCCGCCACTGCCATCGGTTATGAGAAACAATCTAAACTCTGGAGCAGAGCTGCTCCACTCAGAGTTTTGGAGTAGAGCTGCTCTAGGGTGGAGCAGAGCAATACCAAACATGTTCTTAGTTCTGATATGCTCAATTTTAATGGTTTGATCATGGATCTTCACCTTAAGAACATAATATTTAATGTCAATGAACTTAGCAGCCCTACTTGACTTGTTATTGTAGGATTAAAACATTGTTGGCTCATTACCACAGTAAATTCTTAGTATTTTTCTATGCTACCAACCACTCTTTATCTAAGTACAAATTTCTTTGCCCACATCACCTTCCTAGTTGCCTCATATATAGCTACAAACTCTCAGTACACCAAACTGGTTAACTTTCTAGAGTCTAAATCCTAGGAAGTTAGTAGTAAGCTCTCGAAAATTAGCGATCCTGTCCTAAGTTATGCTCTCGAAAAAAGTTAGCAATCTCGTCAGATCGACTAGAAACAACTTCTCACTGTATGAAAAGTTACCCAGACGTTTTATCTCTGCCAAATCCGGATTCACTTTTTGGTGGATGTACTAGTACTTGAGGGGGCTACTCTACAAAACCTAAATTGGTGGTTACACATGGTAGTTGTTCGTTATATTTTGTTGGATCCCCTTAGGTCTTGTTCGTTTGTGTCGGATTACACCCGGAATGGTTCCCGCTAATGAAAGTCTATATAAATTAGAGAAGCAATCCGGTTAGGAATCGTTCCGACCCACCAATCCGACGCAAACGAACAAGGCCTTATTGTTTTCCGTCTCGATGTTTTCCGTGTCGAGGCCGAGTGAGAGTGATGAGGGGCGGAAGAAGGTAACGACGTACGCGCGCGCGTGGCGTACGTACGTGAAGTCGTGAACCCGGCCCTACCCGACCGACGACTGGTGGTGGTGGTGGCCGTGACGATAAATCCGGCTGCGATGGGCATGCATGCGCCGTGACGTGCGGACCCAATGCAACCCCATTCATTCATCAGATACATCAGTCTGCATCTATCTGCATGGGCCGGGAGACACGGACAGACCCACACCACACACACGCCTTCCTTCCTTTCCACGGTTTCCCTTTATTTGGCGGCGTTGTTTCGTCGTCGTCGCTCCGATCCGTCGTCCATGCATCTCGGGTCTGGGTGTGCATGGAGCCATATATAGAGGTAGCGTGCAGTGTGTGCCCGTGCCATGACTTGCGCCTTAATTAAGTTGACCTGCATTGACGACGTGGCGGTAGGCTAGCTAGCTTGTTAATTACTTTACACCACGCTGCTTGCTGCTGTGCTCGCTAGCTAGTTGCCCGGCCGGTGCTTACATACTTTGACACGTCGTACGTACTCCTATGTCGACTACGGTATATAGTCAGCCTCCCCTCACATGCCATCTCGTGCAACTACGTACTACACGTCCGCAGACACATGCAGGCACAGGCAGGCAGACCACATCGTTTGCCTCACAATTATGCATGAGCGAGAGCGAGCGTGCCATGCATGTGCCTGCGGCGACACCCATGTGCATGCATGGTAGTTGCCCGGACGGAGGCAACAACGAGATCACACTAGAGCATGCATGCATGCGGCGCATATACAGTACGTATATGCAAAGCAGCTGAAAGAAATCTAGACGTGCACGACGACGGCTGTTCTGTTCACACTACTAGCTAGTAGCACACCAGTGCCCCCGGCCCGGGCTGCCGCGCCGTGGCCTTGCTTGCCCGGTTGCCCCCTCCTCTGCTGCCATCGACCATCTATTATTGTGTAAAAGAATACTATAAAATCTGCTAATGAAAATGCACAAGAAGATATGAACTGATGATATATGAAGAAGAAACCAAGCGCAGACACGTCAACCAGAGGCACCGACCGACGGCAGACCGGACGTCCGGACCCGCCTGCCAGCCAGCCAGCCCAGCGTAAAGCCACGGCGGCCCGCTTCTGGTTAACTGGCCGCTGGTCCTTCGGATGCTTCTTCTTCGGAGGAGGCCCTTCCCGCTGCCCCACACCAAAACGGACCACCGCTTTCACCGGGTCTCTCGAGATTCCGTTCCGTTCCCTTCCGTTACGCCGCCAATGCTCGTTTCGTTTACCCTACCGTTGGATGCACCAGCCGCCCGCTGACCGGCCCGGGTGCGCCACGCGAGCCGGCTGGCGTTGGGGAGCCTAGGCCATAATCTGCAGTTCTGCACCACAAACAGCGCCAATATTCACGAATTGCCTTTTTCTCTCTCCTTTAAGAACAAATGCACTGGTGCTCGTTTTTTAGCGGGTGCTTTTTTCTCTCCCCAATGGTTATCCTGCTGACTAGTAGTCAGCGTTACTGACACTAGTGTGACTGACCGATCTCACACATAGTGTTTAAGACTTGTATCAAAGTTCATGTATCCATTTTAATGCAAGCATATTGATGTATAATTTAAACTGTGTCGGAGTGTTTGTTTAAGATTATAATATGTCCAGATTATATAAATGCAATATCCTTTAATCTAACGCTCATTTCAAAAGTTGTTGGATTATATAGTCTTGGTAGATTATAATCCAAAAACAAACATCCTTTAGAGCATCTCCAAGAGACTCTACATTTTTAGCTCTCTATTTAACTATCTATTTACCTTTTTATAAATATTACACTTTATATATAACATCTCATTCCAACAGACTATCTATCTAGTTTGGCTAGTCAGGTAGCTAGCCAAATTTGGCTAGTGAAAGAGCCAATTTGGAGAGCCGAATAGCTTGACGAATCAGATAGCTAGTCTGTTGCAGAGTTATTTTGTTGTTGAGTAGCTAAAGTTTGGTTTGACGAGTTATTTAGCTAGTCTCTTGGAGATGCTCTTAGATAGTAGTCTGTTGGAGAGTTATTTTGTTGTTGAGTAGCCAAAATTTGGTTTGACGAGTTATTTAGCCGGTCTCTTGGAGAAGCTCTTAGATAGATACATCATACATGGGCATCAACGAGTCCAAAAAAAACAAGAGCGGAAAAAAAACAAGAGCGGAAACTGGAAATGAGTCCGTGTGTTATTTATGACGCCCGCAAGGCGGCAACGCCAGTTTGGTGGAAGCCCCAGTACCGTCTGACTTTGCTGGACTGTACGTAATGCACGTACCATCCTCCTAATCCCATCCTAACCCCCGCAATTAGTTGGCGCGACTGCAGATTTCGGAAGGCACAGAAAACCGTGTAAGCCTCCATACAGTTTCCTGCATTTGCGTCTAGGTCCTTGCACTCGCGGTCGCGGGGACCTGTCTGGGAATCCAGTGATCTGGAGGGGCAATGTGGGTACGGCTGGTCAGGGGCTCGAGGCCGGAGGGGCGGCACTGGTATAAATCGGCGCGGCGCTCAAAGCTCTTCCTCCTCGCTTCCACCACCGTCCTCCGCCTCCGCCTCCGCCCCGCGCCCAGCACTCGTCCCTTGCTTTCTCCCTCTCTCTCTCTCTCTCTCTCTCTCTCCGCGCGCGCACCCACGCACGCAGTTTGAGAGGGTGTGCGGCGCTCGAGGGGCGAGGAGCGGGGTGGGTCATGGCAGAGGCAGACTGTTCCGCGGCGAGGACCAGGACGGCGGGGCTCGCCGCCGCCGCCGCCGCGGCGGCGTTCCTCGTGCTCGTGGTGGTCGCCGGCAGCGCGGTGCTCCCTGGCGCGCGGGTGAGGGTCCTCGACGGCCTCCGGTGAGTCAAGTGCTCTCCCTCCAAGCTGTGTAATGTGGTCGCGCCCGCGGGCTCTGCTTGCTTGGGGTTTTCGGCTGCCTCTGTTTCGTTCAACTTTGCTTGGGAATTTTGCTACGGTTTTAGCCACTTCGCTCTGCTACCGACACCTAGTAACCGAGGCACCCGGTCTCCGCCTCGCAGCGGCTCTCCGTTTCCGAAATTGCTTTCCATCTGCCCCGACCCTGACGCCCGCGCGGCACCGCCTGCGACTGTACCAAGTCCTAACCGGCTCACCACATGCGTCGCAGGCACAGGAGCACGGCCGTGGCGGCGGGCGGCGCGAGGCGGTGGCTGCGGGACTCCTCCTGGCCGGCGCCGGTGGCGGCGACGACGACGACGAGGTGAGCGCGATCCACCAATTCCGTCCTCTGCTTCCTCCTTCGCGCCTGTGATTGATGTCTGCCAGGTGGGACGGATCCGGTGCGTCGGCCCATGCGCTCGCGATCTGGGCCGTCCAATCCTCTCCTTTTTGGTTTAGGTTCGGTCCCCCGTTTAGATCCCCGGGGCCAGCACTAGCAGCTGCTCCGTTCCGCCAACAATCTTCTCGTGTTCTAGGAGGGACGTTGCTTCAAAACATTTCCGGCCCCAAACTCTGTTCTTGTGTTTTAGGAGGGGGGGACGTTGGTGGTGCGCGGTAACAAGCGGAATTCGTAATTTGGGGCTGGCCGGGGGACTTTTTGTTGTTGTTTCAATTTCGGATTAGAGCCGTGTGCAGCAGACTGCAGAAGCGCAGAGCGGGTCGGGGGAGATGCTCTCCCCCTTGCTTTCCGTTGCCGAGTTCGTTACAGTGGCAGGTAGAGGTAGTAGATAGTGAGAGGCCGTCTCGTAATTTGCTGCAACCAAAACCCCGACGTGCAGGTGCCGGTGCCGTCCCTGCAGTCCTGCACCGGCCACGGTAAAGTAGGGGTAAAGATTTGGGGAGGACAAGGGGCGGACAAGAAGCCGCGGAAAAGCTGGCCGAGGAAGCAAGCGGGATCGCGGCGTGTCCCTCGGCGTCCCCGGCAAATGCACACCCAGTAGAGGCGTAGAGCAGAGGAGGCACTCATTTGGTCTTGCGCTTTTGGCTACCAAAAAAGAAAAGAGAAGTCCGCAAAAGAAAATTCGATTGGATAAGCTGCAGTGCAGCGCAGCCTTGGGTACGGTCTCGCGTGCGCAAAGCGACGCTCTGTGTGTGTGTGCGCGCGCTGCCTCTGCCTGCGCTGGTTTGTTTACTCCCGTTGCCTTTTCCGTCGCGGCACGGCCACGGCCACGGCGTGCATCCACTCCGCTGCCCGTCCGCCGCACACGAACCGTGATGATGGAACGGCGCACGGATTCAATTCACCTCGCTTCCTTTTTCCGCTTCACCCAATCCTGCTGTTCCTACTGCTTGCGAAAATCTGCAACTACACCATCATTGCGAGCGATGGATTGCTAGCGCTGGCCGGGGAGTAGAGTACCATTCTTTAACTTGTATATAACAACGAAGCTTTTCTATTTCCTTGTGTGGTGGCAGCATGCCGTACGAAACTGGTCTTTTTTTTTTGTTGATTGCAAAACCATCTACACGCATACGTACTGACTGAAAGCTCCGTGTTAGCTGTTGCCATCACCAGCATGTTCTGTGTTTCTTGGTTGCGGCGGTGTCGCACATCACTCACGGACATTTTTCTGGAATCGTGTTCTCTCTCGCTTGCAGGGGCAGGGCCGACGACGGCGACGCCGGCGGGCCATCGAGGGCCGTCACCGGCGCGGTGGAGGATCCGGAGGCCGTGGCCAACGACGTGCACGTGTAAGTCGCACTCTCCTGTCCTGCCTTCCCTTTCTCTCCGCTTCAATCGATCGCGCCAACGCACTGAGAAAGCGCTGCTGCTGCTGATGAAAATACTAGATCTAAGCCTGATTTGCGAGCTGTTTTTATAGTAGACAGACTAGAAGTAGCCTCTTCGGTCCACAGCCGGACAGGACGGGCCCACCGGCAGTCTCACGTGACACAGTAGTAAAGGAAAGAGAAAGGAGAAAAAAAAAATGAGAGAGGAACAATAATACTGTTGCCTGACCGAAGCAGATCTGGTTCAGCTCGTACCAGTAGCGGGCGTACTTTACTCTGCCACGTGGGGGAGCATGAGCGCGCGCCGGGCCCGCCTGCCATGCACCTCCCACGCGCCCTGTCTGGTCTCTCAGTCACAGGTCCGGCCCTGTGCGCTTTTATGGCGACGCGACCCTGCCGCACCGCACCGCACCGCCGTGGATCGGCAACTGCCGAGGCCGATCGCCATAACTCCGCTTGCCGTTTACGACGTGTCCACGGCGGCCGAGGACACACTGCCGGGTTCCGTGCTCACACCATCGCCAGCACCGCGCCGCTGCGGCTGCCACCGCAGACCGCACACAACGCGCGAGCTGAACCAGATCACTAGCGCAGCGGTGGTGCCGGGTGCGGGTGCTGGCGAGGCACACTGGCATGCAGCAGTGACACACCACGTTATCCGCACGCCCCATGCCTGGTCGCCCCTGCATTTGCGACGGACGCGCATTCATGGTGCTTCACCGCCCTCTCCTTTCCCACCAGCCACCTAAAGTTTCTATGCAAAGATTTTCTGGCAGCGGCAGCTGATGCACGGCACAGTTGAGTATGCACTGCAGTGGAGCTCGAAACACGTAGCGACGGATCTAGAACACAATGCTGCACCGACAGAACCAAAGAAAAAAACAAGAAGTGTTCTTGTTGAGAGTTTGGTGCCAACAAGGCATTATTGACCGACATGTTAGATGCAACGGATCGGCGTGAGCACACTGTACTGGTCCCCAGAGAAATAGTGCATACTTCTGTCCTGTGTTCACTTAATTATTGTGCATGGTGTAAATAAATCTCCTGCAAGTTTCCTGGCTGCATTGGCCTTCTAATTACGTAACTGAATCGGCATGAGCATTTATTTAGTAAGAAATGTTCTCTCTGTCATCAAACTATTACTACTGCTCAGTGCATCAATTACTTTGTGATTGCTCCTTTTTTCTTCTTCTGTGTAGTTAGTACTAGTTTCTAGTATAAATCGAGTTGTTAATAATTGGAATGTCGTGCAGGTCCATCAGGAACAGCACGGCCCGGCGAAACCTCGGGTACCTGTCGTGCGGGACAGGCAACCCGATCGACGACTGCTGGCGCTGCGACTCGGACTGGCACAGCAACCGGCAGCGGCTGGCCGACTGCGGCATCGGGTTCGGCCGCAACGCCATCGGCGGCCGCGACGGCAAGGTGTACGTGGTGACGGACCCGAGCGACGACGATCCCGTGAACCCGCGCGAGGGCACCCTCCGGCACGCCGTCATCCAGGAGGAGCCGCTGTGGATCATCTTCAAGCGGGACATGGTGATCACGCTGAGGGAGGAGCTCATCATGAACAGCTTCAAGACCATCGACGGGCGCGGCGCCAACGTGCACATCGCCAACGGCGCCTGCGTCACCATCCAGTACGTGACCAACGTCATCATCCACGGGCTCCACATCCACGACTGCAGGCCCACGGGGAACGCCATGGTGCGCAGCTCCCCGAGCCACTACGGCTGGCGCACCATGGCCGACGGGGACGGCGTGTCCATCTTCGGTTCCAGCCACGTCTGGGTGGACCACTGCTCGCTCTCCAACTGCGCCGACGGCCTCATCGACGCCATCATGGGATCCACGGCCATCACTCTGTCCAACAACTACTTCACCCACCACAACGAGGTACTGGTACTACATCCATCCCATCCTCCTGCTAGATCCTGTGCGTTTGTTTGTTTTGTCCTCGCCGGCCCCGTGTGCGATTGTCCTTTTTGTTTTGTTTTCTTCACCCAAGGCATCGGAAACTTGGAGGATTCTAATTCTATTCTACTCTACTCCTACATGGTTTGGCGCATCTACGTACGCCTGAGAATTCGTTTGTTTTCTTCCAGTACAAGTGTAGTTTAGAATCCAAATCAGAACATGTCGGTTGCTTGTGCTGAGGTTGGTGCTGTAGTATCTGACGGTCACGTGCATAACGAGACCCTTTCGGTGAAACTGCATGGCTGGATTTCTCATCAAACGGTGGAACTGATGCAGGTGATGCTCCTGGGCCACAGTGACTCCTATGTGAAGGACAAGGCGATGCAGGTCACGATAGCCTTCAACCATTTCGGCGAAGGCCTCATTCAGAGAATGCCAAGGTGCCGGCACGGCTACTTCCACGTTGTGAACAACGACTACACCCACTGGGAGATGTACGCCATTGGGGGCAGCGCGGAGCCAACCATCAACAGCCAGGGCAACCGCTACCTTGCTCCGACGAACCCGTTCGCCAAGGAGGTACAGTACTGTAGACATTGTAGTAGCTAGGCACGATGCCTCTGCCAATCAGCGCCGGCCAGGCCATTTTTATAACCGAACCGAGCTGCAGGTGACCAAGAGGGTGGAGACTGCCCAGACCGTGTGGAAGAGCTGGAACTGGAGGTCAGAGGGCGACCTGCTGCTGAACGGCGCCTACTTCACCCCGTCCGGCGCGGGCGCCTCGGCCAGCTACTCGCGCGCGTCCAGCCTCGGCGCCAAGTCGTCGTCCATGGTCGGCACCATCACCTCGGACGCCGGCGCACTGTCGTGCCGCAAGGGCGCGGCCTGCTAGCGCGGATCGCGCTCCCTCTCCAGCAACAGGAAAAGAAACAGGACAACAGGAAACTAAGCCACCTCAACACCACCACCACCATGGTTACAGTTTCTTCTTCCCTTCTTTTTAGGGGTCGCTTTTGACAAGGGTTATATTATATATATATATGATGGTCCTCCTTGATATTTTCACCATTTGCTCAACCTCCCCCCTGCTCCCGACATGGAAAGCTACCTGGAGCAGCAGGCGTGAAGCGTTGCTGATTGGTCGCTCGGTCTCTCTATTAGTCGTCTGATCTGAGTGTTGCGTGTTGTTCCCTCTGCCTACAAGCAAGTGGTGTATGTTGAGGGCAGGGGGTGCGTGCGTGCGTGTTGTGTGTGATACTTACTCACTTGGTTGTTGTGTTGAGAAAAAAAGGGTCAGATTGTTAGTAGTGGTAGTACTACATGTTACGCCTGGACAGACTGGGATGGAATGGATGTACAAGACATGGAGGAATACCCATGTTCTTAACTCTTCTTCTTCTTCAGTGAAAAAAGCTAAAACGTTACAGTTTAGCTGAATATTTTGATCTCGAAGAACAGCATGTGCTGCTTCGGAAAGGACACTAGCACCAGCACATTGATATGCCCAGTTCCATATCAAGTTTTTTCACTATCCTCGGAAGTAGTACTTGTGTACATGAGGAGGGATCGGGGATGGATCTGGCGGAATTGAATGCTGCACGTTGGGCGCCTCCCCGTCCTCCCGACGAAGATGTACATGTCGAGCACAAGGTCCTTCCTTCCAGATCAGAGACTCGATTTCATTGATGGGCATTCAGTCGCCCAAGATCCTTCCAGATCAGGGACTCTCCGGCATGGCATGGCATGGCAGTAATGCTGGAACAGCGTGGCGTGTGGTTGGTGCTGTGGCCACGAAAATGTTGCATTGCCGTGCTGCTAGCATGCCGTTGCGTGCTAATAGTAGCATGCCATGGCCGAGATGCAATGCAGTGGTCGCTGCAGGCATGCAATGGAGTGGACTGGAGGTCAGAACCAAGGAGGAAGACAGCGGAGAGAGATGATCCACCGTGCCTTGCTGCTTGTTAACGGCGGCTTCCTTGTCCGTTCCGTTCTCAGTGCTGTTAACTAGCCACGAACGAAGCTGGCTCCGTTCTCTTTACCAGCTGTTGTCTGTTCTCGCTTCGCGCCACCCGAATCCTGCACCTGTCCCTGTCTGCACTGGGCTCTCTTTTGGTTGGGCTGGGCCTGTCGAGCCGGCCCAGGTCCTGTGAGAGAGAGCGGGCAATTGATCTGCAATCGACACAGACGCAGCGACCATGCCCACAAGAAGCCCGTTATGTTTTTCGGCATCTCCGCTAATGCAGGCCCAATATTAATGGTACCTCCCTTGTTTTGTTTAGGCCCAGTGCAACGTACGATCACACGTTCCAGAG
Source organism: Zea mays (assembly GCF_902167145.1). Classification (NCBI taxonomy): domain Eukaryota; kingdom Viridiplantae; phylum Streptophyta; class Magnoliopsida; order Poales; family Poaceae; genus Zea; species Zea mays. Next base: position 112,758,896 of record NC_050097.1, on the reverse strand, counting down.
GCTCAGCTCCTCTTTTTTTTTTTTTTGTTTTAACACTGGGTGTGGGGATTGCCGATGCGGAATTAGGGCAGCCCCCAATGAGTCGCTAATGGTACTTTTCTATCTCTATTATATATGCTGCCAGCTAAGTAAAAATCTGACATCAAATTTTAATTAATAAAAAACTGAAGAAAACTTGATGAAACCATGTCTTAGGAGAGGAACCACGCGTTTGCTCGGAAATTTTGTTAGTTATTGTTTTACGTGACCTAGCAAGAGAATAGATCAGGGAAGCTCTTTGCATCCTACACTTTAATTACCATGTGTTGGCGCGGATCTATACGATCGGGAGTTGTTCCGCTCGGCGGACTCTCTGCGGCGGCGCAGACGGTCCGCACATGGGACCGGACAGTCCGCGACCTGGACAGAAGGAGCAGGTTCCCTGCACCGAGCCGGACAGTCATTGCGTGTATAGGGCTAGCGGCGTTCGCCAGTGGCACCTGGATCTCGTCCCAGGAGGGACCCGTCAGAGAGGAGAGATTCTATGGTTTGTCTAGGAATCGGTAGGTCACACAAGACGTCTCTAGACGACGTAGAGTCACAAAGAGGTAAAGTTTGAGATGAACAAGGCTACGTTACTGGCTACTTGTAGGGACCAACTCACACATGGACAGGTGGGCCTAATCACTCATGAATGGGAGAGGTCAGGTGCACAACGAAATAGTTGGTAGGGATTACCTACTACATTCCTGATATACAGTGCGGGTCCCATCCGAGTACAGTGCAGGGATATTTATAGGTAATCGGGCGGGTAGGTGGGTCCCCAAGTGTCACACCCGGATTTGAGGGCAAACCCGGGCGCGAATCAAATGTGTGGTAGGATCAAATCTCACACATATGATGACTCATGATACAGAAACAAATGTCATATCTTTACTATATATATGAGTTTTGTACAAAATAGCTAAATAATTAAATCATATGAAGACAACGATTCTCCGCAACCATAGTGAGACGACGACCTAGACCTCCCATGAACTCATCGCGGCATCCTTCATGCTCCTTATCATGACGGTACATGTTCTTGACCTAGGGAGTGCGAGTATAGAAAAGGTGAGCTCACATACGTTCATCGCTCAATAAGTTGTGGGGAATAATATGCATGAGCTCACTTACGGTGGGGGCTCATGTGAAATGTAAGGCTTACCAAAGAAGATGGTTAAAGCTGAACATTGCTTTTAAAGTTGGTCAAAGTTTTATTAGTAGTTACTAAGTATAAGTAGATACCAACCTAATTAAATAAGAGACCACAATTAATAATAAAACCCATAATGCAATGCATATGACAGATTAATTTTAATTCCATAAGTTAATAATTCGAGCGTCCGAGCCGCTCATGACCGTGAGCACGACTGATATACTAGTTTTACACTCTGCAGAGGTTGCACCCTTTACCCACAAGTCGTGTGTCCTATCTAGCTAGGGTTTGCAAGGCCCTTAGACATTTTCGAGGTGAATGGCTAGGGATCCACTACGAGGCATTTACAAAGTTCCACTAGCTTCAAAAATCTGCTACGATTTCGTGAGAAGAGCGATATAGGAATCCCTCGTCCGAAAAGCCATCGCAGCATGATCGACCCGAGAACCTCCCTACACCGGCAACTCCTCTATCACCCTTGCCCCTTTTGGATAATATATGGTTAGAGTAAGGGTAGGTTCTGACAAAAAAAGAAAGACTCCATCTCGAATGGTGAATCTTGATTCATCTAAAGATTTGGTTCTACTCATATGCTTCATTGTCGAGGTTGACCTCCTTCGGTCTTGGTGTCTCCATCCAAGATATGGACATGTAGTAAGATAATTGTAGGTTGGATAGATTTCATGAGGTAAGTTGGTCACAATCTCTGTTTTGTTGTTAGGATAAAAACAGAGGGGTTATACAACCATCTGATGGGTAAGGTAGTTGCATATGGTCAGGTAGTTGTATATGGTCAAGTTAGTCTAGGGCACCAATTTAGGTTAAAACATACTTGTAGGAGTAAGGTCTAATATATTTCACAAGTATTATCCGTTAAATAACTCACATTAGATTAGATCATGGTTGTTACTCTAGGGTGGGATAAGTACGCTTATTAGGACAAGAAGAATCTATAAGGTTACGATTGAATCTTTTAAGATAAGATGGATCTATTAAGATAAGATGAATTATTAAGACAAAGTGATATATTAAGATATGTCATCTTCTTAATTGCTTAATCTCCATTCATTTTTAATGGCGATAATCTAAGTTTTATTAATTATCTGCAGAGGTTGCGCCCTTTACCCACAAGTCGTGTATCCCATCTAGCCAGGGTTTGCAAGACCCTCAGACACTTCCGAGATGAATGTCTAGTGATCCACTATGAGGCCTTTACAAAGTTCCACTAGCTTCAGAAAATCCGCTACGATTTCATGAGAAGTGCGATATAGGAATCACTCATCCGAAAAGCCATCACAACATGATTGACCCGAGAACCTCCCTACACCGGCAACTCCTCTATTTCCCTTGCCCCTTTTGGGTAAGGTAGTCCTCCACTACCTTCCCTAATTAGTCAGCCAAGGGCATCCCATACCACCCTTGTGGTAACACTGTTTTCCCGGGTGGTCGCTCCACGTTCCAATTAAACATAATAATCTTATCATGAACAATAAATAAACCAACAATAATTGTGGAACATGATCATAATTCAGTATAGCATTAATTCCAAAACTAGGTAGTGCAATAGTAAGTCTACCCAATAGTTCATTTGTTTGCAAGGTGTGGGGTAAACAAAACTAGAGTAACCTATTAGGTCCCATCAAATTATTCTGAGCATGTCACAGTGATTAATAAGAACATTATTAGGTAAAGAAGAGTGATCAAGGGCACAACTTGCCTTATACTCACGATAACTTGTTGTCCAAATGCTGACCAAAAAGTTGGGCTTCTGATTACTCGTCACCTCGCCTCTACTCGTAGCAATATTTTAACCATAGGTTTTAACCATAAGTTTCATAGTAATACAAGGTTACTAGATGATAAACAATATTAATATGAGACTAATGCAACTGGAATGGATCAAAAAGGAGTTAAAATGAATTAATTATGAATTAATCAAGTTTCTAGAATTATTTCTATACTAAAAGTCATTTTCTTTTTTAATTTACTCATTTTATTTAACCTCTGGCTGTGGGTATCAATTCCAGAAAGCTCTAGGTTTAATTTACAAATTTCTATACCTAGATTTAATTACTTTACTAGAGGTGTGGACGGCGGGTTGATTTCGAAGAAAACTAGGGACTCATTTGCCCGATCACTAACCGACGCCCATATTAAATATCCCTTAACCCAAATTGGTATGCAACAGGATCTGCCCGATCTACGATCAATGACTGAGGGTTGCGATCACTCGAGATCGCCTAGATCTAATAGATGGCAGATCTGCGACCCGGATTTAAAGTATTGAATATCAACCCAGATCCGTCCGATCTGAGATGGATGGATACCACACCATTTGTCAAACCGACATGCCAAGATCTAATCATGTCTGTCCCATGCTAGATCAAGGGCCACCGAAGCTCGGCTAACATTTCCCTCGGCCACTACGGTGGTCGGACCCCGGCACAGCGACACCATGGCCGATCCCTACTAGAACTCGATCCTAAGCGCAAATCTCGCCCTAATGATGCAAAACCAAATTGACGATGGTACGAAGCTGATATGAAGGTCCCTACCGCAGATTATGCTCTCAAACACCCTAGCCACGACGCTGAGTGGACCCTAGCGATCCGCCGACGACAATGGATGCACACGGCGATGACGGCCACAATTTCCCGAGCGTCGGTGTCGCAACACACTCAACGAAGCCTAGTAGATCACTCGGAATCATCCTCGAGGGTGTGACCGCGACGAATTCCGCAGCCCAATTCCGGCGTTCGCCAATGACTCTGGCTCACCCGCACTCGATTTCTCGCTAACGCACGTGGTATTGATGGATCACAGTGATGAAGAGAAGAACAACTTCATTGTTACGCATCATATATAGACTTGATAGGTCGGCATGGCTAGACTCTGAGGATGCGAGATCTTCGGCAGCGGGTACGGCGGGCAGCTAACGCAGGGAGAGGGAAAACCATAGGTTCAGCTGACCAGGTGGGACCCGAGCGTAAGTCAAACAAAGGGAGAGAAGGAGGGGTTGGAGTCCAGTGGGCCCCATGCGGCAGTGACATCAACACAAATCCGCGCGCGGTTCAGGGGCACTGTGTCGACACTTGGGCCCCACAGGTCAGAGAGACTGGGAATTGTTGGCGCCCTGCAGTGGCTGACGAAGCGGGACCACATGTCGGCGCCGGCTTTAGTGGTTTGGGCCGCTGAGTGGGATAGATCGAGTGGGCCAAAAGGGGTTTGTTGGGCCCAATCCGAACTCTTCCTTCCTTTCATTTTTCTTCTCTTTTTCTTTTCCATTTTTCTTTTCTATTTCTAAGTTCAAGTATTCAAACTCAATTTAAATTCTTATTTTGAACTCTAGATTTCAAATATCAAACAAAAGTCTAATATGAATAATACTTCTACTGCCTGTACTAATATTACTTATTTATTATTATTATCTTAATTAGGTAATAAAATACACCACGTTTATTACATAGAATATTACTTTGGGTGTGTAATCAATTTAAAGGTGTATCCCAAAGTTCATATTCCTTTGTTTTGATAGCAACCATTTTTCAAATGTATAATCTTTATTAGGATATGATTTAGCTAATATTATTATATTATGATCATTTACTTTAGAAAGTGTGAATTGTAAAGTTCATTTATTTATCAAGGGTACTTATTTTGATTATCATTATTTTTTTATTTTCTAAAGGATTTCCTTAAATCACAAGTTAAGATTTTTTGGGTGTTACAAATTCTACCCCCTTGAAAATAATCTCGACCTCGAGATTAGTAAGAAAAGGAATGTATCTCAATCTTGTCTCAAAACATATGCACAATCAAGAATCTCAGCATGATGCATAACTTGTTATTATTCATAAAATAATAAAGAACTAGCTACTACCTAAGGTATTATTTAGGTCTTACAAATACTACTCCCTATATATATATACTCTAATCTTGTTGCTCGTTGCCTTCTTCACCTTCAACCAGCACCTCTTCCAGGTTTTCGGGTTCACCAGGTTCAGCTTGTGCTTCCACATGGTTGACCTGACCCCAATTAACGGATAAGGCCTGACTCTTACCTCCTGAGGCCTGACCTTGCTTCATCGGAGCTGGAGTGGTATAAGCAACCCTGTTGGGACAATAGTTGGCATAATGACCGGCCTGTCCACATTTGAAGCATGACTTGCTTGTGGATGCATTAGGAGCAACAGGTCCCGCTGGAGTGCTTGCTTGGGGAGGAGCAGGTTGGGTCTGTTGAGTCTGTTGTCCGGACCTGCCACGAGCTTGTGTGCCTTGAGGTGCAGCATAATGGGGACGAGTACTACTTCTAGCCTGTCCCTGGTTAGTAGCCCTTCTCTTTTCTCCTAGCTCAACTCTCTTGTGTTCCAGAGCTATAGCCTTATCTATAACTCCTACTTTTTCTCGTCATCATCAACTTCCCTAGGAGCATATTGAGATAGCTGGATGAATTTGTCCCTGTATTCGCTTATCGACATCCCTCCCCGTTTGAGGGATAGGAACTCATTTTTCTTAATATTCATGAGACCAACAAGGATGTGATAGTTCATGAAGTTAGTGGAGAATTCTACCCAATAAATGGTGTTAGCAGCAGCGTGTGCTGCACAGTATGCATCTCACCAATCTGCAGCGGTGCCAGTGAGGTGACCCGATGCATATAGCACTTTCTCCATGTCAGTGCACTGAGCTATATTGAGCATCTTTTCCATGGACTTTAACCAGTCATCAGCCTATAGTGGGTCTGAGGAGTTAGAGAATGTAGGTGGCTTGTGACTCATAAACTCCCGGTGCTTATCCCTGGACGGAGCTGGTGGTGGTGGAGGTGGTAGTTGTTGTCGTTCCTACCGTTTTTGACGAACTTCCTGACGTTCTTGACACATTTCTTGACGTTCTTGATGGATCTATGCTTGCATTTCTGTCTTCGTGTTGGCCATTTGTTGTAGTAGTTGCATTTGAGCAGTAGTCATGTCATCAGCAGGCAGGGGATTCGGAGGAGGATTCATTTCTGGTTCTGGATTAGTTACATCCTGTCACACTCGGTTCTGGGGGCAAAACCAAATGCATAGCATATGTGGGCCAGGATCCATTTTCCACACATATGTTGATGTCACAAGTGTAATATATCGAAAGACAATGCAATAAAGGCGTAAAAGAGAGTAGAGTAACTTTATTACATCATCCAGAACATTGTATCTTAACAAGTATCATAATGAAAGTACGACGGATTTAAACATGGACACTCTTCCACAGGAAGGTGACTGGCGCATCGTTAGACTCAAAATTCATCAACGTCATCTGCAAAGTCTTCGTCATCACCCCCTGATCAAAATATTAGCAAGGGTGAGCTCACTTATGGTCGGGGCATAGCAAGTGGGGGAAATAATGCAAAGTTAACAAGGTAGGCTATGGATAAGCGGTAAGCATTTTAGTTGGTCAATATTTTATTAGCAACGCCTGTCTTACTAATAAGTGTGTCCCAAATATCCCAATTAATCAAAGGCACAAGATTATATAAAAAACACTTAAGTGAAAGCACTTAAGCAAACCAATGGTAGATCATCGGATCACGATTTATTTTCCATCTTTATGTTCAATTATCATGTGAGGGTCCAGGTTGCTCTTAACCGTGAGCACGACTGACATATCAGTTTTACACTCTGCAGAGGTGGTACAACTTTTCCCACAAGCCATGTATCCCATCTAGCCTGGGTTGATCGGACCCAAAAACACTACCTAGGTGAATGGCTAGGGATCCACTATGAGGCTTTCACAAAATATCCTTAGTACAAAGCCACCCGCTAAGGTTTCCACGTCAGTATTGATGGCCCTCTTGGTGAGGTAACTTAGCCAAGACTACCACCCCATGTTAACATGAGCTGCCACCAAACCACTGTCGCCCCCTCTTGCCCGTCTTTCAGGTAGGGTTGCTAAGCACTAAGTCTATAGAGCTAATTACCAAAGCCCGAGCCATAATAGCACTCGTGGTTGCACTGTTATCATGGGTGGTCTCTCCATGTTCCATTTAATACAAAATGTTCTTGTTTAACCACCGGGTTAACATCATAATAAAAACTCCATTTCTGGAACATAGTATTATTAAAAGAGTGACATCATATTTATCAAGTTGAGGAAAAGCAAAAATTGCTAAGCATAGCAGTTATCCCAGGGTATTCAAGGAATATGATTGGTAATTCTAGGAAATCCTTATTTAGGCAAATCCCATCAAATTATGCAATATCCGAAAAGTAAACATTATTGTATGCATTATATGGGTACAAACAGAAATGCAGAGGGAGAGTCCACTTGCCTTGATCGAACGTGTCCTATGGGTCGTCCTCGAACGTGTTTGGTTCGTCTACCCCACAGTCAACATCTAATCATCGATTCATGTATCGTACATACAAAAGAATACGCACGCCAAATAAATAAACATACACCATTATATGGGTAACATTCACCATTACATAAACATTCACATATCACACAACTATACTCGTAAATATGTCTCAATCATAAATATTATATTAATCCACTACATTCTCCACTTTGAGTTATCATTGGTGAAAATATATGAGCAGGTGACTACGAAGCTAATTTATCTAGTATAATGTAGATAAACTGACTTAACAAAATTTATGGAAAATAATTATTAACTATTTTCTTTATTATTAATAATTGTCTTTTGGCTTTTATCCTTTCCTTTCTAAATAGAAATTGTACGTATTGATAAAATGTTTAATTATAAATTACATAACATTAATATTCCAAGAATTAATGTAAATTACTAATTTTTGACTTTAGTACCATAATCATAGTTATTTTTGACATAAATAAATATTTTACTAATTCTAAGTAATTTAGTGCTATACGTGTGAACACATTTATCATGACCAGTAAAAATTGCAAATGTTAACATGACCAAGAATACATGGCATAATACTTCTTCCATTTTATTATATAAATAAAATTATAATTAAATCACTACTAACATAATATCGTTCTATATGCTAAAATGAGAAGTTATTCGAGAATGTTTTTAATATTTAGATTACCAAGTTAGTGAATCACGACATTATTTAATTTTGAAATATAACATAATATTCCTGTCCAAAATATTGTTGTCAAGGTTGATTTACAATTACACGTATACATCGGGGTCTCTTTTTAATGGTTTCTGAACTGAAAAATATCTAAACTAAATTTACGCAAATCTAGGGACTAAAACGTAAAATAGTCATCTTCTACCTTGAGCTAATGCTTGTGCATAGGGAAGAGCTCGGCGAGCAGGGAGCAGGGCAGGGAGGACTCGACGGCAGGGGACAGGCGTGGCCGAGCGGATGGTCCAGACACGGCCATGGCAGGGCACGACGCGGATGGTCCGGTGAGCTCCACGGATAGCGAGCGCGAGCGAGGAAGAGGGCGAGAGGAGGTCGAGCTCGAGCTCGGTGGGTAGGGAAGGCTCCGTGGGCGTGGCTTCGGCTTTTATAGAGAGGGAGAGGGAGAGAGAGAGGTGCTGAGGAGAGAGAGAGAGGCGCGGCGGCGTCCTCAAACGCCATCAATGGCATGGCGGCCGTTCCTTCTCGGAGTGAATGGGGAGGGGAGAGGAAAGGAGAAATTGGCGGCCATTACTTGCATGGGATGGCGAGGTGGTGAGGGGAGGCGAGGGGTCGAGCGTGGATGCCCAAGCGCCATGACGGTTTGGCTCCCAGGCGGTGGCGTGGTCGTGACGTGCGATGGAGAAGAGAGACATGGGGCCAGGGTGGGCCCCACCGACAGAGAGAGAGAGGGCAGGAGGGAAAATGGGGGGGGTGCGGGATGGGCCTCGGCTAGGCCATTTGGTGGCTGCCTCAGCTGGGCCGAATTTGGCCTGGCCGGGCGATTAGGGTTTCGTTTTTTCCATTAGAAATATAAATAAATATACTTTTTAACTATTTCTAAAAATCATAATAATTCTACCAAAATTATTTATAACTAAATTGCTTAATTTTGGGACCAATGTTTATATATTAATTAATTGGACTTTCAATATAAAAGAAATTCTACGAAACAACCATATTTCAAATATGAGCAACCAAAAACTATTCTAAAGGTAAATAAAATCAAACACTTGAAGAAAAATTCTTTACTATTATTTGCCACTAATATTCTAATTATATTATCTTTAGTTGATGGTTTTTGAGGTGCTACAAACCTACCCCCTTAAAAGAATCTCGTCCTCGAGATTAAGGAACTTCTGAGAATAACTGGGGGAATTCTGTTCTGAGTTCATCTTCTCTTTCCCGAGTGGCCTCATCTTTCGAATGATGACTCCACTGAACTGTACACATGTTGATAACTTTACTCCGTGTAATTCTGCGAGATGTTTCCAAAATTCTGATAGGGTACTCTGAATAAGTCAAATCCTCATTCACATTGAGTTCTTCCATAGGTAATTGTTCCTCTAGTACTCTTAAGCGTTTCTTAAGTTGTGACACATGAAATACGTCATGCACGTCTGATAAACTATCGGGTAGCTCTAACTGATATGCTACTTCACCTTTTCTTTCCAAAATTTTGAACGGGCCAATGTAGCGAGGAGATAGTTTACCCTTAACCTTAAATCTTTTCATTCCTCTCATTGGTGAAACTTTAAGGTATACAAAGTCTCCGACTTCAAAGATCAACTCTCTTCTTCTATTGTCAGCATAGCTTTTCTGTCTCGACTGTGCTATTTTCAAATTCTCTCCGATAATCTGTACTTGCTTTTCTGCTTCTTGGAGAATTTCTGGACCAAATACTTGACTTTCTCCGGTTTGATTCCAATAAAACGGTGTTCTACACTTTCGTCCATAAAGTGCTTCAAACAGTGCCATTTTTAGACTTGCCTAGTAACTATTGTTATACGAGAATTCTGCATAAGACGAACTCTTATCCCAGCTTCTACCATGTTTTAGGGCGCAAGCTCTTAACATATCTTCCAACAATTGGTTTGTTCTTTCCATTTGCGGATGATAAGCTGAGCTAAAGTTTAGCTTGGTATCCATGGACTCATGTAGTCTTTTCCAAAAGCGCGAGGTAAACTGGGTTGCTCGATCTGATACGATCTTCTTTGGTACTCCATGCAGACAAACAATTCTTGACATGTATAAATCTGCTAACTGGGCTCCTGAGTAGGTTGTCTTCATAGGTATAAAGTGTGCCACTTTAGTCAACCTGTCCATTATAACTCATATTGAATCATAGCCATCCCGAGTACGGGGTAGTCCAACTATGAAATCCATACCGATTTCTTCCCATTTCCATTCCGGTACCTTGAGAGGTTGTAGCAATCCTACTGGTCTTTGGTGTTCGACTTTAACTCGTTGACACACATCACATACTGCAACATGAGTAGCCACATCTCTTTTCAAACCGTACCACCAATACTTTTCCTTTAGGTCCTGGTACATCTTAGTACTTCCAGGGTGAATAGAGTAAGCCGAATCATGAGCTCTCTTAAGATAAGTTGGCTAAGGTGCTCGATTTCTGGTACACATATTCTCTTTTTAAACCATACTATGCCTTGTTCATCTTCTGTGAAATCTGGGGCTTTACCCAAACTAATCAGAGTTTTTAATTTCCTTAATTTTCTCATCAGATTCCTGTCCTTTACGAATCTCTTGTTCCAAAGTAGATTCTACTTCCATAACTGTTGCTTCCATATTATTGAGCATACCAAGATTGAGTTGTTCCATTTCCGAGCACAATTCCTATGACATCAAATGGGTAGTGATGCTGTTCACTTGACCTTTACGGCTCACAGCATCTGCCACTACATTTGCTTTTCCTGGGTGATATTGTATTTATAAATCATAGTCTTTGATTAACTCAAGCTATCTTCTTTGTCTTAGGTTGAGTTCTTTCTACGTGAAGATATATTTCAAACTTTTTGTGATCTGTGAAGATTTTACACTTGTTTCCAATCATGTAGTGCCTCCAAATCTTCAAAGCGTGCACTATGGCAGCTAATTCCAAATCATGCGTAGGATAATTCTTTTCATGCTTCCGTAACTGCCTTGAAGCATAGGCAATCACTTTCCCTTCTTGCATTAACACACATCCAAGTCCTAGATGTGATGCATCGCAATACACATCAAATCCTTTGTGAATATCAGGCATAATTAACACTGGTGCAGTGGTTAGCCTTTCCTTTAATTCCTCAAAACATTTCTAACATGCTTCATCCCACTTAAACTCTTTACCTCTATCCAACAGTGAAGTAAGGGGTTTCACTATTTTGGAGAAGCCTTCGATAAATCTTCTGTACTATCATGCTAATCCAAGAAAACTCCTGATCTTGGACACATCGGTGGATTGTTTCCAATTTAGTATTTCACTTATTTTGCGGGGGTCTACCTTGATTCCTCCATTGGTGATAATATGACCTAGGAAAGCGACTTCCTTCAGCCAAAAATCACATTTCAAAAATTTCGCATAAAACTGATTGTCTCGAAGTTTCTGTAGAACTAATCTCAGATGATCTTCATGTGCTTCTTCACTCGAGAGTATACAAGTATGTCGTCGATGAATACCACAACAAACTGGTCGAGGTATTCCATGAATACTTTATTCATCAGGTTCATAAAGTAAGTCGGTGCATTAGTCAGTCCAAAAGACATGACCAAAAACTCATATAGTCCATATCTTGTGGTGAAGGCTGTTTTAGGTATATCTTCGGTTCGAATCTTCAACTTATAATAGCCTGATCTTAGATCTATTTTAAGAATACTTTAGCTCCTCCCATATGATCAAACAGATCATCAATCCGAGGTAACAGGTACTTGTTCTTAATCGTTACTTCGTGCAAGCTTCTATAGTCGACACACATTCTCCTTGAACCATCTTTCTTGTTCACGAATAGAATTGGGGCTCCCCATGGAGATGAACTAGGGTGAATAAAACCTTTTCTAGTAATTCTTCTATTTGTTTCTTCAGTTCAATTAAATCTTTGACATCCATTCGGTAAGCTCTTTTTGAAATTAGGGTGGTTCCGGGTAATAGTTCAATAGAAAACTCTATATTACGATCAGGTGGCATACCTGGTAATTCTTCTGGAAATACTTCTGGGTATTCACACACTATTCTAATTTGCTCCAAAGATTTCTCCTCCAATTGATTTACCATTGCTTCTGTTGTTGCTGGCATACTGACATTGACTTCAATTCTTTCTCCTTGCGGACTAGTTAATGTAACCATCTTCTTAGCACAAGATATTACTCCATCATACATAGTTAAGTAGTCTATTCGAAGTATCACATCGATTCCACTTGATTCCAAAATTATCAGCTCTACCAGAAAGCTTAGGCCTCTAATTTCAATCTTAGTCTGAGGGCATGAGTGAGTGGCTCTAAGTTCACCTCCCGGTGATCAAATTAATAGTTTCTTCTTCAAGGGATAGTTTGGTATATTATGTTTTTTCACAAATGACTTTGTTACGAAGGAGTGAGATGCTCCAGAATAAAATAAAACTGATGCAGGTATGGAGTTAATAAGAAACATACCATACACCACGTCGGCATCCTCAGGAACTGATTCTGCTGTCACGTGATTAACTCTTCCCCTACTCTAGTTCTGCGGAGTTTTGTTTTGTGTAGATCCACAAGCCGGTGTGTTCTGGTCAGTTCTCTGGTTGCTGTTCTTCTGGGGTGTCTGTTGATTACGCCTTGGGCAGTTGTTAGCATAGTGGACAAGTTCACCACACTTGAAACAACCATTGGGTTGCACTAGAGTAGTTGTGCTGTTGTTCTTGGCTGGTGTGTTCACGACGCTTCCTTGTCGATTCTGTTGTTGCCCACTAGACCTTTGACCGGTCTGAGTGCTATTCCTCTGTTGGTTCTGATATTGGTTGCTCCTCTGACCTTGTTGTCCAGAGCGTTGTGTTTGGTAGTTGTTGTTCCCACTCTGGTTTTTGGAGCAGAACTGAGAACCTTGGGAGTTGTTTTGACGGGTATTCCTACTGGTCTGCCCTTAGAACTTTCTCTTGTGATTAGACAACTCTTTCCTTTTGCTTTGAAGGCCAATTGCCTTGTTAAGCAAGGTCTAAAAGTTGGGAAAGTTATGGCCCTATAGCTGATAATTTAAAGATCCAATCAAGCCTTCCAAGAAACATTCTTGGCGCTTCTCATCAGTGTCCACTTCTTCTGGGGCGTAGCGTGAAAGCTGGGTGAAGCGATCATGGTACTCACTAACAGACATGTTCCCTTGTATTAGGGAATGGAACTCCTTCTTCTTGAGCTTTATGATTCCCGAGGGAATATGGTGGCCACATAAGTTCAATTGGAATTCCTGCCAAGTTATGGCGTCAGCATTAGCATGTGCAGCGGTGAAGGCATCCCACCAGTCGGACGTGACACCTTCAAGTCTTCCTGAAGCATACAAGACCTTCTCTCGGTCATTGCACTGGGTGATGTCCAATTTCTTCTCGATGACCTTAAGCAAGTCATCAGCATCCAAGGGGTCAACTGCATGAGAGAAAGCAGGCGGGTGATGGCTCATGAAATCGCGGTGCTTATCTCTAGCTTATGGTGCTTGTTGTTGTTGATGCTGGTTGTGCTGATTTTGCTGATTCTTTCTGAATCTGTTGCACAAAAGCAGTGAGTCCTTGCAGAAGCTGCATCTACGCTGCGATGAATTGCTCCATATTGGGATTTGGTGGCTGCGGTGGCAACTGCTGACCACGCTGGTTCAGGTGGTTACTGGGACCTGAGCGAGTGTTCACCATCTGGTTGATTAGAAAGTGCAATTCTGAGGTAAGTGAGGAGTAGAGAAGATTCTAGGGGGAATAGCTTATTATTAAGGTTAAGTTTATTTTTATGCTCTTATGGCCATCATTCCATAAGACCATTGCACTCAAGCAAAATTCAAACTCAAACATTGGAAACAACACCATCACATGGTTGTTATTATTGTAAGTATAGTATTATAAAGATGTCCATCGTCTAACACAAACTCTAACTTATTACAATATAAATAAAAATCTATAGCAGCCTGGTGATGGATCCTGGTTCTGCATAGCGGATCCTCTTGCGGGGAGGGGACAACGCCATGGCAGGGAGTTGAACTTCAGGGGGATTCCTTCCTTCTAGTTGAGCTTCCAGGGCTGCGATCCTTGTGTGTGCATCCTCCAGCTCTAGGTGTTCCCTAGAGAGGTCTAGGGTAGCACTATCCAGGTCGGTGTTAAGAACTGCCACCACACCAGCTAGGGTGTTGAGGCGATCTTCTCCAGCTCCACCTGGAACAATGCTGGTCTAGGTTTCTCCACAAAGACGCAGAGGAAGATGTATGTACTTCGTGTTGTGCAGCTACTGCCAGTAAGTGTGGCTGAGGGACCACAGAGTTCGCCTAACAGCATTGCTGACCGAAGCAGCATAGGTGGATAGCGGTGTCAAGAGACTCATGGACTGACAGAGTCCTGAATCCTCTATCACCTGCATCCATCACCCTGACATGAATGCGAGTGATGTAGTAGCAAGCTCGAGGAGGCTCGCACATTCGCTTGGTCTCATACAGGGGTTGGACGTAGGTTCCCAACGCATGTAGAACATCCTGCAACAGGTTAGGGAAGTGCCCTGTCTCGAACATTGATGTATAATGTTCAGTGATAGGCCATAACCCCACGTAGTGGTCCTGCTATTCACCGTTGGCTTCCTCGCTGATGTTCTCCTCCTCTTCTTCTTCTTCGTCGTCTTCATCATTGTCACTAGAGATGTCCGGGTCATCGCCTTCGGGAGCAGGGGTTTGGACTGCTGGTGCTGGCGGTGCCGAAGATGATGATCCAACTGCGAAGGCTAGTGATTCTGCCAATGGGCTAGGCGTAGGCAGAAACTCCTCTGAGCTGTCCTCCAGAATAACTCTGTTCTCCACACGAATGCGAGGGAGATCCACAGGGATTTCCTCGACTACCACTAGATAGACGGGAACTTGCCGTGGTGGAGGGATGTAGTTGGTGTTGGTCCGGGTGGTTTGGATTATATAAACCATCTACAAGAGAAAAGGACAACTCAATTGAATTTTAAAGAGGTAAGGTTAATAAAATAATTTTGTAAGAACAAAATTAGCATGTTTTGAACAGTCTAGGCTTTCTATTTCTAACTAGTCTAACGACCTAGAGTCAGCATAGCTTTGATATCACTTCTGTCACACCCGGTTCTGGGGCAAAACCGAATGCATAGCATATGTGGGCCAGGATCCATTTTCCACACATATATTGACGTCACAAGTGTAATATATCAAAAGACAATGCAATAAAGGCGTAAAAGGGAGTAGAATAACTTTATTACATCATACAGAACATTGTATCTTAACAAGTATCATAATCAAAGTACGACAGAATTAAACATGGAAACTCTTCCACAGGAAGGTGATTGGCGCATCGTTAGTCTCAAAATTCATCAACGTCATCTGTGAAGTTTTCGTCATCACCCTCTGATCAAAATATTAGCAAGGGTGAGCTTACTTATGGTCGAGGCTCAACAAGTGGGGGAAATAAGGCAAAGTTAACGAGGTAGGCTATGGATAAGCGGTAAGCATTTTAGTTGGTCAATATTTTATTAGCAACGCCTGTCTTACTAATAAGTGTGTTCCAAATATCCCAATTAATCAAAGGAATAAGATTATATAAAAAACACTTAAGTGAACTCACTTAAGCAAACCACTGGTAGATCATCGGATCACAATTTATTTTCCATCTTTAAGTTCAATTATCATGTGAGGGTCCGGGTTGCTCTTAACCGTGAGCACAACTGACATATCAGTTTTACACTCTGTAGTGGTGGTACAACTTTACCCACAAACCGTGTATCCCATCTAGCCTAGGTTGATCGGACCCATAAACACTGCCTAGGTGAATGGCTAGGGATCTACTATGAGGCTTTCACAAAATATCCTTAGTACAAAGCCACCCGCTAAGGTTTCCACGTCAATATTGATGGCCCTCTGGGTGGGGTAACTTAGCCAAGACTACCACCCCATGTTAACATGAGCTGCCACCAAACCACTGCCGCCTCCTCTTGCCCATCTTTTAGGTAGGGTTGCTAAGCACTAAGTCTATAGAGCTAATTACCAAAGCCAGAGCCATTATAGCACTCGTGGTTGCATTGTTATCCTGGGTGTTCACTCCATGTTCCATTTAATACAAAATGTTTTTGTTTAACCATTGGGTTAACATCATAATAAAAACTTTATTTCCGAAACATAGTATCATTAAAAGAGTGACATCATATTTATCAAGTTGAGCAATAGCAAAAATTGCTAAGCATAGCAGTTATCCCAGGGTATTCAAGGAATAGGGTTGGTAATTCTAGGAAATCCTTATTTAGGCAAATCCCATCAAATTATGCAATATCTGAAAAGTAAACATTATTGTATGCATTATATGGGTACAAATAGAAATGCAGAGGGAGAATCTAGTTGCCTTGATCGAACGTGTCCTGTGGGTCGTCCTCGAACATGTTTGGTTCGTCTACGCCACAGTCAACTTCTAATCATCGATTCGCGTATCGTACATACAAAAGAATACGTACGCCAAATAAATAAACATACACCATTACATGGGTAACATTCACCATTACATAAACATTCACATATCTAGAGATGGCAATGGGTAAAAACCCGCTGGGTATTACTTGCCTAAACCCGTACCCGCGAAGAAAAAATACGCCGGCTAAAAAACCCATACACATGACGGGTATAAAATTTTGCTCAAACCCATACCCATGCGGGTTTCGGGTACCCAACGGGTTTCCCATACCCACTAACATGAACATAAAAAATAAATCATCATGTAAATGACAATCAATACATTAATAAGCTAGCATAAAAGGAACAAGTGATAACTAATTCTAGCCTACAATTTGTTACATGAAGTTTATTTCAATTAGAATATATTCAATTAATAATATTATGAGACATATTTAAAAGAAATGTTGATTTTAAGGCGGGTTTTAAAAACCCATGGGTTTGCGGGTATGGGTAGTGGAAGAACAAACCCATACCCACGTAAACGTTGGGTTTCCATTTGAACCCATTAACAAACCCATGGGTAGAGAAATTGACCCAAACTCATACCCTAATAGAGCAAAAACCCACCGGGTTTCGGGTAGCGGGTACTCATTGCCATCTCTACACATATCACACAACTATACTCGTAAATATGTCTGAATCATAAATATTTTATTAATCCACTACACTCTCCACTTTGAGTTATCATTGGTGAAAATATATGAGCAGGTGACTACGAAGCTAGTTTATCTAGTATAATGTAGATAAAATGACTTAACAAATTTTATGGAAAATGATTATTAACTATTTTCTTTATTATTAATAATAGTCTTTTGGGTTTTATCCTTTCCTTTCTAAATAGAAATTGTACGTATTGATAAAATGTTTATTTATAAATTACATAACATTAATATTCCAAGAATTAATGTAAATTACCAATTTTGGACTTTAGTACCATAATCATAGTTATTTTTGACATAAATAGATATTTTACTAATTCTAAGTAATTAAGTGATATACGTATGAACACATTTATCTTGACCAGTAAAAATTCCAAAATGTTAACATGACCAAGAATACATGGCCTAATACTTCTTCCATTTTCTTATATAAATAAAATTATACTTAAAACATTACTAACATAATATCGTTCTATATGCTAAAATGAGAAGTTATTCAAGAATGTTTTTAATATTTAAATCACCAAGTTAGTGAATCGCGACATTATTTATTTCGATATATAACATAATATTCCTGTCCAAAATATTGTTGTCGGGGTTGATTTACGATTACACGTATACATCGGGGTCTCTTTTTAATAGTTTTGAACTGAAAAATATCTGAACTAAATTTACGCAAATCCAAGGACTAAAACGTAAAATAGTAATCTTCTACCTTGAGCTAATGCTTGTGCATAGGGAAGAGCTTGGCGAGCAAGTCAGGGAGGTCTCGGCGGCAGGGGACGAGCGCGACCAAGCAGACGGTGCAGACGGACGGTCCAGGCGCGGCCGGGACAGGGCACGGCGCGGACGGTCCGGCGAGCACGAGCGAGGAAGAGGGCGCGAGGAGGGAGAGAGAGCTCGGGCTTGGAGGGCAGGGAAGGCTCCGTGGGCATGGCTTTGGCTTTTATAGAGAGGGAGAGGGAGAGAGAGAGAGGTACCGAGGAGAGAGAGGCGCGGCGGCATCTTCCAACGCCATCGATGGCGTGGCGGTCGTTCCTTCTCGGAGTGAATGGGGAGGGGAGAGGGAAGGGGAAACTAGCGACCGTTACTTGTATGGGAGGGCGAGGTGGTGATGGGAGGCGAGGGGTCGAGCGCGGATGCCCACGCGCCAAGGCGGTTCGGCTCCTAGGCGGCGACGCGGTCGTGACGCGCTAGGGAGAAGAGAGACATGGGGCCGGGGTGGGCCCCACCGGCAGAGAGAGAGGGCAGGAGGGAAAATGAGGGGTGCGGGATGGGCCTCGGCTGGGCCGTTTGGTGGCTGCCTCGGCTGGGCCGAATTCGGCCTGACCGAGCGATTAGGGTTTCATTTTTTTCATTAGAAATATAAATAAATATACTTTTTAACTATTTCTAGAAATCATAATAATTCTACCAAAATTATTTATAACTAAATTACTTAATTTTGGGACCAATGTTTATTTATTAATTAATTGAGCTTTCAACATAAAAGAAATTCTACGAAACAACCATAATTCAAATATGAGCAACTAAAAATTATTCTAAAGGTAAATAAAATCAAACACTTGAAGTAAACTTCTTTACTATTATTGCCACTAATATTTTAATTATATTATCTTTAGTTGATGGTTTTTGAAGTGCTACACATCCCTTCTTCGAAGAATTCGTGCGAGTAGATCAACACCTCCTCCCCTCCTGGTATTAACCATCTGGGTTAGAGACAAATAGTAAGATAGTTTTGCATGGGGAATAATTTTGTAGGCAGAACACATAGCCTAGTAGTTGGTTACCAATTGAAGGAGATTAGACCGAATTTTGGGGTGACTGTGTTGTGTCTAGGTTGGGCTAACTATGTTTATAAATGAATCTCTAAGGATAAGATAGAATCTGCTAAGATAAGATAGATATGTGATACTAGATACATTTTAATGGGGGATAATCTAGGTTGGCTAGTTTCTTATAAACACTTTTTATGCCTATATGTTTATGCAGATGCAATTGTAGACATTACTCCACAACGCATCACATTCAATCAAAGAACCAAATGAAACATTTATCATAAGAACAACTATTCAAGCGTATAGATACTTACAAAAATAGTTTTGTTTTTGGTCCTAAGATTAGGTCTCCCATTTCTAAAGTGACAGTCACTTTAGGTACATGATTTCAAAGTGTGAAATCCACTTTTGTCTTTAGAAGTAAAAAGGTCAGAGTAATCAGAGTAAAGCAGCAATAGATGAGAAAAGATCAAGGTGAGTTTAGAAAGAATCAGAGTAACAAAGATAAGTAGGTAATGGTTATCTAGTTCTATCTAGGATTCGTCCTATAGTCAACATTGCTCTGATACCACTTCTGTCACACCCGGATTTAAGGGAAAATCCGGGCGCGAATCAAATGTGTGCTAGGATCAAGTCTCACACATATGATGACTTAAGGTACATAAACGAATGTCACATCTTTAATATATAATGGAATTCTGTACAAAAATAGTTAAATAATTACATCATATGAAGATAACGATCCAACAACCAAAGTTGACTGGGAGACGACGACCTAGACCTCTCACGAACTCATCGCGTCATCCTTCATGCTCCTCATCCTGCGGTACCTGTTCTTGACCTAGGGGGGATGTGAGTACAACAAGGGTAAGCTCACATACGTTCATCGCTCAACAAGTTGTGGGGAATAATGTGCATGAGCTCACATAGAGTGGGGCTCATGTGAAGTGTAAGGCTTACCAATGGAGGATGGTTAAAGCTGAACATTGCTTTTAAAGTTGCTCAAAATTTTATTAGTAGTTACTAGGTATAAGTAGACACCGACCCAAATAAATAAGAGATCACAATTAATAATAACACCCAAAATGCAATGCATATGACAGATTAATTTTAGTTCCATAAGTTAATCATGAGAGAGTCCTGAATCTCTCTTGACCGTGAGCACAGCTGATATACCAGTTTTACACTCTGCAAAGGTTGCACATCTTTACCTACAAGTCGTGTTACCCATTTGCCACGTGGTTGTACGGACCCCATACACCTCTACCGAGGAAGCAAGGCAGGGTAGCACAACGAGGCCTTTCCAAAGTTCCACTAGTTCGAGAATACCCACTACAATTTCAGGAAGAAGGAAGCATATGAATCCCTCGTCCGAACTGCCATTGCAGCATTTTGACCCGAGAAGCTCCCTATACTCTGCAATGACGCCTCCCCGCTTGCCCCTTTCGGGTAAGGTAATCTCTCCCTAGCTTTCCTAATTACTTGACCAAGGGCGTTCCATTCCACCCTTGTGGTAGCACTATTATCTCAAGTTAAGCTCCATGTTCCAATTAACACAATGATCTTGTCGTGAACAATAATTAAAATAGCAGCAATAATTGGAACATGATCATAATTCAAATGTAACATTAATCCTAAAACCAGGTAGAGCAATAGCAAATCTACCCAATAGTTCATTTGTTTGCAAGGTGTGGGATAAACAATACTAGGGAACCTATTAGGTCCCATCAAATTAACCTGAGCATGTCATAGTGATTATTGAGAACATTATTAGGTAGAGAGAAAAGTGATCAAGGGCATAACTTGCGTTAGACTTGAGATTCACCAATACTTCACCAACTTGGTCTTCAAGTGACTCGTGATCTCGCTACTACTCGTAGCAATACAAACAACCATGGTATAGCAAAAATTAACATCACATCAAACAGAAGAACATAATACATAATAATGATCTACACATCGCAACTAGATCCTATGTTCGAGAACTACCAAGTTTGGAGTTACGGTTATAAAGTTATGATTTTCCGAAGGTTTAGGTGTTTACTATAAAACAAATGAGATACAAGATTTCAACCACAGGTTTCATAGTAATACAAGGTTACTAGATGATAAACAATGTTAATATGAGACAAATGCAACTGGAATGGATAAAAAAGAAATTAAAATAAATTAATTATGGATTAATCAAGATTCTGGAATTATTTCTATATTAAAAAATCATTTTCTATTTTAATTTACTCATTTTATTTAACATCTGGTCACGGGTATGAATTCCAAAAATCTCTGGGTTTAATTTAAAAATTTCTGGACCTAGATTTAATTACTTTACCACAGGTGTGGACGGCGGGTTGATTTCGAAGAAAACCAGGGACTCATTTGCATGTTAGCCTGGCCAAAGGGGTAACCTTGGATCTCGGCCGCCCGATCACTAACCGATGCCCCAGATTAAATATCCCTTAACCTGAATCGGTATGCAACAGGATCTGCCCGATCAACGATCAACGACTGAGGGTTGCGATCACCCGAGATCACCCAGATCCAATCGATGGCAGATCTGCGGCCCGGATTTAAAGTATTGAATATCAACCTAGATCCATCCGAACCAAGATGGACGGTTACCACACCATCGAATCGACATGCCAAGATCTAATCTTGGCCGTCCCTTGCTAGATCAAGGGCCACCGAAGCCCGGCCACCATTTCCCTCGACCATTGTAGTGGCCGGACCCCGGCACGGCGGCGCCATGGCCGATCCCTACTAGAACTCGATCCTAAGCGCAAAGATCGACCCCCTAATGATGTAAAACCAAATTGAAGATAGTATGAAGCTGATATGAAGGTCCCTACCGTGGATTATGCTCTCAGACATCCTAGCCACGACGCTGAGCGGACCCTAGTGATCCGCCGACGACGATGGATGCACATGGCGACGCCGACCACGATTTCCTGAGCATCGGTGTTGCAACACACTCCGCGAAGGCTAGTAGATCACTCGGAATCATCCCTAAGGGCGTGACTGTGATGAATTCCGCAGCCCGATTCCTGCGCCAACGACTCCGACTCATCTGCACTCGATTTCTCGCTCACGCACGCGGTATTGATGGATCTCATCGATGAAGCGAAGAATGACTTCATTGGTACGCGACATATATAGCCTTGATAGGTCGGCATGGCTAGACTTCGAGGATGTGAGATCTTCGGCAGCGGGTACGGCGAGTAGCTAACGCAGGGAGAGGGAAAACCACAGGTTTGGCTGACCTGGTGGGACCCGAGCGTAAGTCAAACAAAGGGAGAGAAGGAGGGGTTGGAGTCAGGTGGGCCCCACGCGGCAGTGACACCGACACAAATCGGCGCGCGGTTCAGGGCACGGTGCTGACACCTGGGCCCCACAGGTCAGAGAGACGGGGAATTGCTGGCGCCCTATAGTGGTTGACGAAGAGGGACCACATGTCAGCGCCGGCTTTAGTGGTTTGGGCCACGTAGTGGGACAGATCGAGTGGGCCGAAAGGGGTTCGTTGGGCCCAATCCGAACTCTTTCTTCCTTTCCTTTTTCTTCTCTTTTTCTTTTTCTTTTCTATTTCTATGTTCAAGTATTCAAGCTCAATTTAAATTCTTGTTTTGAACTCCAGATTTCAAATATCAAACAAAAGTTTAATATGAATAATACTTCTACTGCCTGTACTAATTTTATTTATTTATTACTATTATCTTATTTAGGTAATAAAGTACACTACATTTATTACATAGAATATTACTTTTGTTTTGTAATCAATTTAAAGGTGTATCCCAAAGTTCATATTCCTTTGTTTTGATAGCAACCATTTTTCAAATGTCTAATCTTTATTAGGATATGATTTAGCTAATATTATTCTAGTATGATCATTTACTTTAGAAAGGGTAAATTCTAAAGTTCATTTATTTATCAACATACTTATTTTGATGATGATGATTATTATTATTTTTCTAAAGGATTTTCTTAAATTACAAGTTAAGATTTTTTTTGAGTGTTACAGGATCGAGGTCCGGAGCTACAAAGACTGTGTCTGACGCCACGACGATGCGTCCAACTATGGCGCCGGGTGCTGCGGTTGCCGTGTTACCTTTGGCTAGAAAGGCTAGCCAGGATGTGGCAGTAGAGGGGGATCAGATGGGTGCAACTGGCGTGGTGGTCCCTGATCTTTCTATCAGGACTACCTACTTGAAGGTGTCAGTGAGTTCAACACCCATACTGGGCTGGTAGCCGGTGGTAAGTATTGTTTGTATCTAGGTGCAGTTGTTCTGAATTTTTCATTTTTACTAACAAGGCCTAGATGCAGGCTCGGGCCTAGACAACTGGTTGCGACCCAAGTGAAGTCTGGGTTAGGGGCACCGGTGGACCCGTGGGTACAGTTCCACGCTGCTGTCGACGGAGACGAGGGGGGATCGCTGAGGCATCTACCTCCGGTGGCGTCGCGATAGCCACTATGAGGCAGCTGCACTATGTAAGTTGTGGTTTTTTTGTATCTTAGACACAAAGGGATGAGGAGGTCGAAGACCTTGAAGGATTTGAGGACTTTTTGGCTTCTTTAGACGATGGCGACGTTGAGATGGGTGTGGAGGAGCAGTCTTCATGTGTGGAGGCTGGCACAGTGAGCCTAGTGCTGCAGATACTTTCGTTGTTCTGCTGATGAGCAGGTGTAATCATGTGAATACTTTCCTGGGGGGTTCATGTCGAGGTGTGCACTGGCACGGACTTGGTGCCCACGCATGTTCTGATGACTGGGCTTGTGCAGGGCAATTTTGGTTTCCCAAACAAGGGAAAGGACATCGTTGAGGCCACAGAATGCGTTATGCCGCTGTCCTATTGGAGTCCATCTTCTCACAGCAACGAGGGCTCTCTCTTTGATTCAGAGTCATTGGATAGCGAAGAGGGTTTGAACCTTTTTGCTAGGATGGACAAGGAGTCCTCTAAGGATGACTTAGATTTTTTTATTGCGCTGGACATTGCGTCCGCGATAGAGGCTGGCGATATTGTGGGGCCTTCGAATGGGCCCCCGTCAACTGTGATAAAGGGGAAGAGGAGGTGTGTTGGTGTTTCAAATCAAATGGTGGATAGTGCCGACGCGTCATACGTAGTCGTGATGGCGGTCGCAAATGACGACGCATGGGCCTAGGCGGGCCCGCTTTTATGGTTTCGCTTCGCGAGGTGTTGGGTGTGACACCCTTGAGTGTCTACGAGCGAGAAGCAGCAAGGTTGTATGTGGGTTATCTTCAGTTTTGCTGACGAGGGCATCGAGTGGTGTCCTTGGTCCTTGACGTGTTGGGGAATTAGAGCTTAGGGCGCTCTTCGAAGGCGACAAGCTTGAGTTGATGTTGTATAACTATCAGGAGGTTGGCCTTATTCCAAAGCAGGAGCATTGTAGCCCCCGATGACATGTTTGTTTTGTAATTCAAGGGCGAAGTCTTTGTGGTTTACTTTGGATGTTCTAAAAATTGTCATCGATCGACAACTTGGATGTAGAACGCTGCCCTCACCCCCTTTGCCGAACGATGACTATATTGCTTGGTGGATCCAGCCGCTTGGACGACTTCGCATCTTCGCATTTTTAGCGGTGCTTGTGCATTTTTCGAGCTAATCTGGTTGCACCCTTAGGCTTATTCTGCTCGTATCTATAGATGTCTTCGCTCACTTTTGTGCTAGTCTGGCTGTACCCTTAGGCGACTTTTGCTCGAATTTTTTTGTCTCTGGGATGACCTCACATCCTTAGGTATCTTTGCGCTCTTTTTGCTAGTTCGGCTGCACCCTTAGGTGACTTTTGCTCGTATTTTTTGTGTCTCTGGGACGACTTCACACCCTTAGGTGTCTTCATGCACTTTTTGTGCTAGATTAACTACACCCTTAGACGACTTTTGATTGGAATTTTTACATCTCTGGGACGACTTCGCACCCTTAGGTGTCTTCATGCACGTTATTGTGCTAGTCCGGTTGCACCCTTAGGTGACTTTTGCTCGGATTTTTTGCATCTACGGGACGCCTTTGCACCCTTATGTGACTTCACACACTTTTTGTGCTAGTCCGGCTGCACTCTTAGGCATCTTTGCTCAGATTTTTTTGTTGTCCCACACGTCGGCTACCTTTGTTTTGCTGGCATTGTGACTTTGCCTTTCGTCGAATACCGAAGGCCATCCTTGAGGCATTTTTTTGATGTTTGTGCTATACTTTTTTGTAGGCGGATTTCCTATTTTTATTATTACATGGCTCCGCCTTGTTAAAAACCTTGCCCCCTGCTAGATAAACAGTGCGGGCCTGGTGAAAAATTGTATGCAGAGTTGTCTTTATAAGGACGCGAAGGCCGTGACAGTGTGCTGTCCTACAGGTAGTATTTCCTCAAGTTGTCTATGTTGCAATAATGTTCAAGGTCGGCGCCTGTTTAACTTGCAAGCCTGTATGAATTCGAGAACATCTTCTTCTTGATTATGAATGGACCTTCCCACTTTGGCTCGAGTTTGCCTTTGGATTCTATTCTTGTTGTTCTAGTAAGGACGAGGTCTCCTTCTTTGAACTCTTTGGGAACGACACCTTTGTCTCTCTAGCTCTTTGTTGCTGCTTGATATTTGTTCAAATAATCGAGGGCCTGGTTTCAGTCTTTGTCGAGATCTTTCGTTGTTAGCTCATCGATGTATGGGGTCACGCTGTGGTTGGACCGGGGCGAGCCATAGTTGAGCTCTTGCGAAGTCATTGCTTCGGCTCCATACATTGACCTGAATGAAGTGAAACCTGTCGCGCAAGACTCCGTTGTATTTAGTTCCCATAATACTTTAGGTAACTGGTCTGCCCACTTTCCTTTTTTTGTCTTCGAGCAGTCTCTTGTTAATTGCAGTGAAGATCCTGCTATTTGCGTGTTCCACAACATTGTTAGACTATGGATGGTAAACTGATGCGAAGACTATGTGCATACCTATGGAGGCAGAAAATCCCCGGAAGTCTTGGTTGTCAAATTGTTTTTTGTTGTCTACCGTCATTTCGGCAGGAACTCCGAAGCGATAGACAATGTTCTACCCGAAGATTTTTTGTTGTCTTTGCTATGATTGTGGGTACGACCCTTGCTTCAATCCATTTGGTGAAGTATTCCACCGTGACGAAGGCGTATTTGAGGCTGCCTTGCAAAGTGGGGAGTTGTATGACTATGTCAAGCCGCCACCGTTGCAGAGGTCAAGTGTGGGCAATTAGCTTTGTGAGCTGCGAAGGTGCCCTCGCTCGAGGTGAGAATTTCTGGCGTGCTCGCATGAGCAGACTACTTGGTTTGCTGCGCACATGATGGAAGGCCAGTAGAACCCTTGGCACATGACCTTGGCAGCAAGGGCTCTAGGGCCCGTGTGATAGCTGTAGATGCCTTTGTGGACCTCTCTGAGGAGATCAATGCCTTCAATTTCAGTGATTCATTTTAGTAAGGGTAGGCTGAGTCCTTTTCTCCTTATCTATTATTGTGAAGTCACGACTCCTGTATTTTAACCTTTTAGC
The DNA here is from genome assembly GCF_902167145.1 of Zea mays. Taxonomy (NCBI): domain Eukaryota; kingdom Viridiplantae; phylum Streptophyta; class Magnoliopsida; order Poales; family Poaceae; genus Zea; species Zea mays. The sequence goes on along the minus strand of NC_050097.1, from coordinate 112,732,245 downwards.
CTCTTCCTGATCCGTGGGGTGGTAGGGGCCTTGGAGGTAGAGAGTTATGGGTGCTCTCAAGTCTTTGGTCATGATTAGACTTACAATTCTTGTTCCTTCGGGGTCTTCTATGATTTTGAGGCCTTCGGGGTTTCTAACCATGGGTGTTCCTATCACGTGGAAGAATACATCTGAGGGCAAGTGATCACCTCTAGCAGTTGTCTTAGCTAGCATGTGAGCTTATTAATTTTTGCTCCTGTCTATGTGTTGGAGTGCGAATTCTTTGAACTATTTTCTAGACTCAGCACAACTGATAGGTATTGCATGAGGACCGACTCCCTAGCTGTGCAGTATTTCTCAATTTGACTAATGATCTTAGAATCAGTTTTGTCTATGCAGGTTTTTACGCCGATGGCTCTGAGTTTCCAAAGTTTTAAGATGATATCTTCGTACTCTGCTATATTGTTTGTGCATTTATGTAGCTCGAGTGCAAAGCTTAGGCAGGCAACGCATCTATACTTGGCCCCGGACAGTGCTATGATGATTGCTGCGGTGCTTGCAACTACATGGCACCAGGCACTGTCACAGTGGATGGTCCAAATTGTTTCTGCGTTGCAGTAGCTGGGGGTCGAAGACCTTTTCTTGTCGACCATGAAGTCGGTGAGGACATGCGATTTGATCGATGTTCTTGGCTCGAAGGCAATGGTATTGCCAGAGAGTTCGACTGCCCACTAATTCCTCGGTCTATGGGACTCTTATGTTATGCGCCTCGGAGTAGTGCCTCAGTTTTTGTGATGTCATAAGGATTGCATAGGCTATTTTTCTGGCTCTATCATGTTGCACTTAGAATTGTTGAGGACCTTGGAGACAAAATAGATGGGGTACTATTGTAGTTTGCCATCTTTGTGTCTTTCATACACCAGAGCTATGCTGACCGTGTTGTGCGAGGCTTCTTATTAGTGTTGCTAAATATAATGTCATCGACATATATCTGGCACACAAATAATTGATGATCAAATTTACAAGTGAAGAGAGTAGAGTCGGCTTTGCCTATTTCAAAGCCATTTTGAGTAAAGTCCTCAAGACATTCATACCATGATCTAGGGACCTGTTTGAGCCCATAGAGCTCCTTATGGAGCTTGAAGACATGGTTGGGCTTCCACTTGAGTGAAACCTTGAGCGACATTCTTACCTTACGAATTAATCTAAATGAGCGGAGATTCCAACCACTAAGTAGAATGTAGAAATTATAGAGGATCTTTGCTAGGAATCACTTGAAAATGCTTCACTCTTCATTGCATGGTTCCCTGTTTGTTTAGCTTTTACTTTCATGTGCATCTTTTTTATGTTTCGAACTAGACATGCATTAGGAGAAAACTGATTAGAACACTTTTATTTGCTTTGTCCATTAATCACCAAAACCCTCAAGAGGTTGATTGCACTTACACTCCTCCGACGGTACCTGTTCTTGACTTGGTGTGATTATAGCAAGGGTGAGCTCACATACGATCATCGCTCAGCAAGTGTGGGGAAAAGTGTGTATGAGCTCACTTACGGTTGGGGCTCATGTGTAGTGTAAGGCTTACCAAGTATAATGGTTAAGGCTGAGCATTGCTTTTAGTTTTATTAGTAAAATTTTTTATTAGTACTTACTAAGTATAAGCTAATACCATCCTAATTAAATACTTGATCAATAAAGAAATATCATATAGAAATCTCACAATGCAATGCATGGCAAGTTAAACTTATTTCCATAAATTACTCATGTGAGAGTCCTGAGCCGCTCATGACTGTGAGCACGACTGATATACCATTTCACACTCTACAGAGGTTACACATCTTTACCCACAAGTCGTGATACCCATCTACCACGAGGTCATGAATCCCATACACTTATACCGAGGAAACGAGGCAGGGTAGCAGTACGAGGCATTTCCAAAGTTCCACTAGTTTGAGAAAACCCGCTATGGTTTCAGGAAGAAGTGAGCATATGAATCCCTCGTTCAAAAAGCCATCGCAGAATGATCGACACAAGAACCTCCCTATACTCTGCAGTGACGCCTCCCCGCTTGCCCCTTTAGGGTAAGGTAATCTCTCCCTAGCTTTCTTAATTAATTGGCCAAGAGCGTCCCATTCCACCCTTGTGATAGCACTGCTGTCTCAGATTAAGCTCCATATTCCAATTAACAAAATGATTTTATCATGTATCACAAATAATCCATAAACAATCAACAACAGTAATAAGGCATGATAATGATTCACATATAATATAAATCCCAAAACCCGGTAAAGCAATAGCAAGACTATCCAATAATTCATTTGTATGCAAGGTGTAGGGTGAACAAAACTAGGTAACCTATTAGGTCCCATCAATTTAACCTAAGAATGCCATTGTGATTAACATAATCATGAATATTATTAGCTCAAAGAATGTGATCAAGGAGTCAACTTGCCTTTTTGGTGCAACACCAGGTACTTCTCCGAGTTGGGCTTCAGATTCAATGCCATTGTGATTAACATAATCATAAATATTATTAGCTCAAAGAATGTGATCAAGGAGTCAACTTGCCTTTTTGGTGCAACACCAGGTACTTCTTCGAGTTGGGCTTCAGATTCCTCGGCACCTCACGTCTAGTAATAGAAATACATACAAATAAGCAAATAATGGATATAATTACACCAAACATGGAAACAAACTGCAGAATAATATTCTGTGCGTACAAAACCGTAGGTTTAAGAATCACTAAAATCGAAGTTATCATGGAGAAAATATGAATTTTCTAATGTTTTTTTTGGAATTGTTTTTATATTAAAAAATTCAATTTCTGAGTTTATTTATATAATTCCTAAATCTGTAGACCGAGGGAACTATTTATAAGAAAGATAGGGGTACTTCTGCAAGAATTTGGACTGGTATGCAATTATTTTTCAATGTGGCTTGACCGGTGGGTTGGTTATCAAGTTCCTTGGGATTCTTTTACAATTCTCCATAACCGAAGGGGTACGGTTACAATTGTGCCGTCCGATCTCCATCCAGCGGTCTGTATTATAACCCGAAGTGGTACGCTCAGGATCCATAGGATCAAAGATCCACGGCCGCGGGAGAGGGCGATACCATAGCCGATCGATCGAAATCTGATGGCGGGCATTTAATGAATGAACCAGTACTCATCAAACTAATCGTGACCATTAGCGACTGGATCAACGTTGATCGGCTCATCCCTTCCAACTCGACGGTGCTGCGCCGGTGGAGTAGTGCTCACACGGTGGAGACCTCACCGGAGGTCGGCCTAATGGTGATTCAGGGCTCTACTACCTATACGAATCGGTGCAATACGATGCGGAGATCACAGCAGACCAGATCCTGGCGACTTACCAGCGATGGTGAAGTGGAGACGTCGGCCTACGTCGACCCGCGGCACCGCGGTGGAGGTCGCACGACGATGAGCAATTCCGTCCGCTCCGCTAACCAATTATTCCGTTAATACTTATTTAACTACATGCTTCAAAACAAAATTCATATACACATTTTATTTTAATAACATCCTCCTTTGATTGTATATTCTAGAATTCAACATTCATTACTTATTTATTTAGGTGATGTTAATATATCAGTTTTGTCATGAATTACTTTATTTCAAATATTTTTAAGGAGTGCTTTAATTATATAGTTTATAAAGGAAACAATGAATAAATTGAAAGTATTTCTTTTTTTGTTGTTTCAAGTTTCAACTTTAAATTTGTTTCAAGATTTGGAACTAAGTTTTGAACTAGTAAATTTTTATTATTACTATTTATTTTCCTTAGGAATTTTTTATAAAGAAAGGACATTTTAACTTAAATCTTTTGGAAATAAATTTTATAAATCCCAAATTAGGATTTTGGGTGCTACATGTTTAGTCGTGTCATCCAGATCTCCAAACTCTCAAAACGAATTTTTAGGTCCCCTAAACTTGTTACAGAACACACTGCAGGTCCAAATAGATCCAATCCCATAACATGAGCCTGTGTGGCTGAAAGTCGCTTAGAGGGGGGGTGAATAGACAAATCTAAAATTTATAAACTTTAAGCACAACTACAAGCCGGGGTTAGCGTTAGAAATAAAGTCGAGTTCGAAAGAGAAGGCAAAAAATAAATCACAAGCAAATAAAGCGGATGACACGGTGATTTATTTTATCGAGGTTCGGTCCTTGCAAACCTACTCCCCGTTGAGGTGGTCACAAAGACCGGGTCTCTTTCAACCCTTTCCCTCTCTCAAACGGTCACCTAGACCGAGTGAGCTTCTCTTCTCAATCAATTGGGACACTAAGTCCCCACAAGGACCACCACACAATTGGTGTCTCTTGCTTTGATTACAAAGATCTTAGGAACAAGAAATGGGGAAGAAGAAAAGCGATCCAAGCGCAAGAGCTCAAAAGAACACGACAAAACTCTCTCTTCTAGTCACTATTGCTTTGAGTGAAATTGGGACTTGGAGAGATTTTGATTCACTCTAATTGTGTCTTGTATTGAATGCACTAGCTCTTGTATTGAATGTGTTGGCTGAAAACTTGGATGCCTTGAAGTGTGGTGGTTGGGGGGTATTTATTGCCCCAACCACCAAAGTGGCCGTTGGGGAAAGCTGTTGTCGAAGGGCGCACCGGACAGTCCGATGCGCCACCGGACACTATGCGGTGCGCCAGCCACGTCACCCAACCGTTAGGGTTCGACCGTTGGAGCTCTGACATGTGGGGTCACCGGACAGTCCGGTGGTGCACCGAACATATCCTGTTCACTGTCCGGTGCGCCTTCTAGCGCCTGCTCTGACTCTGCGCGCGCAGTCGCGCACTGTTCACTGTTGTAGACGACCGTTGGCGCAGTAGCCGTTGCTTCGCCTGGCACACCGGACAGTCCGGTGCTACACCAGACAGTCCGGTGCTACACCAGATAGTCCGGTGAATTATAGCGGAGGGGCTCCCCGAATTCCCGAAGCTGAGCAGTTCAGAGTGATTCTCCCTGGTGCACCGAACACTGTCCGGTGGCACACCGGACAGTCCGGTGCGCTAGACCAGGGCAGCCTTCGGTTGTCTTTTGCTCTTTTTATTTGAACCCTTTCTTGGACTTTTTATTGGTTTGTGTTGAACCTTTGGCACATGTAGAACTTATAATCTAGAGCAAACTAGTTAGTCCATTTATTTGTGTTGGGCAATTCAACCACCAAAATCAATTAGGAAAAGGTTTAAGCCTATTTCCCTTTCAATCTCCCCCTTTTTGGTGATTGATGCCAACACAAACCAAAGCAAATATATAAGTGCAGAATTGAACTAGTTTGCATAAGGTAAGTGCAAAGATTACTTGGAATTAAACCAATTTATATATTCATAGGATATACATGGATTGCTTTATTTATTTTAACATTTTGGACCACGCTTGCACCACTTGTTTTGTTTTTGCAAATGTTTTGGAAATTCCTTTTCAAAGTCTTTTGCAAATAGTCAAAGGTATATGAATAAGATTTTGAGAAGCATTTTCAAGATTTGAAAATTTCTCCCCCTGTTTCAAATACTTTTCCTTTGACTAAACAAAACTCCCCCTCAATGAAATTCTCCTCTTAGTGTTCAAGAGGGTTTTAGATATTAATTTTGAAAGAGGTCATACGAATTTGAAATTATATCAAAAATAAGATACCAATTGAAAAACTTCTTTAATACAAATTGAAAGACTACATTTTTTGAAATTGGTGGTGGTGCGGTCCTTTTGCTTTGGGCTAATACTTTCTCCCCCTTTGGCATGAATCGCCAAAAATGGATACTTGTGAGTGAAATATAAGCCCTTTTACTTTCTCTCCCCCTTTGGCAAACAATATATGAGTGAAGATTATACCAAATTGGAGAGCGGTGCGGAGTGACGGCGAAGTGGAGATAATTCGATGAAGTAGAGTAAAAGCCTTGTCATCGCCGAAGAACTCCATTTCCCTTTCAATCTATGACTTAGCATGAAATACACTTGAAAACCACATTAGTCATAGCATATGAAAGAGAGATGATCAAAGGTACATAAATGAGCTATGTGTGCAAAACATCAATCAAAATTCCTAGAATCAAGAATGTTTAGCTCATGCCTAAGTTTGGTAAAAGTTTTCTCATCTAATGGCTTGGTAAAGATATCGGCTAATTGTTCTTTGGTGCTCACATAGGCTATCTCGATATCCCCCCTTTGTTGGTGATCCCTCAAAAAGTGATACCGAATGGCTATGTGCTTAGTGCGGCTGTGCTCAACGGGATTATCCGCCATGCGGATTGCACTCTCATTATCACATAGGAGAGGGACTTTGGTTAATTTGTAACCATAGTCCCTAAGGGTTTGCCTCATCCAAAGCAATTGCGCGCAACAATGGCCTGCGGCAATGTACTCGGCTTCGACGGTTGAAAGAGCTACTGAGTTTTTTTCTTTGAAGCACAAGATACCAGGGATCTTCCCAAGAACTGACAAGTCCCTGATGTGCTCTTTCTATCAATTTTACACCCTACCCAATCAGCATCTGAATATCCAATTAAATCAAAAGTGGATCCCTTGGGGTACCAAAGACCAAACTTAGGTGTATGAACTAAATATCTCAAGATTCGTTTTTCGGTCGTAAGGTGAACTTCCTTATGATTGCCTTGGAATCTTGCACACATGCATACAGAACGCATAATATCCGGTCGAGATGCACATAAATAGAGTAAAGATCCTATCATCGACTGGTATACCTTTTGATATATGGATTTACCTCCCGTGTCGAGGTCGAGATGCCCATTGGTTCCCATGGGTGTCTTGATGGGCTTGACATCCTTCATTCCAAACTTGGTAAGTATATCTTGAGTGTACTTGGTTTGGCTGATGAAGGTGCCCTCTTGGAGTTGCTTTACTTGAAATCCTAGGAAGTACTTCAACTCCCCCATCATAGACATCTCAAATTTTTGAATCATAATCCTACTAAACTCTTCACAAGTAGATTTGTTAGTAGACCCAAATATGATATCATCATCATAAATTTGGCATATAAACAAATCATTTGCAATTGTTTTAGTAAAGAGAGTAGGATCGGCTTTTCCGACTTTGAAGCCATTAGCGATAAGAAAATATCTTAGGCATACATACCATGCTCTTGGGGCTTGCTTGAGCCCATAAAGCGCCTTAGAGAGTTTATAAACATGGTTAGTGTGGCGGAACTGCCCGAATTATTCTGACTTAAGTGCATAAGTCCCGCCTTAGAGGCTAGACCACACTTAAATGGGAATAACCCGTCAATCCCTCGGATCTAGTCCGACGAGGCCACTGACAGGATCAAGTACCACACTCTCACTCGATGGTGAGTCACAGAGCAAATACAATAAAGCATAAAACCATACATTAAGGAGTATTAAATTTATTACATCATCATCGGAGTTTTTGCAAAAGTAGTCATCATTGTTCGAAGTGCAGCGGAATAAAACTAATGATAAATAAATGGAGGGATGGGGAAGCCTGTCCCATCACTCCTCATGCTCCTCCTCAGCCGAGGCGGGGTCCCACTTGACAGTCCAACCCGGTGGCAAGATAGACGGCCAAGTCACTCCAGCAACCATGTCCTCCAAAGAACCTGTAAAATTATGCCACAAGCAAGGCTGAGTATACTAATATTCAGCTAGACTTACTCGGTGTGAGGAGTCTACTCCTCTACCTCTAGACATGCAGCTGTTTGGCTGTGGGGTTTGGTTGCCAAAAGCACTAGCTGAGTTTCTAAATCAAGTTTTAGCTTTGTCAAGTTTAAGTGTGACTCTCTTAAGGCTAAATGTGTACTATCTACTCATACATAGTATCAAACATATTTAGCAATCAACATCTTATGTCAACTCATCACATTTCCACTTGTTACTCAATGTAGCAGCATGGATCAAGCAGTCTCATTAGCTGCGAGAAGCAGACGATTCGAATCGAGTTTTTATCCTTGCAAGGTAAACCGAAACACACAACGTGGCGAGGCACTCCGTCCCCACACACATCAACCGTCCCCATCGATTCCCCGTCAGCAGAGAGGGGCTCACCGCCTTGGCGTACAATGCCTCACTGACCCCGACTGCCATCGTGCAATGACTGCACTTGTACCCACCATAACCGGAATGGGAGACCTCGTCTCAGGTCGCGTGAGGAGGGCAATCTGCTGCCAGGTTCAATCAGGTACTAGGCTTACCGATTTACCATATTTCTCGGCATATGTTTAGTACGTTCAAACGCTTGACTCACGGTACCACACCATAATCCTTATTCAAATTTTTATCCCGTAGACAACCAATCCCCATGGATTGTTGCCCACACACCAGCATCATTATGATAAGAAAGTGGATACAACCAATTTACTGATCTCGCGCGAGTGCTAGAAAAATCACTCGACTTCTACCGAGATCCTAATTAATAAAGCAGCTACTCGACCTAGCATACTAGTATTCATCTCAACAGGATTCCTGAGATCATGCAACTAGGGTTTCACACAACTCCTACACTTAAGTGCACATTCAATCCTATAATCAATAAGTGTAGTAAAATAGCATAAATAATAGGTTATGCATAAACCGGGGCTTGCCTTCTAAAGCAGTGGCAGGCAGATCCTCTGGTGCAGGCTCTGGTGCTGGATCCGGGGCTACCTCCTGAGCAGCTCCTTGCTCTGGCACGAGGACATACTCTCCATCAGCGAGGTTGCAGTCTATTGAAATGCAATGAATATGTATGTCATGATTATGCATGATTTAACAATATTAGGCTAAAGGAAGAAGAGCTAAGTTAGTTAGCAACTAGGGTTTCTTGGTCATACGTGGCTTTTAGTGGTTTATGATTATCACTCTAGGTTTAGGTTTTGTTAAGGATAAGCATAGTGGATTGGTATTTCTCTTATATATTTTAGTGGACAATTTACAAAGGGTCTTAGGATGACACTAATTTCCATCATTTATTTTCCCCTTCTTTATTTCCTATTTATAATTTCTAGTGTAGGTTTGAACTACAACAGTGATTTAACTTTTTCCAAAAATTCTGTAAAAATTACAGTGGGTTGCTATTGGTCACTATAGCCTATTCTAGGAATTTGAGGTTCAGAATAGAAAGGCTATGCCTTGGACAAAAATAACAAAAGTTAGGCAAAAGGGGGGGGTCACTTTGCACTACAACTCTTAACTAGGAGTGGGTTCTGTCCTAAGTGTCATTTTTGTTGGCATCTAAAAGTAATAACAAGCTTCTGTGCCAAAAATCACAGCAAGTTCATTGATGGTCATTTAGTTGTGATTTTCTAAAGTTAAATGCCAAAAAGGCACTTTCTACTGCCTTGCTATTTGAAAAATGTCAAACATCAGATTTCATATTTTTCCTATGTTCTTAATAACAACACATTAATTATCCCAAGGTTTGGGGTGTTTTCACCTTGAGGTTATTTTTCTAGGGTTTTTCTAAGTCTTCCTTGTTTTCTTAAAATAAAAGGTATCCCAATTATTTTGTACTAAACCAGAGTATAATAGATTTTTCTAGTGAACTATACTAAATAAGTAGACTAACAAAAATATGGGGGCTCCCTGGTTCTTTATTTAATTTACCTTTCCTATTTTATTTAACCTTAAGCATAATGTAAAATAAATGGCAAACTCTACCTTAATGGGGTGTACAAAGGGGTTTATCATTTCTAAATAGGTCAGTAGGTGGTCAAGTACTTCTCTAATTTTTCTTAACCTCAGTTAAATAGTGCAACTATTTTTCCTCCTATTATTTAGCTTTTGGCCAAATCAATATTTAAATCAGAACCCTAAAGTTTTCTGTAGCACTTAGGGGTTTCATATTTTTCTTAGGTAGTTTACATTATTTAAGACCTGACAAAATTGGTTTGACTTGATTTGGGTGAATAAAACAGAAGATATGAATTATTCAAGTTCTGTTTGAATTTAAATCAGATTTAATAAAAGGTTTCCTGGAAAAACCACTTTGCACCGAAGTCCTCGGGTTCTTTCCAAACTAACTCTCTCACTTATACCCCCGCGCTACTATTCCTCTGAGTCACTGACAATGCGCAAAACCCCCTAGCCTTCTCTTCTTCTCCCCCGCGGTCCCTCCCTAGGTTTAAACAGTACCCGCGAGAAAGAACAGGGCGGCGCGGCTTACCGGCGGCGAGAGAGGTCCGGCGAGGGGCGGGGTTGGCTCCGGGAGGTCCTGGCAGTCACAACGGTGTACGGCTCGACGGCGGGGGTGGCCGGAATCGTCCGGTCCACGTGCGCAGGCGGGTGCTCTCGTCGGCGGCGGGTGCTCCGGCCAAACCACGGCGATCTAGTTCAATCTAGTGGCATGGTGAGCTTCACGGGGTGTCGTAGAGACTATGTGCACAAGGAATCGAAGAACGGAGCAGAGGATTACCCGGTCTACGCTCACCGGCGGTCGGGTGGAGTCCAGCGACCGTGGACTGGCTTCTCCGGCGAAGCAAACTCCGATTCCTCGCTCGGGGAGCTTCACCGAGGTGTGCACAGTCTTCTCCGAGGGTTGGACGGGGTTGGGAAGGGCTCTGTTGGCCGGTCTACAGTGGTAGGGGGATCGGGCGGCCGCGGACACGCCATGCACGGGCAAACGCCGGTGGTTTTGGGCTCCGGTGAGGTCGAGCGCGTGCGGAGGGGTACGATAGAAGTCCCTGGGTGCTTTATAGGCGCGGGCGCGGGCCATGGCGCCGGCTTGGCTTTGGCGTGACGTGGGGCACGCGGGGGCGCGCGCGGGCGTGCTCTGGCGAGCTCAGAGCGCGTCGAACACGTGGCTCTTTCCTTTTGCCCGTGTTCTTCCCTCTGTTGAGCGGCCAAAACGTACGAATCTTGCCCTAGAGCCTGTGAGAGATCTCTTCCCTGCACCTAGAGCTACCTAGTTCATGTGAGTTCCAAGGGTAGATGTGGTCGGGTTAGAGAGATATGGGGGTGGGAAGTCGGCTATGTCAGAGATGTCCAAACCGAGACAAAATTGGTGCCAAGTCGTGTCAAACGTCTTAGGGTAGGTGTCAACTTTCTCCAGGGCATTCTAGGGTTAATTTGGCGCCACTTTGTCAATTGGGTCGAAATATTTTGAAGTTTGAATGAGGGTGAACATGTGTGATCTTTGGCCAAGGGTTGGTTTTGGACTTAGAAAAATCCTGATTTTTCTTTTGTGCTCAAACCTTTGGTGAACCTTTTGGGGCTTTTCTGAAATCTTTTTGGGTTACTTTCTTACTATTATTTGTAGGTTATTAAGTGTACTACAAATTTTATATTTGACCCAAGCCATGATCATAAGGTTTTCATGACCTTTTGGTCATACTTACATCAAGGGTTCCCATTGTCCAAAGGGGTTTGCATTACGGTTTTGGGCAATTCTCCCCTTTAGATGTGCATGATAAGTTGGGGTATGATATCCAAGATGGGTTGCACTTGCTTAGGACCTTGAGTTCCAAGTTTGAGGTACTTTGCTCTATTTCAATCACATGTGATGATGGGCTTGGCTTGTGTAGTCTTAAGTGAAAACCCTAAGTAACACCTGAGGTGTTACAGTTAGGGTACTCACTATCTTCAAAGCCGGGAGGTTGCTCAACATAGACTTCTTCCTTGATTGGTCCATTGAGGAAGGCACTTTTCACGTCCATTTGGTAGAGCTTAAAGCCATGGTAAGTAGCATAGGCAAGTAATATACGAATTGACTCAAGCCTAGCTACGGGTGCATAGGTTTCACCGAAGTCCAAACCTTCGACTTGTGAATATCCCTTGGCCACAAGTCGGGCTTTATTCCTTGTCACCACACCATGCTCATCTTGCTTGTTGCGGAAGACCCACTTGGTTCCTACAACATTTTGATTAGGATGTGGAACTAAATACCATACCTCATTCCTTGTGAAGTTGTTGAGTTCCTCTTGCATTGCCAACACCCAATCTGAATCCCTTAATGCGTCTTCCATCCTATATGACTCAATAGAAGACACAAAGGAGTAATGTTCACAAAAATGAGCAACACGAGATCGAGTGGTTACCCCCTTATGAATATCGCCAAGGATGAAGTTCACGGGGTGATCTCTTTGTATTGCTTGGTGGACTCTTGGGTGTGGCGGTCTTGGACCCTCATCATCTTCCTTGTCTTGATCATGAGCATCTCCCCCTTGATCATTATCTTACTCTTGAGGTGGCTCATCTTCTTGATCTTCATTTTCATTCTCTTGAGCTTGATCCTCATCTTGGGTTGGTGGAGATACTTGCATGGAGGAAGATGGTTGATCTTGTGCTTGTGGAGGCTCCTCGGATTCCTTAGGACACACATCCCCAATGGACATGTTCCTTAGCGTGACGCACGGAGCCTCTTCATTATCTAACTCATCAAGATCAACTTGCTCTACTTGAGAGCCATTAGTCTCATCAAACACAATGTCACAAGAAACTTCAACTAGTCCAGTGGACTTGTTAAAGACTCTAGATGCCCTTGTGTTTGAGTCATAACCAAGTAAAAAGCCTTCTACAGCCTTAGGAGCAAATTTAGATTTTCTACCTCTTTTAACAAGAATAAAACATTTGCTACCAAAGACTCTAAAATATGAAACATTGGGCTTTTTACCGGTGAGGAGTTCATATGATGTCTTCTTGAGGATTCGGTGAAGGTAGAGACGGTTGATGGCGTAGCAAGCGGTGTTGATTGCTTCCGCCCAAAACCGATCCAAAGTCTTGTACTCATCAAGCATGGTCCTCGCCATGTCAAGTAGAGTTCTATTCTTCCTCTCCACTACACCATTTTGTTGTGGTGTGTAGGGAGAAGAGAACTCATGCTTGATGCCCTCGTCCTCAAGAAAGCCTTCAATTTGAGAGTTCTTGAACTCCGTCCCGTTGTCGCTCCTAATCGTTTTGATCCTTAAGCCGAACTCATTTTGAGCCCGTCTCAAGAATCCCTTTAAGGTTTCTTGGGTTTGAGATTTATCCCGCAAAAAGAACACCCATGTGAAGCGAGAATAATCATCCACAATAACTAGACAGTACTTACTCCCACCGATGTTTATGTAAGCTATCGGGCCGAATAGATCCATGTGGAGTAGCTCAAGCGGCCTATCAGTCGTCATGATGTTCTTGTGTGGATGATGAACACCAACTTGCTTTCCTACTTGACATGCGCTACAAATCCTGTCTTTCTCAAAATGAACATTTGTTAGTCCCAAAATGTGCTCTCCCTTTAGAAGCTTGTGAAGATTCTTCATCCCAACGTGGGCTAGTCGGCGGTGTCAGAGCCAACCCATGTTAGTCTTAGCAATTAAGCAAGTATCGAGTTCAGCTCTATTAAAATCAACTAAGTATAGTTGACCCTCTAATACCCCCTTAAATGCTACTGAATCATCACTTCTTCTAAAGACAGTAACACCTATATCCGTAAAAAGACAATTGTAGCCCATTTTGCATAATTGAGAAACTGAAAGCAAGTTATAGTCTAGAGAATCTACAAGAAAAACATTGGAAATTGGATGGTCAGGTGATATAGCAATTTTACCAAGTCCTTTGACCAAACCTTGATTTCCATCCCCGAATGTGATAGCTCTTTGGGGATCGTGATTTTTCTCATAGGAGGAGAACATCCTTTTCTCCCCAGTCATGTGATTTGTGCACCTGCTATCAATTATCCAACTTGAGCCCCAGGATGCATAAACCTACAAAACAAATTTAGGCCTTGTTCTTAGGTACCCAAACAGTCTTGGATCCTTTGACATTAGAAACAAGCACCTTGGATACCCAAACACAAGTCTTTGACCCCTTGCGTTTGCCCCCAACATATTTGGCAACTATTTTGCCTAATTTGTTAGTTAAAACATATGATGCATCAAAAGTCTTAAATGAAATGTTATGTTCATTTGATGTAATAGGAGATTTCTTTTTAGGCATTTTGACATGGGTAGAATGCCTAGAGCTAGAAGCCTCATTCTTATAAATAAAAGCATGGTGAGAAACAGAATGAGTCTTCTTAGCATGAATTCTCCTAATCTTATCCTCAGGATAACCAGCAGGATATAAAATATAGCCCTCGTTATCCTGAGGCATGGGAGCCTTGCCCTTAACAAAATTAGACAATCTTTTAGGGGCATTGAGCTTGACATTGCCTCCCTATTGGAAGCCAATGCCATCCTTAATGCCAGGGCGTCTCCCACTATAGAGCATGCTTCTAGCAAATTTAAAATTTTCATTCTCTAAGTCATGCTCGTTAATCTTAGCACTAAGTTGAGCTATGTGATCATTTTGTTGTTTAATTAAAGCTAGGTGATCATGGATAGCATCAACATTAATGTCTCTACATCTAGTACAAATAGTAACATGATCAACACTAGATGTAGATGGTTTGCATGCATTTAATTCATCAATCTTAGCATGTAAAGTAGCATTTTCATTCTTAAGATTGGAGATAGAAACATTGCAAACATTTAAATCTTTAGCCTTAGCAATTAATTTTTCATTCTCAATTTTAAGGCTAGAGAGTGATGCATTCAACTTGTCAATCTTAGTAATCAAATTAGTATTGTCATTTCTAAGACTATCAATCGAATTATCACAATCATCTAATTTCTCAACCTTAGCAATTAATTTAGCATTTTCACATCTAAGGTTGGAAATAGTGTCATGGCAAGTGCTAAGCTCACTAGTTAATTTTTCACATTTTTCTACTTCTTGAGCATAAGCATTTTTAACCTTAACATGCTTCTTATTTTCTTTAATTAGGAAGTCCTCTTGGCTATCCAAGAGTTCATCCTTCTCATGAATAGCTCCTATAAATTCATTTAATTTTTCCTTTTGTTGCATGTTTAGGTTGGCAAAAAGAGCAAGCAAGTTATCCTTATCATCACTAGAGTTATCCTCATCACTAGATGTTGCATATCTAGTGGAGGCTCTAGATTTTATCTTCTTCTTGCCATCCTTTTCCATGAGGCACTTGTGGCCAACGTTGAGGAAGAGGAGACCCTTGTTGACGGCGATGTTGGTGGCGTCCTCGTCGGAGGAGGAGTCGGTGGAGCTCTCGTCGGAGTCCCACTCCCGACAAACATGGGCATCGCCGCCCTTCTTCTTGTAATACTTCTTCTTCTCCTTCCTTCTTCCCTTCTTGTCGTCGCCCCTATCACTATCACTTGATAATGGACATTTAGCAATGAAATGACCGGGCTTACCACACTTGTAGCAAACTTTCTTAGAGCGGGGCTTGTAGTCCTTCCCCCTCCTTTGCTTGAGGATTTGGCGAAAGCTTTTGATGATTAAAGCCATCTCTTCATTGTCGAGCTTGGAGGCGTCGATGGGGAGCCTACTTGACGTAGACTCTTCTTTCTTCTCCTCCGTCGCTTTGAATGCGACGGGTTGCACCTCGGGTGTGGAGGTGGCGCCTCGCTCAATGATTTGTTTGGAGCCTTTGATCATTAATTCAAAGCTCACAAACTTTCCTATCACTTCCTCGGGAGACATTAGTTTATATCTAGGATCACCATGAATTAATTGAACTTGAGTAGGGTTAAGAAAAACGAGTGATCTAAGAATAACCTTGACCATTTCATGGTCATCCCATTTGGTGCTCTCGAGGTTGCGCACTTGGTTCACCAAGGTCTTGAGCCAGTTGTACATTGCTTGTGGCTCCTCCTCTTGATGAAGCATGAAGCGACCGAGCTCCCCCTCGATCGTTTCCTGCTTGGTAATCTTGGTCACCTCATCTCCTTCGTGCGTGGTCTTGAGCACGTCCCAAATCTCTTTGGCACTCTTCAACCCTTCCACCTTATTATACTCCTCTCGACTTAGAGAGGCGAGGAGTATAGTAGTGGCTTGGGAGTTGAAGTGCCGGATTTGGGCTACCTCGTCCGAGTCATAGCCTTCATCCCCCACGGATGGTTCCAGCGCACCAAATTCAACAATGTCCCAAATACTAGCGTGGAGTGAGATTAGATGGTGCCTCATTTTATCAATAATCTTCACCGTCAAAAACCGGTGGTTTGCCTAGTGGGACGGAAAGTAAAGGAGTGCGTTTGGAAATGCGAGGATAGCATAAGGGGATCTTACTAAACTTCTTGCTCTCATGGCGCTGAGAAGTGACGGACGGCGTGTCGGAGCCGGAGGTGGAAGGCGACGAAGAATCGGTCTCGTAGTACACCACTTTCTTCATTTTCTTCTTCTTGTCGCCACTCCGGTGCGACTTGATGCGGGGAGGTGATTCCTCCCTCTTCTTGTTGCCGGACTCTCCCGATGGAGCTTTCCCGTGGCTTGTGGCGGGCTTCTCGCCGGTCACCATCTCCTTCTTGGCGTGAGCTCCCGACATAACTTCGAGCGGTTAGGCTCTAATGAAGTACCGGGCTCTGATACCAATTGATAGTCGCCTAGAGGTGGGGTGAATAGGCAAATCTAAAACTTATAAACTTTAAGCGCAACTACAAGCCGGGGTTAGCGTTAGAAATAAATTCGAGTTCGAAAGAGAGGGCGAAAAACAAATCACAAGCAAATAAAGCGGATGACACGGTGATTTGTTTTACCGAGGTTCGGTTCTTGCAAACCTACTCCCCGTTGAGGTGGTCACAAAGACCGGGTCTCTTTCAACCATTTCCCTCTCTCAAACGGTCACCTAGACCGAGTGAGCTTCTCTTCTCAATCAATTGGGACACTAAGTCCCCACAAGGACCACCACACAATTGGTGTCTCTTGCTTTGATTACAAAGATCTTAGGAACAAGAAATGGGGAAGAAGAAAAGCGATCCAAGCGCAAGAGCTCAAAAGAACACGGCAAAACTCTCTCTTCTAGTCACTATTGCTTTGAGTGAAATTGGGACTTGGAGAGATTTTGATTCACTCTAATTGTGTCTTGTATTGAATGCACTAGCTCTTGTATTGAATGTGTTGGCTGAAAACTTGGATGCCTTGAAGTGTGGTGGTTGGGGGGTATTTATTGCCCCAACCACCAAAGTGGCCGTTGGGGAAGGTTGTTGTCGAAGGGCGCACCGGACAGTCCGGTGTGTCACCGGATACTGTACGGTGCGCCAGCCACGTCACCCAACCGTTAGGATTCGACCGTTGGAGCTCTGACATGTGGGGCCACCGGACAGTCCGGTGGTGCACCAGACATGTCCTGTTCACTGTCCGGTGCGCCTTCTAGCACCTGCTCTGACTCTGCGCGCGCAGTCGTGCACTGTTCACTGTTGCTTTTGCAGACGACCGTTGGCGCAGTAGCCGTTGCTCCGCCTGGCACACCGGACAGTCCGGTGCTACACCGGACATTCCGGTGAATTATAGCGGAGGGGCTCCCCGAATTCCCGAAGCTGAGCAGTTCAGAGTGATTCTGCCTGGTGCACCGGACAGTCCGGTGCGCCAGAATAGGGCAACCTTCGGTTGTCTTTTGCTCTTTTTATTTGAACCCTTTCTTGAACTTTTTATTGGTTTGTGTTGAACCTTTGGCACCTATAGAACTTATAATCTAGAGCAAACTAGTTAGTCCAATTATTTGTGTTAGGCATTTCAACCACCAAAATCAATTAGAAAAAAGTTTAAAACTATTTCCTATTCATTGGCGCTGCTGATGTAGATAATCAATAATATAGCGTATACAGGGACTAGACGTTTTGCTTGCGCCAAGTTTCTTTGGATATTTGACTCCCAAATTATTTTAAAAATTTTTATGTATATATAAGCACAAGTGTGGCACCAAAATTCACAAAAACTAATTTGACTATTTTTAAACAAATTCGAATTTTATACGGTCATGAAAAAATGTGAAGAATGTACTCCTCTCATATCACATATTTTATACCACATTATCATACTTTAAATTTATACTAGAAATACATGTGTAGGATTATAACAAAATCACAAAAAAAATGAACAAGTGACTTAGTTATAAATATGCCTACAAAGAATTTACATTATCAAACCAGAAATGACGTGAGGCTCCGAGATCGCTGTAGTCATATTTATAACTAAGATGCTTATTCATATTTGTTTTGCGATTCCAATATAATCCTTCACATGCAATTTTAGTATAAATTTATATTTTATGGTATAATAATGTGGTATAAAATATATGATCTGAGAGTACATTCTTCTTATTTTCCCACTATTATATAGAATTCGAATTTGTTTTAAAAACCTAGGTATAAAACTTTGTTAAATTAGTTTTGGTACAATTTTGGTGACACTATCATGTTTATATGTACCTTGGAAAATTTATAAAACAATTCGGAAGTAAAATTGCAAAAAAAAACTTGGCGTTAACAAAAAGTCTAGTCCCTGTAGGAAACACTACATCGTCGGTTTATCCACGTCACACAGGTTCATGTTGAGGGATTGGATCTGTTTGGAGTGTGTCCCGAAACAAGTTTAAGGATCTAAAAATTCGTTTTGAGAGTTTGGCGACCTCGATCGAACAAGTTTCATGATCTAAAAATTCATTTTGAAAGTTTGTGAACCTAGATGACACGGACGAACAAGTTTAAGGACCTGTGGTGTACTTCACTCAACATAATATATAATAATATACATCAAGATCAACGGTCCAAAATCATTCGAGAGCATAGTAGCAAACCCTTATATTAAAAAGAACCACAATGCCCAGATTCATGAAATTGAGCTACCTAGAACTTTCATTAGAAGTCCATTTGCTCCTTACCCATGTACATACATCAGACTCAATACATTTTCCCATTAAAATAATGAAGATTCAGATAATTAACATGATGATATCCAGCCCTCTACGTACAACGGCGCAGTCTTGCAGCACTTGATTGCGAAATGTTACTTTCTTTGATGGCAAACAAATACACAGAAATTCAAGATAAAGTTGGGCAGCCAAGGACAGAGACAGGCAAAGCAGTGATTGCAGACCGAGACAGAAAGAAGTGCCTAGTGTGTAGAATTATGTAGCCCCTGCTCCTATATGATTGAAAGGTTTATACTACTGGTTCCTCTTCCTCTTCCCTCTAACTTCTTTTAGAAAAGCAAGTGTAGCTCTCATTGCTATCTATGGAGCTAGGGAATCACTGGGTCAATTCCTCACCATGCTGCTCCCCGTTATTTAATCCAGGATGTGATGCTGAACAGTGTTTGATGAACCATTTTCCAAGCAAAACTACCAAGAAAACAGATGGAGCTCATATAGGGTAGTGCAATTGGAGACACAATTGTTTGGAAGTGTACCAATATAATATCCTTCTCCCTTGTTGCTATGGACCTGCAGTCCAAAGGAGCACACATGGAGGCTGGTAGTTCACCAGCCACGCCGTGCATGTGGAGTGTTGCTACTCACATGGCACCTATGACACAATTTGGAGCATAGTGCCATATTTGTCTCCTTGCATATGGTTTTACAAGGGAAAAAGTAAAGGCAAGCTTAATCCGAGCACTACAAATTTGTAGTGGACCTTGTGGTCCTATATGTGGTCCTGTAAGATATGAGATGTGGGTTGTGCATGAACCACTTGCCCAGTATTGAAAGTGTGATATTATGAATCACATGGACATGAATAATACGATGACCATCACTAGTGTAGAAGGTACTATACGTGTCGAGAGTAGTGCATCCATCACGCGGCATTTGCACATAATGCTTGTGGGAAACAACTATGTGATGGTTCAATGTTAACTACCCATCAATCACTCCATGCGTGTGTAAGGATTGGCATCCGTGGAAAGGAGAATCTTAGGTGACATTGATCATATTCTTATATTGTTTCAATTACATTTGGACCATTGGGGGGATTTATAGCATACCATTAGTGTCAAGAACTCTTGAGCCACTATCATGTTGTAACGTTCGTCGAATAATTCTCGATATCGTGGACAATTTGAGTTGCCACCAACGCACTATATCGCTTGCCAAACCATGCGACTAAACATATAGGACACAACATATCTTATGGGATTTATTTGTTGTCTTATTATTGCCATGAAACAAGTGTATGGATGTGGTGTCCTTTCTCTCTTTTGCAAGGAAAATGCTGTTGGAACACACGTAGTGGTATATCATGAGGTATTCAAAGATATCTTGGAGCCACAACAGAGCATGCATGCATGTGCTGCACATTGGGTGGAGCTATAGCAAAGTCCATGACTAGATCAAAAGGATATATACACTCCATGCATATCCAGAGACTACATACATTTCGTTCTTTACTTTTTCCCCTGTAGTCCTGGACGTGTGTGAACCATCCTATGCTGCCGCCACATCTTGTGAATTGAGATGCCTGCCCATGTGATGGATGCAACTAGTGTCACTCATTTTCTCACATTTCCCATGCTAAGCTAAACTCCTCATGTATGCCATATTCAATTTTGGCTGCACAACCATACTAGAATTGATGAGCTTCTTAATGTAACAAAAAAACCTCACCAATTCCAAACTTAACATGAACCTCTGAGTTCCTATAGGGTAACCAGTGTACCATTAGTTCCTATGTACATACACAATGTGCTTCTGTTGAGCACTGTATGAGAGCTATACTTTGTGTTGAGTGTGGCCCCTCTCA
Organism: Zea mays; assembly: GCF_902167145.1. Taxonomy (NCBI): domain Eukaryota; kingdom Viridiplantae; phylum Streptophyta; class Magnoliopsida; order Poales; family Poaceae; genus Zea; species Zea mays. Next base: position 112,711,781 of record NC_050097.1, on the reverse strand, counting down.
GCTGGAGAAGGCCCACATTCTGTCAGAGGAATGCATGGCCCAACGGGCGTTTTGGTGGACAGTAACTGACAATACAGGCGGCAAAGCCTGCTTCACCTTTGAACAGCTGATCAGACGGCTGTGAAAAAAATATGAAAAATGCTGGGTCCCAAATGGCAATCAGGTGCTGCGACTCCATTCAAACTGAACCATGGTTGTGACTGCAGTAAAGGTGCTTTGGTAACAGGTGTACTCGGCAAAAAAAGTATGTCCTATAATTTTTTGTAGTGTAGCTCATGTAAACGTCCTTGCTTGATCCGAAAATTCCCATTTTTGTGCTTAGGGTGGAAAATTAGCTCCTGCTCGGAGCAACTCGAGACTTAGAACAAGTCTGAGCCGAACGAGTCAGCTCGCGAGCCGAGCCGATACAACTTTTCAATCTTGAGAGACAAGGGAGCAGTGTTGAGCTCGGCTTTTTTCCATCCCTATTGGAACTTGGAAGCCATCTCTTATTGGAGTCTTTTATGTCCAAGTCCTCCAGCAACAAATTTACACTCTATGTCATCGCAAGTAATTGGTGTCAACGTTGGTCGACGCAGACCAGACCAAATTCCTCAAAGGCAGGTCCATTTCGAAAAATTGTGTCGATGTAACTAAACTGATTCAGAGCCACTTGCTTCAAAAGAAAAAATGACGACCCTGGTTCTCAAATCAGACTTTGCAAAAAGCTTTTTGATAGTGTTAGCTAGGACATTCTACTTCTTATCCTCCGCACACGGAGCTTCCCTGATCAATGGTGCTATTGGATTAAACAACCGCAAGAAAGTGTGAAAGGCCTATGGCAGGGAGACCCCTTGTCTCCGTATTTGTTGATACTGGTTGCGGATGTGCTTCAGCAACTGTTAACCTCGGATCTAGTGCTTCAACATCCTATTGCCCCAGATCGTCTGTGAACCATCCTACAATACTCCGACGACACACTAATCATTGCTCGAGCTGATGAACAAGTTGTGCAAAGCCTCAAAACATTACTACATAGCTTCTCTCGGAGCCACGGGTTTGCATATCAATTAGTCAGAGAGTGTAACATCCCAAATCTTGATTTTAGGATTCAAGAAAAATTTCGAAAGTACTTAGATTAAAATATCCTTTAATACATTTTTTCTTACTTTGAAGTTATGTTCTTATAAAATAAATAAGAGTAATATTAAATTTTGATGTCTCAAATTTAGATTTGACTTTTAAAATTTAAAACGTAATTTTGAAACTCAGAAAAGTAAATAATAGAAAGATTTTCTATTTATTTGAGTGAATATCCCTTTCATCAATATTACATTTAGATGCATTTATTTAAGTGAGTAATAAATAAATAAGTAAAAGAAAATTTGCATCCATGCAGAGATTTTGGTTTGTGCATTTAAATAGGCTTGCACTTTGAGCTCCATTTAAATGTAATTCGAAATTTGAATTTAAACTTGATTTGAAATTAGGAAAATGAAAAAAGAATTAAAAAAAGAGAAGAAGGCAGAACTGGGCCGAATCCCCACTCTCGGCCCACTATCTCCTATTGCTGGCCTGCGCATGAACTAGTTACTCCGATGGTGTATTTTGTGGAAACCGTCTTCACCACTGGTTCATGTCTTCTCTGTACTTGTGTGATCCCTATCGCTACCGGGTGGGTCCCGGTGGTCAGACTACCTATTCCCTTCGCCGAAGTCACTTACATGTGGGGCCCTCGGGCTAGGCTCTCACGCGGTCACACCTCGACCACGCACGAACGCGCTCGCGCGTTTAGACACTGCCATGTGGGCCACCTGTGACAGATCTGTCTTCCACCGTTCAAGCGAGCAAGACACAGGTTGTTGTGTTGTGATCTTGATGGTTAGGATTCAGTGGGGCTGCGCTCCCACCTCCTTGCATCTATATAAGTCGGCTGTGGTGCCCTACGACTTAACCATACTAGAGGGCATCGATTTCAAAATCGTAGCGAAGAACCAAGCAACGAAAGCGAGAAGGTGATGTGCGGAGGGAGAAGAAGGTCGTCGCCGCCGATGGTCTGCTTGTGCAACATCCAAGCCATCGTCGGTGGGCTGCTCGAGGATTCCCTGGCACACGTGGAGACTACGGGTGGTGATCCTGAGCGCCTAGATGACCTATGCTCGGTGGGATTCCTTGTCGGTGTTGTGGTGTCGCCGTGGAGCCGTGCCATGGCGTGGATAGAGCTTGGGACGACGTAATCATCTTGTCGGGTACCATAATTAGGGGTACCCCCAAGACTCCTAAACTCGGCTGGTAATCACCATCAGCGCAAACTGCAGAGGCTGGTGGGCGCAATTCAGGTCAAGGCTTCGTCTACTCAAGGGACGCGATCTCGCCTCGCCCGAGCCCAGCCTCGGGCGGGAACAGTAGTCCCAGACGGATTCACGCCTGGCCCGAGGGCCTCCTCAAGCAACGGGCGCTCCCTCGACTCGTCCGAAGCCTAGCTCGGGCAGGCTTCGTAGTGAAGCCACCTTGGCCAAATTGCCTCACCAACCGACCGTATCGCAGGCGCATTCAATGCAAGGATCGCCTAGCGCCTTATCCTGACACGCGTGCTTCAGTCGGCAAGGTCGAAGTGACCGCAGTCACTTCGCCCTCCCACTGACTGACCTGACAGGAAAACAGCGCCGCCTGCCCCGCTCTGACTGCTGTGCCACCCACCAAGATGAGGCTGACAGCAGCTGAGTCCAGCCTCAGGCGCCACAGGAAGCTCCACCTCGCCCAACCTTGGGCCCTGGCCTCAGGAGAAGTCTCTGCCTCACCCAACCTTGGGCCCCAGCCTCAGGAGAAGTCTCCGCCTCGCCCGACCCCAGGGCTCGGCCCCCGCCTCAGCCTCAGAAGATGGACTCTGCCTCGCCCGACCCAGGGCTCGGCCTCGACCTCGACCTTGGAGGATGGACTCCGCCTCGCCCGACCCCAGGGCTCGGCCTCGACCTCGACCTCGACCTCGGAGGATGGACTCCGCCTCGCCCGACCCCAGGGCTCGACCTCGGCCCCGACCTCAGAAGGAATCGCGTCCTCACCCAACCCCGACCTCGGCCTCAGGAGGAGTTTCCGCCTCGCCCAACCTTGGGCTCGGACCGACCACGCCACAGGGGGGATCATCATTACCCTACCCCTAGCTAGCTCAGGCTACGGGGAACAAGGCCGGCGTCCCATCTGGCTCGCCCCGGTAAACAATTAATGATGGCACCCCACGTGCGCCCATGACGATGGCGGTTCTCAGCCCCTACGGAAGCAAGGCGACGTCAGCAAGGTCCCGGCAGCCCCGACAGCTGTGCTTCTACAGGGCTCAAGCGCTCCTCCGACGGCCACGACATCGCATGCACAGGGCTCTAGCACCTCTCCGACAGCCACGTTGGCATGTACATAGGGCTCTGGCTCCTCTCTGCCGGACACGTTAGCATATTGCTACACCCCCATTGTACACCTGGACCCTCTCCTTACATCTATAAAAGGAAGGTCCAGGGCCCTCATACGAGAAGGTGGTCGTGCGGGAGGACGGGCTGACGAACAGGCTCTCTCTCTCTCCCTCGCGAACGCTTGTAACCCCCTACTGCAAGCGCATCCGCCCTGGGAGCAGGATAACACGAGCCGTAGTTCTCTTCCCCCCTTGTGTTCCATCTCGCGCCGACCCATCTGGGCTAGGACACGCAGCGACAATTTACTCGTCGGTCTAGGGACCCCCCTGGGTCGAAACGCCGACAGTTGGCGCGCCAGGTAGGGGCTTGCTGCGTGTTGACGAACAACTTCCCATCGAGCTCCAGATGGGTAGTCTCCAGCAACCTCTTCAGCCTGGGACGCTGCTCCGTTTCGGGAGTCTCGAGTTCATGTCCCTCGACGGCAGCTACGACATGGTACTCCTTCCTCCGCCGCGCGACGGCGACAATGGCGGCCGTCAGCCCGCCCGGCGGCGGCGGAATCGACGACGTCTTCCCCCCGTGGTGGAAGAGCAGCATCCGGGTCTATCCCGCCGCCTTCCTCACCGCAGGAGAAGGGGGCGGGGCAACCGTGGCCAAGCAGGAGGCGGCATCTCGCCGGTTGTCGAGCGAGTCGACGACGCTGGTGCCCCAGCGGGGGACACGTCGGGCGTTGACCTCGCGCCTGAGACGATGACGAGCGTCGTTTCCCCGCAATACACCAACCCCAAGCGGACAGATGGCGCCAGCACGCTCGCGAAGGGCTTGCTGGGCGTTAGCCTCGTACCGGAGATAACGGTGCGGTCCATCCCCGACGCGACTTCGTCACCGTCCATCGATCAAGAGGTACCGTCCGTTTTCCACCCTGTGCCTTTTAGATTCAGCTTCGATCCACCAAGCGACCCCGCTTCGGTGGACGCTTTCATAAAAGCATATCTAACCTTCCGGGGTACCATATGTGGTCAACCTGGGACCGACTGACGACCGTCTCGACCTACGGCCCCTCGGGTTCTGAGGAAGATGATGAGCCCGACTCTGGTTGGGATTTCTCTGGGCTCGGTAATCCCAGTGCCATGCGAGACTTCATGACTGCATGTGACTAATGCCTCTCCGATTACTCCGATGATGGCCACAGCCTTGACGACGAGGGCTGTGGCCCAAGTCGCGAATGTTTCCACGTCGATCTAGGGGGTCTCGACGAAGGCAACGACCTTGGTATGCCGGAGGACGATGATCCCCCTAGGCCTACGCCTCGTGTTGACATCCTGCGGGAGCTAGCTGTGGTCCCAGTCCCTGCGAGGGATCAGGACACACAGCTCGAGCAAATCCGCGAGATGCAGGCCAAGCTCGACGAGGAAGCAGGACAACTTGTGCAGCTCCGGCAAAACATCGGGCAGGAGTGGGCAGGCCGAGCACTAGCCGGAGAAGCGCGTCATCAAGCCTAGGACGTCCAGCGCCGTATCGCTGACGATGCTAGGGCGAGGCTGCCCCCGGCTTCCAATGGGGTCGGCCAGAATCTGGCTGCAGCGGCGATACTACTCTGAGCGATGCCAGAGCCATCCACCACCGAGGGGCGACGTATCTAGGGAGAACTCAAGAATCTCCTAGAGGATGCCGCGGTCCGACGGGCCGAGAGCTCTGCCTCCCAAAGGCAAGGGTACCCCCTGGAGCATCGCGCCGCGACTTCCCGATTCATGCGGGAAGCCTCGGTCCACACCGGGCACATGTGGGACGCAAATCCTGCAGCCCCGGGTCGCCTCGGCAACGAGCACCACCGCCGCGACCGTCGAGCCCACCTCGATGAGAAGGTGCGCCGAGGCTACCACCCCAGGCGTGGGGGACGCTACGACAACGGGGAGGATCGAAGCCCCTCGCCCGAACCACCCGGTCCACAAGCTTTCAGCCGGGCCATACGACGGGCGCCGTTCCCGACCCGTTTCCGAGCCCCGACTACCATCACTAAGTACTCAGGGGAAACAAGGCTGGAACTGTGGCTTGCAGACTACCGGCTGGCCTGCCAGCTGGGTGGAACGGACGATGACAACCTCATCATCCGTAACCTCCCCCTGTTCCTCTCCGACGCCGCCCGAGCCTGGCTGGAGCATCTGCCTCCTGCACAGATCTCCAACTAGGACGATCTGGTAAAAGCCTTCGCTGGAAACTTCCAGGGCACATACGTGCACCCTGGGAACTCTTGGGATCTCCGAAGCTGCCGCCAGTAGCCAGGGGAATCCCTGCGAGACTACATCCGGCGATTTTCGAAGCAGCACACCGAGCTGCCCAACATCACCGACTCAGATGTCATCGGCGCGTTCCTCGCCGGCACCACTTGTCGCGACCTGGTGAGCAAGCTGGGTCGCAAGACTCCCACCAGGGCGATCGAGTTGATGGACATCGCCACCAAGTTCGCCTCTAGTCAGGAGGCGGTCGAGGCCATCTTACGGAAGGACAAGCAGCCTCAGGGGTGCCAGCAGGAAGACGTCCCCGAGGCGTCCACCCAGCGCGGCACGAAGAAGAAGGCCAAGAAGAAGTCGCAAGCGAAACGCGACGCCACCGACACAGATCTTGTCGCCGCCGCCGAGTACAGGAACCCTCGGAAGCCTCCCGGAGGGGCCAACCTGTTCGACAAGATGCTCAAGGAATCGTGCCCCTATCATCAGGGTCCCGTCAAGCACACCCTTGAGGAATGCGTCATGCTTCGGCGCTACATCCATAAGGCCGGGCCCCCGACGGAAGGTGGCAAAGGCCATGACAACGACAAGAAGGAGGGCAACAAGGAAGAGGAGTTCCCCGAGGTCCACGACTGTTTCATGATCTACGGTCGGCAAGTGGCGAACGCCTCGGCTCGGCACCGCAAGCAGGAGCGCCGGGAGGTCTGCTCGGTGAAGGTGGCGGCGCCAGTCTACCTAGACTGGTCCGACAAGCCCATCACCTTCGACCGAGGCGACCACCCAGACCGCGTGCCGAGCCCAGGAAAGTACCCGCTCGTTGTCGATCCCGTCATCAGCAACGTCAGGCTCACCAAGGTCCTCATGGACGGAGGCAGCAGCCTCAACATCATCTACGCCGAGACCCTCGGGCTTTTGCAAATCGATCTGTCCACGATCCGGGCCGGTGCGGCGCCCTTTCACGGGATCATCCCCGGGAAGCGCGTCCAGCCCCTTGGGCAACTCGATCTGCCCGTCTGCTTCGGGACTCCCTCCAACTTCCGAAAGGAAACCCTCATGTTCGAGGTGGTCGGGTTCCGAGGGACCTACCACGCGGTGCTGGGGAGACCATGCTACGCCAAGTTCATGGCTGTCCCCAACTACACCTACCTCAAGCTCAAGATGCCGGGCCCCAATGGGGTCATCACCGTCAGATCCACGTACCGACACGCGTATGAATGCGACGTGGAGTGCGTGGAATACGCTGAGGCCCTCGCCGAATACGAGGCCCTTATCGCCGACCTGGAGTGCCTCTCCAAGGAGGTGCCTGATGCGAAGCGCCACGCCGACAACTTTGAGCCAGCAGAGGCGGTTAAGTCCGTCCCTCTCGACCCCAGCAACGACGCCTCCAAGCAAGTCTGGATCAGCTCCGAGCTCGACCCCAAATAGGAAGTAGTGCTCATCGACTTTCTCCGCATGAACACCGAGGTTTTTGCGTGGAGTCCCTTGGACATGCCTGGCATACCGAGGGATGTCGCCGAGCACTCACTGGATATCCGAGCTGGAGCCCGACCCGTGAAGCAGCCCTTGCGCCGATTCAACGAAGAAAAGCACAGAGCCATAGGCGAGGAGATCCACAAGCTGATGGCTGCAGGGTTCATCAAAGAGGTATTCTATCCCGAATGGCTAGCCAACCCTATGCTTGTGAAAAAGAAAGGTGGGAAATGGAGGACGTGTGTAGACTACACTGGTCTAAACAAAGCATGTCCGAAGGTTCCCTACCCTCTGCCTCGCATCGATCAAATCGTGGATTCCACTGCTAGGTGCGAAACCCTGTCATTCCTCGATGCCTACTCAGGGTATCACCAAATCATGATGAAAGAGTCCGACCAGCTCACGACTTCTTTCATCACACCTTTTGGCATGTACTGCTATATTACTATGCCATTTGGTTTGAGGAATGCAGGCGCAACATACCAAAGGTGCATGAACCACGTGTTCGGAGAGCACATCGGCCGAACGGTCGAGGCTTACGTCGATGACATCGTAGTCAAGACGAGGAAAGCCTCCGACATCCTCTCTGACCTTGAAACGACATTCAAGTGTCTGAGGGCGAAGGGCGTAAAGCTTAACCCCGAGAAGTGTGTCTTCGGAGTCCCCCGAGACATGCTCCTAGGGTTCATCGTCTCCGAGCGGGGCATCGAGGCTAACCCGGAGAAAATCGCGGCCATCACCAACATGGGGCCTATCAAAGACTTGAAAGGAGTACAAAGGGTCATTGAATGCCTTGCGGCTCTGAGCCGCTTCATCTCTCGCCTCGGCAAAAGAGGCCTACCCTTGTACCGCCTCTTAAGGAAGACCGAGCGCTTCGCTTGGACCCCCGAGGCCGAGGAAGCCCTCGGAAACTTAAAGGCACTCCTTACAAGCGCGCCCATATTGGTACCCCCCGCCGCGGGAGAAGCCCTCTTGATCTACGTAGCCGCAACCACTCAGGTGGTCAGGGCCGCGATCGTGGTCGAGAGACGAGAAGAAGGGCATGCATTGCTCGTCTAGAGGTTGGTCTACTTCATCAGTGAAGTGCTATCCGAGACCAAAATATGCTACCCGCAAATTCAGAAGCTACTGTACGCGGTAATTCTGACGCGACGAAAGTTGCGACACTACTTCGAGTCTCATCCGGTGACTGTGGTGTCATCCTTCCCCCTGGGGGAGATCATCCAGTGCCGAGAGGCCTCAGATAGGATTGCAAAGTGGGCGGTGGAGATCATGGGCGAGACAATCTCGTTCGCTCCTCGGAAGGCATCAAGTCCCAAGTCTTGGCGGACTTTGTGGCTGAATAGGTCGACACCCAGCTTCCAACAGCTCCGATCCAACCGGAACTCTGGACCATGTATTTCGATGGGTCGCTGATGAAAACAGGAGCAGGTGCGGGCCTGCTCTTCATCTCACCCCTCGGGAAGCACCTCCGCTATGTGCTGCGCCTCCATTTCCCGGCGTCAAACAACGTGGCCGAGTACGAGGCTCTGGTTAACGGGTTGCGCATCGCCATCGAGCTAGGGGTTCGGCGCCTCGACGCTCGTGGCGACTCGCAGCTTGTCATCGACCAAGTCATGAAGAACTCCCACTGCCGCGACCCAAAGATGGAGGCCTACTGCGACAAGGTTCGGCGCCTGGAAGACAAGTTCTACGGGCTCGAGCTCAACCACGTCGCTCGACGCTACAACGAGACTGCGGACGAGCTGGCTAAGATAGCCTCGGGGTGAACAACGGTTCCCCCGGATGTCTTCTCCAGAGACATACATCAACCCTCCATCAAGACCAACGACACGCCGAGCCCGGGGAAGCCTCGGTCAAGCCCGAGGAGGCCTCGGCCTAGCCCGAGGCACCCTCGGCCGCCGAGGGTGAGGCACTGCGCGTCGAGGAAGAGCGGAATGGGGTCACGCCTAATCGAAACTGGCGGACCCCGTACCTGCAATATCTCCACTGAGGAGAGCTCCCCCTCGACAAAGCCAAAGCTCGGCGACTGGCGCGGCGCGCCAAGTCGTTCGTCTTACTGGGTGACGAAGAGGAGCTCTACGACGCCAAGCCGAGCCATGGGGTTCTCACTGTTCTTTCTAGTCTATGGGGCCGAGGCTGTCTTGCCCACAGACTTAGAATACGGTTCCCCGAGGACAAGGGCGTACGACGACCAAAGCAACCAGACCAGCCGAGAAGACTCACTGGACCAGCTGGAAGAGGCTCGGGACATGGCCTTACTACACTCGGCACGGTATCAGCAGTCTCTGCGACGCTACCACGCCCGAGGGGTTCGGCCCCGAGACCTCCAAGTGGGAGACTTGGTGCTTCGGCTGCGGCAAGACGCCCGAGGGCGCCACAAGCTTACTCCTCCCTGGGAGGGGCCATTCATCATCGCCAAAATTTTGAAGCCCGGAACATACAAGCTGGCCAACAATCAAGGCGAGGTCTACAGCAACGCTTGGAACATCCGACAGCTACGTCGCTTTTACCCTTAAGATGTTTTCAAGTCGTTCATATACCTCGTTTTCTATACATACACAAATAAAGTCTAACCGTCAAGGAAGGGTCAGCCTTGCCTTGGCAAAGCCCGACCCTCCCTCGGGGGCTAGAAGGGGGGAACCCCCTCTGCGTAAAATTTTTTCCTCGGAAAAAGTCTTTCTACCAGAACATCTTTCGCGCTTTTCGACTGCTTCGATAGCGGAATCCTGAAAACGACGGAGTACACGTAAGCGGCAAGGCCGACCGAGCCGAGGGACTCCTACACCTCCGGGATATGGATACCTCACTCATCACCTTCTGCGATAAGTAACTCACGCTCGGATAAGCGACTCTGCTGACCGAACAAGTCTTAACGCTCGAAAACTTTTCTGCCAGAACGATTTTCGTGCCTTCTCGACTATATCGATAACAGAATCCTACGAACGAGTAAGAGTGCACATAAGCGGCGAGGCCGACCGAGCCGAGGGACTCCTACACCTCCGGGATACGGATACCTCACTCATCACCTTCCGCGATAAGTAACTCTCGGTCAGATAAGTGATTCTGCTACCGACGAACAAGTCCTGATACTTGAAACAAGAGGAAAATAAACGCAGCTTTACAACACGACAATGGTATGTTTGGGCCTCGGCGGCCGCGAAAAACATACGCACACTTCAGACAAACTCTCCCTGCAGGTTCAGATATCAGCAGAGGGAGCAGCAGCACCTTCGGTATCGTCACCACCTTCAGAGGAATCTGGCCCGGCCTCGGACGGCGACGTGGGCGGAAGGATCTCCACCTCGAAGGAGGAAGCCAGCACCAAGCTCGGGCCATCATAGCCAAGGTCTCCGTAAGGGTCCCGGCCCGGGCAAACACCTCGACCAGCTGCTCCGTAGCCTCAGCCAGCTGTCCCCCGAGGACATCAGCCCGGCTCATGGCCTCGGCAGCCTAACTCCGCGGTTGGTCTCGCCAGCGGACGACCTGGCCAAGCTCCAGCCGCCGCCGCTGCATCTCTTCGGCCAGGGAGGCCACGTGCTCCCGGGCCAACGAAGCCTCTTCATGAGCCGACTCTACCTCTGTCCATGCTGACACCGCTGCCTCCGGCTCCGGCTCATCGCAGAGCAGCCGAGGGTTCTTTAACTGAGCAAGAGAAGCCTTGCGTGGCAAGGCCGACCGAGCCGAGGGACTCCTACGCCTCCGGGATACGGATACCTCACTCGTCACCTTCTGCACAGGGCAACTCACACTCGATTAAGCGGTTCAGCTAGCCGACAAGCGAGTCCTAGTGCTCGAAATGAGAAATAAACCCGGTATTACACTGAAATACCTGGGTGTTCAGGCCTCGACAGCCACAATGAACACACACCGACACTCAAGGTGCCATTACAAATGGAACTCTGGTTCCACTCCCGCGGTATGAACAACCTCCACATCGGAGGGCCTGCGGGACGACAAACTCTGGGTGGCTCGCCGGCAACCTCTGCAGCAGCAGCGATGGCCCTAGGGTGAACGTTACCACTGGAAGGCCCTCGTTCGCGTCCCTCGCGGGGGACGAGAACCAGCCATTAAAGCCAAAGAGCTGGAGGCCCGTAGCGTGGGTGGCGCCGACGATCTCGTCAGCGGAGAAACCTTCTCTGGCTGCCACCACCTCAGCACCGACGACAACATCCACCTACCCGCCAACACCGCATCGACGAGCGCCGGCCACCCCAAAGCGCACCGGCAGGTCCTCACTCCCGTCCTCGCCGCAAGAACGAGAACGGGACCGTCTCAGAACACGAGTACCACCCTCGCGGCGTACGACGTGTTGTGAGACCCTCCGGTGCGGCCGGCCGCAGTCGCCCGGATAGAGGACAGAATGCTGCACCCTGGCCAGGCAGCAGCAGTTCGCCTTCCCTCGTATGGCTAGAGGACGCCTCCTCCGTAGAGCTGGAGGATGGTTTCCACCCCCAGATGCTGGAGGAAGAAGCGGGACACCAGCCCACACGAAGGCAGGCCCCGGCTCGCCTCGCCCTCCTCCACAACAAGGATGATGAAGATCCTTGAAGCTGAGGCGGGGCAGAGGCCGCAGCCCGGCTTTCTTCTCCCCACCATCGAACTAGTGGTCACCATCCTAGGTGACCATCGGTGAGGGAATGCAGTCGGGCTGCCTGATGAAAATCCTTGAAGCCGAGCGAAGGGTGAAGGGTGCCACCTCCGTAAGGTTGCGCTCCTCCAATGACAAGACGAAGGCAACGCGGGCACTTCCCATCCGGGGGCTCGGGAGGTGGAAGGATGCGATGCATGAGGGGAGTGCGAAGGCATGGCTACCGCCCAGGGGATCGATCCCTTTTTAAAGGCGGCTCTCCCCACTCGCGTCCTCAGGCGTCACGGACTAAGTCTTCACTGACGTGCTCCAGGGTCCTCCCCCTACGACACGGGGGTTGGGTCCCACACGTCATGCAAGCTGGCCCGGAACAGAAGAAGCCAAACTGTCGCGCGTGGAGCGTGTAACCGCCCCGCGGTTACAAGCACTCCTCCATCCTCGCCGAAACCAACGGTTGAAAGGGTGGACCGCCATGCAGCTGGCGTGCAACTGCACCACGGGGACGCACCCCTTTGACTTCGACGCATCCAGCATGAAGGCCCAGGCCCACACGTCATGTAACCGGCGCGCCGGTCACTACGTGCGAAAAACTGCACCGCCACTTGCGCCAATACCGCGCCTTCTCGACTGCAGAACCGATGCCACGACTCGAGGCAACCCTGCGCATGGCCCAACAGTGCCAACCGAGCACATCGGTCACGGGTCAGTCAGCCGCGGGAGAAGGTGCGACGGTCGATATGGCCAAAAGTGGGCCGACAGTAATGGCGGCAGCAGGCGAGCGGAAGCGGCGGTCAAATCGTCTGCAGGCTCACGTCCCCTCCTGGAGCAGCAAGAGAGCCATCTCCCACGGCGTGAAGACGACGCGCCCGTGTTCCGTCCCTCGAACAGCTCGCGCAACGACCGCTCCGCGAACCACCCGTCCTGTCGCGTTAACTTCGCGGCAGGGCAAGCGACACCTTTGGCAGGCGAAGCGGGCGACGTTTTCACCTCTGCCATAATGACTACGTCAAAAAAGGTGTGCCACGCCGTTTGAATTCATATCCTTTTCCTTCTCCCCTTTCTCTCTCTTGCTACAGGGACCGGGAAAGGGGATACTCCGAAAGGGATCCTTCTTCGCGAAGGAAGCGGGCCCCAAGCCCTCCTACTGATCAGGGGTTCGAAGGCTGGCCCCTCGGAAGGGTTCGACAGCCGCCCCAGAGCACTCACGCTTCAGGCTCGTTACTGATCAGAGGTTCGAAGGCTGGCCCCTCGGAAGGGTTCGACAGCCGCCTTAGAGCACTCGGGCTCCGCGCCCACTACTGATCAGGGGTTCGAAGGCTGGCCCCTCGAAGGGCTCGATAGCCGCCCCAGAGCACACAGAGCGAGGGATGACTCTGGGTACGTCCGATACATGGCCGAGGCTTGGGCTACGCTCCCGAGGTACCCTAGGACATTTCTGAGACCAGCAGGAGCGATTTTGTAACGGAATCCCATCAGAGGGAGGCATCGAGCCCTCGGACCCTATCGAACGGGACCGGGTCCGGCAAATCACCTACAGGTACTTTTGGAGCGCGCCTCTGGGCCACTAGCCGACCCTTATTGAACGGGGCACGGGCATCCACTCGGATCACCCGTTAGCAACTCACTGGAGACACCATGTTCGGTGCCCTCCGAGGGCAACATGGCGCTTTCCCCCCTCCTCCTTGCGGAAAGGCGACGAAGGGGCGTATGATAAAAGCCGAGTCAGTCCTTGATCGTCCTCTCGCTCTGTGCAGAGGCTCGGGGGCTGCTCTCGCAAACCTGGCTCCGGCCAAACCGTTGACAGCGTCAACAAACCAGCCCGAGAACTCGGAACCTGACCATGCAGCCGGGCTACGATCAGATCGCATGAGGGAACAACCAGACCGGCCGAGGCATCACGAAAGGCATTAAGACCTCGGAGGAGTCAAACCACTCCTTCGAGGCCTCGGGGGCTACACCCGGTGGGTGCGCTCGCGCGCACCCACTGGAACAAAATATAACCGAGAAAGGTCGGTCCCCTTACAAAAAAGTGCGACAAAGCCTCCAAGCGAGTACCAGCACTCCCTTTGAGGCTCGGGGGCTACTGTCGGGTACCATAATTAGGGGTACCCCCAAGACTCCTAAACTCGGCTGGTAATCACCATCAGTGCAAACTGCAGAGACTGGTGGGCACAATTCAGTTCAAGGCTTCGTCTACTCAAGGGACGCAATCTCGCCTCGCCCAAGCCCAGCCTCGGGCGGGAACAGTAGTCCCAGACGGATTCATGCCTCGCCCGAGGGCCTCCTCAAGCAACGGGCGCTCCCTCAACTCGTCCGAAGCCCAGCTCGGGCAGGCTTCATAGTGAAACCACCTTGGCCAAATCGCCTCACCAACCGACCGTATCGCAGGCGCATTCAATGAAAGGATCGCCTGGCGCCTTATCCTGACACATGTGCTTCAGTCGGCAAGGTCGAAGTGACCGCAGTCACTTCGCCCTCCCACTGACTGACCTGACAGGAAAACAGTGCCGCCTACCCTGCTCCGACTGCTGTGCCACCCACCAAGATGAGGCTGACAGCAGCTGAGTCCAGCCTCAGGCGCCACAGGAAGCTCCGCCTCGCCCGACCTTGGGCCCCAGCCTCAGGAGAAGTCTCCGCCTCGCCCGACCTTGGGCCCCGGCCTCAGGAGAAGTCTTTGCCACGCCTGACCCCAGGGCTCAGCCCCCGCCTCGGCCTCGGAAGATGGACTCCGCCTCGCCCGACCCTAGGGCTCGGCCTCGACCTCGACCTTGGAGGATGGACTCCGCCTCGCCCGACCCCAGGGCTCGGCCTTGACCTCGACCTCGGAGGATGGACTCCGCCTCGCCCGACCCCAGGGCTCGACCTCGGCCCCGACCTCAGAAGGAATCGTGTTCTCACCCAACCCCGACCTTGGCCTCAGGAGGAGTTTTCGCCTCGTCCGACCTTGGGCTCGGACCGACCACGCCACAGGGGGGATCATCATTACCCTACCCCTAGCTAGCTCAGGCTATAGGGAACAAGAACGGTGTCCCATCTGGCTCACCCTGGTAAACAAGTAATGATGGCACCCCGCGTGCGCCCATGACGATGGCGGTTCTCAGCCCCCTACGAAAGCAAGGAGACGTCAGCAAGGTCCCGGCAGCCCCGATAGTTGTGCTTCTATAGGGCTCAAGCGCTCCTCCGACGACCACGACATCGCATGCACAGGGCTCTAACACCTCTCCGACAGCCACGTTGGCATGTACATAGGGCTCTGGCTCCTCTCTGCCGGACACGTTAGCATATTGCTACACCCCCATTGTACACCTGGACCCTCTCCTTACATCTATAAAAGGAAGGTCCAGGGCCCTCATACGAGAAGGTGGTCGCGCGGGAGGACGGGCTGACGAACAGGCTCTCTCTCTCTCTCCTTCGCGAACGCTTGTAACCCCCTACTGCAAGCGCATCCGCCCTGGGCACAGGATAACACGAGCCGCAATTCTCTTCCCCCCTTGTGTTCCATCTCGCGCCGACACATCTGGGCTGGGACACGCAGCGACAATTTACTCGTCGGTCTATGGACCCCCAGGGTCGAAACGCCGACACATCTGTAAGTAGCCTTCGACCGAGTTTGTTGTTTACTCCTCATCGGGTAGCACCAGACGAAGTAGGAGATCGAGCGCCAGGGAGAGTAGATGCGGTCACCAACGATGTCCTCCATCGTGAACAGCATGCTGCCACCGTTGGGAGAGAGAGGGGTAAGGAAGATGTCACACCCGGTTTTTAGGGGTCCAAAACCCGAGCGCGAAATCAAATGTGTGCTTGATCAAGTCCCACACATATGATGACTCATGGTACAGAAACGAATGTCACAACATTAATATATAATGGAGTTCTGTAGAAAATAGTTAAATAATTATATCATACCAAGACAACGATCCAGCAACCCAAAGTTAACTGGGAGACGTCGGTCTAGACCACTCACAAACTCATCGCAACATCCTTTATGCGCTTCATCCTATGGTACATGTTCTTGGCCTGGGGGATGTGAGTACAACAAGGGAGGGCTCACATACGTTCATCGCTCAACAAGTTGTGGGGAATAATGTGCATGAACTCAACAAAGGTGGGAGCTCATGTGAAGTGTAAGGCTCACCAAAGGAGATGGTTAAAGCTGAGCATTGCTTTTAAAGTTGATTTTATTAGCAGTTACTAGGTATAAGTAGATATCAACCCAATTAAATAAGAAATCGCAATTGATAATAACACCCACAATGCAATGCAAATGACAAATTGAGTTTAATTCCATAAGTTAATCATGTGAGTGTTCGAGTCGCTTATGACCGTGAGCACGGCTGATATACCAGTTTTACACTCTACAGAGGTTGCACATCTTTACCCACAAGTCGTGTTACCCATTTGCCACGGGGTTGATCGGACCCCATACACCTCTACCGAGGAAGCGAGGCAGGGTAGCACTACGAGGCCTTTCCAAAGTTCCACTAGTTCGAGAATACCTACTACGGTTTTAGGACGAAGGAAGCATAGGAATCCCTCCTCTGAACTGCCATCACAGCAGTTTGACCCGAGAACCTCCCTATACTCTAGGAGCGAAGCCTCCCCGCTTGCCCCTTTTAGGTAAGGTAATCTCTCCCTAGCTTTCGTAATTATTTGTCCAAGGGCGTCCCATTCCACCCTTGTGGTAGCACTGTTTTCCCGGGTGGTTCTCCATGTTCCAATTAATATGATGATCTTATCATGAACAGTAATTAAAACAACAGCATAATTGGAACATTATCATAGTAAAACATTAATTTCCCAAAACTAGGTAGAGCAATAGCAAATCTACCTAATAGTTAATATGTTTGCAAGGTGGGGGATAAACAATGCTAGTGAAACCTATTAGATCCAATCAAATTAACCTGAGCATGTCATAGTGATTAATAGGAACATTATTAGGTAAACAAGAGTGATCAAGGGCACAACTTGCCTTAGATTTTATACACCGACGACAAGATCCAATTCTAACCATCCATGCCGATGATTGCAGCCGGTAATCGCGATTTTGTTGGCGAGAACGACGCGCGCGAGCTTGGTGCAGAGGCTGCTGCGTCGGCTGGGGTGCGTGGGCTAGAGTCTGGCTGCGTGTCGGCCCAAGTGAGCGGATGGAAAGAGAAGATGAAGTTGGGCCAAGGAAAAGGTGAAGTGGTTGTTTTCTTTTTTCTTTTCTATTTTTATTTTCTATTCTTCTTTTTGAATTCTATTTTGAACCTCTAATTTTAATTCTAGGATTAGCAATCCAAATGCAACAAACAAATACCCAGCATGATATGCAATATTATTATTTTATTTATTTATTATTCTATTTAAGCCATTGCCTTTTAAATGTGTAATTCCCACATATTTAATATAAGGGAAATAGTTTTATACTGTATGGTCTCTAAAAAATGCTCTAACATATGTCTTTATGGATACTTATATAATTCATCAAGGGATAACTTAGTTCATATAGGAACTATTTTATTAAATCTTTTATTAGAATTTTTTTATTTTTAGGAGAAAGACTTCGGGGTAAGAAAATCCTTATTAAAATTCATATTAAATCCAGATTCCCTCGAGACCTTTTCCTAAATTTCAAAACCATGATTTTGAGGTGTTACAAATTGTACCACCCTTAAAAATAATCTCGTCCTCGAGATTACTAAAAAGAGGAAAGTAGGAAGTTTGGTTATTTTTTCTAGTTGGTTTCAATACCAAAGGTTCCTTTTCCTTTAATATTAATTAGTAGGTGATTATGAAGGAATAAGCATCTTTTTATGTCAGCCCTCCTAGTAGGTAAGATGAGATTTGGCTAGAGCGAGGATAGGCTGGGATAAGAAAGGTTTTGGCAGGGAAAGACTCCATTCCTGATTGTTGATCCTGATTCCTTGGAGATCTGATCTAACTTCCATCCTTTGTTGATGAGATGTATCTATCTTCTCTCGAGTCATGGTGCTTCCATTCGAGTTAGGGGCATGTGGTTAAGACAGATTCGTAGGTAACAACTTAGTAGGTAGAGTAGCTAGTTTAATAGGTGGCTATGAGTTAAATCAGATTAGTCAGAATCTGGTTTGGTTGTTTTCTTCTAAATTGGTTGGATAGGTTATGTAATCTATTATGTAGGTCAAGTTGTTGTGTATGGCTTAGTTGGTCTAAGGCACCAATTTAGGTTAAAACATGTTTATAGGGTCTATTCTATTTCTCCAGTATTAACTTGTTAAATGGCTGCCTTTCGATTAGGTCGTATTTAGATTAGATGGGATTTGGATTAGATTGGTATGAGTGGATTAAACTTGATCAAATATAATTAAGTTGGATTAGATAATGGTTGTTGCTCTAGGAGGGAATAAGCAAAGTGGTTAGGATAAGATAAGATATATCTTTTAAAAATGGATCTGAGGCTAGATATATTCCAATGGGGGATAATCAAGCTTGTGTAATTACATTTTTTATGCCTATATGTATATACAGATGCAATTGTGGGCATTACTCCACAACTCATCACACTCAATCAAAGAACCAAATCAAACAGCTATCATAAGAACAAATATTCAAGCATATAGATACCTACAAAAAATAGTTTTGTTTTTGTTCCTTAGGTATCCTATTCCTTTAGGTACAGAATTTTCAAAGTGTGAAATCCACTTTTGTATTTAGAGGTGAAAAGGTAAGAATAATCAGAGTAAAGCAACAATAGATGATAAAAGATTAAAAAAAGTTTAGAAAGAATCAGAGTAGCAAAGGTAAGTAAGGGTTATTCAGTTCTATATAGGTTACGTCCTACAGTCAACATTCCTCTGATACCACTTCTGTCAAACCTAGTTTTTAGGTGTCCAAAACCCGAGCGCGAAATCAAATATGTGCTAGGATCAAGTCTCACACATATGATGACTCATGGTACAGAAACGAATGTCACAACATTAATATATAATACAAAATAGTTAAATAATTACATCATACGAAGACAACGATCCAGCAACCCAACGTTGACCGGGAGACGACGACCTAGACCACTCACGAACTCATCACAACATCCTACATGTGCCTCATCCTGTGGTACATGTTCTTGACCTGGGGGATGTGAGTACAACAAGGGTAAGGTCACATACGTTCATCTCTCAACAAGTTGTGGGGAATAATGTGCATGAACTCACCAAAGGTGGAAGCTCATGTGAAGTGTAAGGCTTACCAAAGGAGATGGTTAAAGTTGAGCATTGCTTTTAAAGTTGGTCAAAATTTTATTAGCAGTTACTAGGTATAAGTAGATACCAACTCAATTAAATAAGAGATCACAATTGATAATAACACCCACAATGCAATGCAAATGACAAATTGAGTTTAATTCCATAAGTTAATCATGTGAGTGTCCGAGCCGCTCATGGTCGTGAGCACGGTTGATATACCAGTTTTACACTCTGCAGAGGTTGCACAGCTTTACCCACAAGTCGTGTTACCCATTTGCCACGGGGTTGATTGGACCCCATACACCTCTACTGAGGAAGCGAGGCAGGGTAGCACTACGAGGCCTTTCCAAAGTTTCAATAGTTCGAGAATACCCACTACGATTTCAGGACGAAGGAAGCATAGGAATCCCTCGTCCGAACTGCCATCGCAGCAGTTCGACCAGAGAACCTCCCTATACTATAGCAGCTACGCCTCCCCGCTTGCCCCTTTCGGGTAAGGTAATCTCTCCCTTGCTTTCCTAATTACTTGGCCAAGGGCGTCCCATTCCACTCTTGTGGTAGCACTGTTTTCCCGGGTGGTTCTCCATGTTCCAATTAACATGATGATCTTATCATGAACAATAATTAAAACAACATAATTGGTACATGATCATAGTAAAACATTAATTTCCCAAAACCAGGTAGAGCAATAGCAAATCTACCTAATAGTTCATCTGTTTATAAGGTGGGTATTAAACAATGCTAGGGAAACCTATTAGGTCCCATCAAATTAACCTGAGCATGTCACGGTGATTAACAGGAACATTATTAGGTAAATAAGAGTGATCAAGGGCACAACTTGCCTTAGACTCGAGATTCCCAGGTACCTCACCAAGTTGGTCTTCAAGTTTCTCGTGACCTCACTGCTACTCGTAACAATACATACAAATAGACAAGAAGTAAATGAAAATAACAGTACACCAAACATGAGAACAAACAACATAAGAGTATTCTACGCGTTGCTACGAGATCGCAGGTTCGAGGACCACTAAAATCGGATTTACGGTTAAAAGGTATGGCTTTCAGAAACCTATGTGATTCGGAAATTAAAACCAGGTCTAATTCAACTTTAATCTATGTTATAACTTTGTTAATATATTGATTTTATAACTTATGTGAGAAATATAATCTAAAGAAATATCTAATTCAACTTTAATCTATGTTATAACTTTGTTAATATTATATTTTTAGTTAAACTATAGTCATAGGTTGATTTACCATGTCACATTAACCTTGTTTAGAAAAGTAAATATCATAAACATGTATTTAATTACTTCTGCAAGCACTAAAACAATTGTTGTTATCATGTAGACAATATTAATACGAAGCTAACACAATTGGAACAGACTCAAACGGAGTTAAAACGAAGAAGATATTGATTTTCTAAGATCATGGGATTAGTTCTATACTAAAAACGATTCCTAGAATTAATCTTATAATTATTATGCACGGCTGGATGATGGCTCGTATTTTCTAGAAATTCGGGGTTCAGTTTAAATAAATTTAGACCTACTTGTATTAACCTTTGCATAGAAGAGGACCTTGGGTTGGATTCGCAATAATCAAGGGACCTCTTTAAAATTTAGCATAGGTCGAAAGGGTATCGTCTTTTCTGAGCCGTCCGATTCAAAATCGGCAATCCAGATTAGAAGATGCATATGCCGAACTGGTGTGAAACATCAACCACTGGATCGAGATCCGATGGTCAAGGTCTTGAGCCGCGAAGGGGTGCGCTGCGACTCCCCTCAACTGCCCGATCTGAATCCATCGCTCAGGATCTTATAACACTAGGATCTAATCTAAGCCATTGGGAACACGATCAACATCCAGGGAATTGGGAACACGATCAACATCCACGGCATGATCTCAGCGCTGCGACTCCCTTCAACCACCCGATTTGAATCCATCCCCCAGGATGGCGGCGCCCGAGCTCTCGGCGACGAGCACGCCGGAGTACCGTGCTCCAGCATTTCAGAGCCTCAAGCTTCAACTCTAACGGCGCTACACGACGCATACTCGTGGGCGAAACATAGGGACAAACTCTTACTAGGAATCGCATGGTGCAGCACTCCTACCCTCGTTGCACGGTGGCTTAACGGTAACGATGAAGTACGTCAAGCAATTCCCTGGTCTTGGCGAGCCGTTTCCTCTTAAGAATGTCGTAGAACTGTTTTGGTATGTTGAGCGAACTCGCCTGGCCATCCCACATGCACAGCGCGCCCACGTAGGTGCTGGACCATGCGGTGCAGCGGCCTTGCCCTCTCTCTATTCTCTCGATCTCCACAGTTGGTGGTGGCAAGGCGCGCTTCGGTACATATAGATGAGAAAGGAGGTGTAGCGGCCGCCTGGATTTTATACACTGGTGGCAAGATCCAATTCTAACCACCCCTACCGAAGATTGCGGTCGGTAATCGCGATTCCGTTGGCGAGAACGGCGTGCACGAGCTTGGTAAAAGGATTTGGTGAGGGAGCAGCTGATAGGAGAGGCCCACCTGGATGTGAGAGGAAGGAGGAGAGCTGGTGCAGAGGCTTCTACCGGCTGGGGCGCGTGGGCTGGAGCCTGGCTACGTGTCGGCCCAAGTGAGCGGATGGAAAGGGAAGAGGGAGTTGGGCCAAGGAAAAGGTGGGCCAAGTGGTTGTTTTCTTTTTTTTCCTTTTTGTTTTTTATTTTCTATTCTCCTTTTTGATTTCTATTTTGAACCTCTAATTTTAGTTCTAGGTTTAGCAATCCAAATGCAACAAACAAATACCCAGCATGATATGCATTATTATTTTATTTATTTATTATTCTATTTAAGCCATTGCCTTTTAAATGTGTAATTCCGAGATATTTAATATAAGGGAAATAGTTTTATATTGTATGATCTCTAAAAAAATGCTCTAACATATGTCTTTATGGATACTTATATAATTCATCAAGGGATAACTTAGTTCATATAGGAACTATTTTATTAAATCTTTCATTATAAAACTTTTTTTTGTTTTTAGGAGAAAGACTTCGGGGTAAGAAAATCCTTATTAAAAGTCATATTAAATCCAGATTTCCTGGAGACCTTTTCCTAAATTTCAAAACCATGATTTTGAGGTGTTACAGAAGATGAGCCTCGATTGTTAATCGGTCGATGAACGACCCTGATTAGATGGAAGATAACACTTCAGCGATTTGAATCCTTATCATCGATTCAGTCACAGACAGTCCCAATTTAGCGCTTTTAAAATCTGATGAGTTATTAGTTTGATGCTTAAAATTAGAGATTTTACAATCTTCAAAGTAGTTTTAAAAGCTTTGCAGCAGACGTAGACTGGGTTTGAGCATCTAGGGCAACTGATGCACAGATACCTATCGACCTATCATGAGCCAAGTGGATAATGTGCACATGAGCCACTCGATCGATATAATAATAGGAGATGTAGGAAGATTAAAAGATGGAGTAATCACCATAACGTACACTCGTTACTTTGCATGTTACAAGTCCATTACACCCCTATCAATTTTTTCATTAACTCTTCCATTAATGTACCCAAGTGGCAAAACTAGCCAACCCACGCAACAAGGTCAAGGATAATGCCATTGTACACCATATTGGTCTTAGATGGCTCGATGGCCCTAACAACTGTAGATAGCCCCCAAGGGCATAAGAAGTATGGAGGGCCCTATTGTCCCAACAACCATGGGGGCCCTTGAATGTATCAAGGGTCCTATAGGGCCCTTACCATCACAAAAAACTTAGGCCCCCCAGACATCCTAAGAGGCACAAGAGGCCCTGGCACCCAAAGGCCATGAGCCCCCTAGACATTCCAAAGCTCCTTAAGGGTCCCTTGCTTCCCAAATTGCCATAGACCCCCTTAACATTTCAAGGGACACAGGGGTAGGCATCCTATGTGCCCTAGAGCGTCCTAGGGCTCTCAACGGGCATAGGGGGCCCTCAAACATCCTGAAGATCATGGGCGCTCCTAGACATCATGAGAACCATGGGCCCCCTAGTCTTCCCAAGAGCCATGAACGGGGGACACATTTAATATGTGCCTAGGAGTAACACGATTTAATTAAATAAAATATGGGTGATGCACATATTAAATCTAACAATCTCTAGCTTATACTAGGGCACATTTAAAATTCTCACTTCTCAATCATTTGGTATACCATCTTTTTGATGGGGACTGTTAAGTTGAATACCCATCTAGAAAAGGGGTTAAACTTCTTCTCAACTAAACAATAGACTGATATTTTTGTGAGAATAAGTTCTTCCTAAGCTCTTTACCGTTACTAGGTTGCCAAAAACATTCCCTCCGGTTGGAGCATATAAGTCAAACTTTATGGCCTTTCATGAGTATCTATACATCACCCAAACTTCAAAGACTATGACTACCAGTTAAACTCATATAGGTGTGTTCATTAAAAGATGTCCTATGGGACAATATATTTGCTTTAGTAAGCCGCTTGGAACACATTAAGGTAAAAACCAACCTATTTTGTAGAAAAGGGAAGAAATGCATATGAAATGGACCAAGTAAGGGTATTTTTCTCTTAGTCTAACACAAGCTTGTTTCACCATTCTCCTTCATTGGACCTCAGGCCAAGCGGGGTGATCTTCAAAACTATTTGTAACACCCTGAATTTGGGGGTATAAAATTTCTTCTCTAGTATCCACCAAATTCAGGTGTTACCTCTCTTCTCCTCTCTCCATTCTCCTTTCTCTTTCCTAATAGTGGTGAGGTGGTTATTTTTTGGAAATGTAATAATAATCTAGTAGATCAAACTCTAAGGGAGTATGAATTGTTGCATCATGATAAACCCCAAAGCCTTGATTTTGTTTGATGCATATGCTTCAGGTGTTTAAATTTGAAGTTGTGGCATGGTTGAGTCTGAGTTCAAAAAAGACAATAAAAAGAAAAGGAAAAAAAATTCAGAATAAAAGAAAAACCCAAAGAAGCCCATAGCCTCCCCTCCCTCGACCTTTCGGCTCAACTCCCCCTCTCGCGTGCCCGCTCCCTCCTCTCTCTGCCCGCTGGGTCGGCTCTGTCGGTGCCACCACCCGCAACCCTCGCACACCCTCTCCCTCTGCCATCTGGGCCGCGTGTCGGTGCTTTCCCTCGTTCGCTCTTTGCTTAGAGGGCCCCACTTGTCAGCGCCATTGCCCATTATCGCACCCGCACGCCTGTGTCACCACCCCGCGGCCCCGCTCGTTAGCTTCCCCTCCCTCTTCTAACCACCAGCCCACACGCCCTGCCATGGACGAACCCACGTCACGCATTTCTCGGCCACCACCCATGCGCCCGACCCCTACTCAAACCCCCTCTCTCACCCGCTCGGCCGCTTTCCCCACTCGTAGACCGTGCCTAGCCCGCCCCCGCTCATGTGCTGTCACCCCCAAGCTCGAAGGACCGCCCACGCTGGACCAGAGTGCCGCCTCGTCCTTGCGCCATGCCGAGACCTGCAACCATGTCGTGCCTCGCCGTACTTCCTCACGCTCGGAACTCTGGCCCCGGCCCTGTCTAGCCATCCACCGCCCGTGCACTAGATCGCTCACCGCTGAGCCGAGCTTCATCCTCGCTGGCGACCCCACCGGTGATCGTCTACCCTCCCCTCTCCTTCTCTCATACCACCTTCCCCTTCTCATTTCTCTCCTTCCATGGCCGCCAGGCCAAGTGGCCAAACCTCCGTGACCCGCACCCGTGCTTGTGGCCACGCCACTGAGCTCACTGGCTAGGGCCTAGAGCGGCACCATGCATGCCCGACCAGCGAAGATGGGGACCCTAACAGCCAGGGCCCACCCATCAGCTTCCCAGCGTCGTCCCCTTTTTCCCTTCCTTGGGTCGCTGATAGGCGGACCCCACCCATCTGTGCGACCCCGCACCTCACCGCTCCCACACCTGCCCTCGATCGCTGACCAGCGGGCCCGCTCCTGCTGGGGTCCCCCTGTCAACCCGCTGCACTCCTGACCACCCACCCGAGCCACTTGCCCGTGGGCCCTGCGTGTCAGCGTCATGTCCCGTCCTTGGGACCCACCTGACAGTCGCCCGTGTGCTCGCTCGCTCGCCCGTCGTTTCTAATCTCGGCCGTTGATTTGGCATTTTTATTAAAGAACCCCCCGGTTTCCCAAAAATCAACCTGTTGTCCCTGGTTATTTTCCCCGAGCCCTTGGGGTCTTGCAGAGAGGCCCTTGGACTTTTATTTAATCAGAGAAATGTGTTTAAAATAGGATTTTTTGAATTCTAAAACTTCCAAAATTCATAACTTTGTCATATGAACTCCAAATTAGGTGATTCAAATTGCAAAATGTTCATCATGTTTTTGTCTATCTATTAAAATAATGTTCGTAAGATAGTACATGAGAAGACTGGACGAACCCTATTAGAAGACTGGACTTTTATTGTTGATCAACCTGTTGTCATGTGAACCCTATTAGAGATAAAGTAAAGGTAGGAACTTCTAGCAAATGTTCAAATACATAACTTTATAGACCCAACACTATTTATTGTATAGTCTTATCCTTGAACTAACTATATTTGAACAAGTGTTATAGTAAGATAGACTTGGTTAGAGAACAATAAGTCACATGGCATAAGAACCTACCTCAACTTAGGAAGCACCTCATTGTGTTTACCTTTCTATTGAACTTGTGTTTACTCTGTTGCATATGTTTGGTGTAATATTCCTTTTGTTATTTCCCAAGTGTGTTGAATGAATGATTTCTTTGTGTAGACAACAAGCAGTCTGTGATTCCCGAGGGAGTTGTAGGAGATTTCCCTGAGCAGCAACTTGGTGAAGGCAAGTGTCCTCTAACCCATTATGTCCTACTTACTTGATAATTCATTTCCCTACATACCATGATCAACCTGAGGATCAAATAGTGTTCTATTTATCATGTCCTTGGTTATCCTTTGGGATTTGGCTACTATGATTAGTATCATGGTAGCTCTTTACTTTAATCAATGAACATGATGAGAATATTTTATGATACGATGTTGTTATTCTGGATATGATGATGAACTTGTGGCACTAAAGAGGACTCGAGCTGTTTCCCAAGAACCTCTCTGTAAGGACCTGTTCGTTGGATGACTATCCAAGAAAACAGTACGACCATGAGGGTAGTATGGGACACCCTTAGCTGATTAGGTGGTTTTGAGGCCCAAGCCACCAAATTGTTGTGAGTATCGCATCGCGTGCGTGTCCCCACGTCCTGGACATGTGTCTCGCCAGTCCTTGACTACACCAGCAACACAGCCCACTCTGCCATGTCCTCGCGCGAGTGCATGTTCTGGGTGTTAGCCACCACGGCTGGTCACCCGACTGTTCTGGTCCATAAGCCAAGACCTAGCACTCATCCTTCACCGCTCCCGGTTCATTAGCACGAGCCCGCATGATCTTCACCTCAACCGTCGAGCACAGTCTTTGTGCTCTACACCTGCACACCACAAGCCGACCGACATGGTTGCACATGCATAATCTCACACTCTGGTCAGCCCGTTGACTACCCCAAAGTGCTACCCGTTGACAATCGCTCATCATCAACCCGAACTGCAATGGACAAGTCAACATTGTCTTCGCAATTTTACATATAATAATTGAAGTAAAATATACTGAGGTTGAAGCTAAAGATGTTGCTATCGAAGCCGAAGTGATAGCTTCCAGAGCCATGAAGAAAGTTGTAGACGACGTGGTTTTTAAGATTTGTGAACAAATTTACGATGCAATGATGATGAGATGATGCGGGGATAACAAACACTTGGCGAGGCTTTTTATTGTAATATTTGTGGTACGAAGTGATTGAACACTGGAAGCTACCTAGTGCCTTCGTTGTAATATAGCACATTTCTATTTTGATTTGCTGGTTTGCCTTTTCCTTTGTGATGTGTGAAACTTACTCACCATGTGTTTTTGAGCCAAAGGCGAGAAACACATTCCCATCTTTTCACACGTTACAAAGAATAGAATTCATAGAAATAGCTTCAACGTAGGCTAATTTTGTGGTTGCATTTCCTCAGAAATGGCTTCGAAGCCCTTCCAGCATTATTTAAATGATTTGAGTCGAAACTCTGCATTCCCTTAGGAGCAACTTCGAAGCTATTTCACCATTACTTAGCTGGTTAAATCGAAGCTCTGCATTCCATTAGGAAGGACTTCAGAGCTTTTTCACCATTACTTAGGTGATTGAATGAGAGCTCTGCATTCCCTTAGGAACGACTTTGGAGCTTTTTCACCATTACTTAGGTGATTGAATCGGAGCTATGCATTCCCTTAGGAATGATTTCAGAACTTTTTCACAATTACTTAGGTGATTGAATCAGAGATCTGCATTCCCTTAGGAATGACTTTGAAGCTTTTTCACCATTACTTAGGTGACTGAATCAGAGCTCTGCATTCCCTTAGTAACGACTTTGGAGCTTTTTAACCATTACATAGGTGATTGAGTCGGAGCTCTGTATTCTCTTAGGAACGACTTTAGAGCTTTTTCACCATTACTTAGGTGATTGAATCATTTCATTGTTACACTCGAAGGTGCTAACCCATTATTACATTGGATAGAAAAGAGTTTTGCAAGTAAATGTAAATGCATAATAGTTTCTTCTTGATTGCTTCGGGTCCTCTTGCCCAGCCCCTTGGGGTCTTTAGTATATATGCTTCGTCTCTGGGACCATGCTTTTGATAGTGCGAGTTTTGGATCGCTCCTTGTATCCCTTTGCTGCAAATCTTGCACTTGAAACTTGGGATGACCAAGAGGACCTGATCATAGGGTGGTGGTCCTGGGATGAAGGAAGCAGATGGTGACCATGCTCTCATCACAAGGTTACTTGAACCATTTGAAGCCAAAGGTAGATGCAACCTTGGCTCCTGTGACTGAGGCTAGACATATTGAGGAACATAAGGTGAATAATACGAACATGTATTGAACACCTTCTTCGACTGAGAAGGTTGAGTGGTCGACGAAGTAAGCTCTTTTTGCTTGTTGATTGTATGGTGGCAGGTTCTTGTCATGTGGCCTTTGTCCTCACCATAGAACAAAAAATGGTTTCCTTGGTGGTGCATTGAACCTGCCACCAAAGCTTCGGTCTCCCCTTCCTCCTCTCGGAGCGGCCAGGCATAACGTGTTGTGAGAAGGCTACTGCTGAGAGCTTGCATGTTGCTAGCTTGATTGACCCTGAGACTAGGTCGTCTTTTCTTCACTC
Source organism: Zea mays (assembly GCF_902167145.1). Lineage (NCBI taxonomy): Eukaryota > Viridiplantae > Streptophyta > Magnoliopsida > Poales > Poaceae > Zea > Zea mays. Next base: position 112,683,700 of record NC_050097.1, on the reverse strand, counting down.
TACACCGGGTTATGGATGCTTCAGACATGCCTTGGATGGAACCTTCCCCCGAAGCCCTTAAGGACTTCAGTGTATCTGTGTAACTCCTCCCTTCTTTGGCGGAAGTCGTTATCGGCTCTTATGTACTCATCCATTTTTTGCAGCAACTTCTCAAGAGAATATTGAGGCTTCCTTGTGAAGTATTGGGTTGCTGGCCTGGCCTGAGCCCCTTGACCATAGCTTCGATAACAATGTCATATTGAAATGCTGGCGCTTGGGCTCAAAGGTGGATAAACCTTCGAACGAATGACTGAAGGTATTCATCCGGACCTTGGGTACATTGGAACAGGGCTTGTGCAGTGACTGGCTTTGTTTGGAAGCCTTGGAAGCTGGTGAGAAGAATCTCTTTCATCTCCTTCCATGGAGTGCTAGTTCTTGGTCAAAGCGATGAATACCAAGTCTGGGCTACATTTCTGACTGCCATGACGAATGATTTCGCCATGACTGCTGAGTTTTTACCAAATGAAGAAACGGTAGCTTTGTAACTCATGAGGAACTGCTTCGGTTCAGTTAGACCATCATACATTGGCAATGTAGGAGGCCTATACAATGGTGGCCAAAGTGTCGCTTGTAGCTCTAGTGTCAGTGGTGAAGCTTCGTCATAGAGTAAATCTTGGAAGTTGAATGGCTCATGACAAAGATTGTCAAGATTATGACCCTCATAGTTCTAGTCCTTGTAGTTGTACTAATCTTGCGCTTCAATGTTACACATCTCTTCAACTGCTTCATCATTCTTTTTCTGAAGCTTAGAAAGATGAAGCACCTTCTCCCTATGCTTTTCCATTTGCTGGTGGATTGCTTCGACGTTATTGATCTCTTGATCAAGATCCTCGTCTTGCAGTTATGGGCTGACGAACTTCCTCTTCTGGTTCCTTGCCTCCCTAAGGAGAATTTCATCCCCTTGATTGGGGTCCAAGGTCCTGAGAAGAGAGCTGGTTTCCGTTGCCTTCTTTAGCGGCATGATGTCGGTTTTTTTGGTCGTGGAATCACCAAAGGTGGGCACCAATGTTGGTCACTTGTCATCGATTGCTACGTGGTATCAAAAACAAGGCAACACAAGTTAAGAATATGAACCATCATCTACATGGTGTTACTTGTTCGAAGCAACAACCTAAAGATGAAGGTTCCCGAGAGGGAATGTGGATGAAAGAATATCAAATGACAGTGTGAAAAGCAAAAAAGTACAAGACTCATCTCTGATGCCTTAGCATTTTTATTCCATTTCCCTTCATATTAAACAAGTTCACAAACATACCTTCAGCTTCTTTGCACAAGATAGCTCGAAGATACTTCAAAGGCTAAGCAATATGAAGTTATGGCCTTTCAAAACGTGAAATTATACATGGTATTGTTCACCTGTTTATAGGAAAGGCTAACAGTCTCGTACGAAATTACATCCATGCCCTCAAGATTTTACATACATGATTTATAAAGGACATAAGGTCAAGACTATCTTTTCTCTTTCTTTCTTGTCGCTCAAGACTTCATCTTCTTCCCTTTGCCGCTTCATATCCGAAGTGTGACTCGTGCCGAGATCTGTGATCTTCTGCTTGCACCTTTGCTGCGCATTTTTATAGATGAAGCTTTTATATTCGAAGGTCAGCTTCATCCGTCCTTCTTTGTATGCCTGAAACACATTTGTTTATTATGAAACAAGGGCAATTTGAGGACCTTCAACAATGGTAGGCCCCCAACACATATTAAATTGGCACAAGGAAAGACTCTCTTGTGGCTACACAAACACTCATATATATATTTACAAGATAATATATGTATATGACAGGTAACAACACTATCTAGATTAAGGGATGCAGTGCCAAGCCTTTATAATTTAGGTAACAACATTGCCAAGATTTGGGGCTAAGGGTCCCTTCCTACTATATGTACCTTCTATATTTAACATATACCTTCTATTTAACAGATCACTTTGTTGTTTCAACTATTATCAATGTAATAATATTGTACATGAGTTAGCTCAGTGTACTACTTTGTTAGTACATATTTATTGGACTGAAACTATTTTATAATAATATCTGCATAATAGAGAGGTGCTATGTAGATTCTTTTTATTGGACACAACATACTACACGTTCTTTATAGTACTGTCTTTTCTGAAATGTACTTTAGAATAATTGTACTAGTCTCAAGGACTTGCTCATGAGGTCCATTCCCATCAACAAAGTTCCAATCTACCAATCTTGTAATAAGAAAATAAAGAAGCATCCACACACATATGAATATTAGCCCTAGTATGTAATCCACCACTCTAGTGAATGACTCACTGACAGAAGGTAAGAATGTACCACAATAAATGTTCATCCTTCAAACTCGCTAATAACTATGTTTACAAAATTTTTGTCTTGCTTAAATGTGTATTCTAGGCATGCTCTTTCGTAGTGCTCATGTAATACCCAAAATTGTAAGACATAAGAAAAGAGTTGATCTCCTTGATTGTTTTGCCATCCACTCATTACAAAATGGACACATCCTATTTAAGTAAACAAATCATTAAATAAAAAAATAAATACTCTATGCATCACATTGAAGTTTTGTTTGTGTGTGCATTTGATAATAATAACAATAGTACTAATAAAAATAAGATAATTACTTGAGATTTGAATTGGACCCTAAATTGAATTTTAGGATTTAAAAATGGAAAATAAAGAAAAGGAGACGAATATAGAATATAATGGAAAATACATATAAATCTATCTCTTTAAAACTGGTATTTTTTTAGTTGTGCATAAAATTTATGTGAAACCCACAGATCTAAATTGGACTCAAAAATCACAATTTAAAATTTGGAAGGAAAATTCAAGCAGGATAAAAAAAGAGAAAGAAATGCAAATGCGGGCTTGGGTGCCAAATTCGGCCTAGCCAGCTCCCCACCCAACCTAACCCCTGGCCCATTCGCGGATTGGCGCTGAACACAGAAAATCACGGCACTGTTGATCTTCTTCCCCGAGATCTCCGCGTCCGCCTAACCATCTCTGCACCCACTGGCCGGATTTGTTGGACCTGCGCGACGACCCACTCTGGAGACCCTGGATATATGGGGGGAAGAAAGGCCTCGCTCGCGCCCCTCTCACCAGACTCACCCAACCCTCACGACACCGGCAACCCGAGTGTTTAAGCAAAAGCCTAACCAGCGTGAACCGAGACCGGGTCGACCACCACCGTTCGGACTTTGTCACGCCTACCCTCGGCTGTTGGGCGGAACCACTGGCGGTGTGCAAGCGTGCAGCGGATGCGTGGTCGGGCAAACAATGGGCGGTGTCGGATTTATAGCGATTATATCTGGGGTGCACGGGAGGTGGGCGAACTGTGGTGGGGACATCGACTGGGGGCGCTCCTCGTCGCTGTTGGGTGCGTTGGAGTGTCGGGGCGCGCCATGAGCATGCACACGGTGAAGAAGATGACTGGTGACCGTAGGATTCGGTGATTGCGACTATGATGGAGTGGGAAACATCTCATTTGCATGGTAAATTTGTACCGTGTGTTACTCATCCGACGGCTGTGATCGAGCTCTAGCATGGTCAGATCCCGGACATGGATCCTGGATCCAACAGTAGTAGGGGGAAGCGGGAGACTTGGCTAGGGCCGATCTAATCAGGGCGCTCTATTGCCGATCGGACGGTCAGATATCCTCGATACCCCTTCGTAGAGACAACTTTGCTATGAGTCCCCTGATTTCACAAAAATAGAACCCACCGCCCTTCCCCGGGTGTAGCATGAGTCTAGGGAATCTTTTGAGGTAGCCCCTTGTCTTTCGCGTATTGTGCGCGCAGTCCAAGAAAATATGAGAAAGTAGGATAAGGTTTTAGGAAATGAATTTCTAGTGCCAAAAATAATTCCAGAACTTATATAATTCATAGAAAATTCATTTTAAAACCTTTTCACTTCATTCCAGTTGCAATAATTTTGTTTTACTATAGTTCATCACCTAGTGCCTCTGTTTAGCCATGAAACTTGAATTAAAATATTTCACTTGAATTATTCTATAATAGGCATTAAGTAACTTCAGAAATTCATAAATCGATAACCGTAATCCCGAATTTAGTGATTCTTGTTCCTACAATCTAGTTACAACACGTAGAATATTATCATGCATTCTGTTTTGCTGCTTGGTGTGATGTTAATTTCTGCTATATCATGTTTGTTTGTATTGTTGCGAGTAGACGAGCCAACTATAGAGGATCCGGGTGTTCAGCAGGTGGAGACTGTTGAGCAGGAGCTCGTTGAAGGCAAGTTGTGCCCTTGATCACTTATTTTTACCCAATCATGTTCTTATTAATCATAATGATCTGCATAGGTTAATTTTGATGGGACCCAATAGGTTACCCTAGTTTGGCTATCTTTATACCTTGTTTACCACTGAATTTTTGGATAGTACCTGCTATTGCTATATGTGGTTTTGGATATGGAGATACACATTATTCATGATCATACTTTTATTATCAGTTTGTTATTTACTGTTCATGATAAGATCATTATGTCAATTGAAACATGGAGAACCACCCGGGAAAACGTGCTACCACAAGGGTGGTATGGGACGCCCTTGGCTGACTAACTAGGAAAGCTAGTGGAGGACTACCTTACCCGATAGGGGCAAAGGCAATAGGGGAGTGGTCAGTGTAGGGAGGTCCTTGGGTTGATTTTGCTGCAATGACGGTCAGGCAAGGGATCCCTGCATTAGAGCTTCCTAGAAACTATAGCGGGTTTTCTGAAGCTAGTGGAACTTTGTAGACCCCTCGTAGTGTTACCCTGCCTCACTTCCTTGGTAGAGGTGTATGGGAGTCGTGATCCCTTGGCAAATGGTTAGCATGACTTGTGGGTAAAAGATGTGCAACCTCTGCAGAGTGCAAAACTGGTATATCAGCCATGCTCACGGTCATGAGCGGCTCAGACACTCACATGATTAATTTATGGAATTAAATTCAATTTGTCATTTGCATCGCATTGGGATTTATTACTATTTTGATCTATTATTACTCTGGTTTGGTATTTACTTACATTTAGTAACTGCTAATAAAATTTAACCAACTTATTAAAAGCAATGCTCAGCTTTAACCATTATCTATTATCAGCCTTACACTTCACATGAGCTCCCAGCTTTCGTGAGTTCATGCACATTATTCCCCACAACTTGTTGAGCTATGATCTTTTGTGAGCTCACTCTTGCGATATATAAACCCCCCACAGGTGAAGAGCAGGTGGTTCAGGAGGAGCCCTATAATGAGGAATATGGGTTGATCTAGGTGGCGTCTCCCAGTCAACTTGATGGCACCAAGGAATAACTATTTAGTTTGTATTATTATTATCATTTATTTTTGTAAGACTTCTGCTATGTAATAATGACATTTATGTTATTTGTGACATTTATCTCTATACTCTTTGTCATTATATGTGATGTTCTTCTTTGGCACATATATGAGACGCACCCGACTTTATCCTTTAAATTCGGGTGTGACAACTCATCGCTCTCGCAAACGAAGCAACAACCTTCTTTGTTTTTTTCTTAAACATGGTTGATTTATTAGGCTTTGAGTTATTCTCTTGCTTATTATTATTATTATTATTATTATTATTAGTTGAATTAGAGTTTTTTGCACCATATATGCAGTACAAGATTCAGTTTATTTCCCATGAGTGTCTTTTGCTCTTGCCCTTTCTACAATGTCAAGAGATCCAATAAGCTAGGCCACATTAAACTCTTGTCTCTTGTGATAGGTAACAACATCTCTCTAAGAAGATTGCTACTTATATCATCGACCACAAACTTGTTGGGAAACATACATGAAAATTGTTCGATTTCCTTGGCTAGTGCTTGTATCTTATGAGTCTATTCCACTATTGAATGATTATCAACCATTTATAGTAATGCAACTTCTATATAATGTACAACTCACTACCAACATTATTAGGAACACTGGACTTTTTCATCAAGTGCATTAGACCATTTTTTGCTAGTTGTGCATGTTCTAAAAGAGTCCATGAATTTATTAGCAAGAGCACTAATCACAATGCCTCAGAATAAGTTATTAACAACCTCAAATGATTTCTCCTCATTGGGAGTAAATTGCTTGGGTTTCTTCTCTGCAACATGATAGCAATTTCTTGTTGTCAACCATAGGAATCATTTGTAAAATGTTTCAAAAAAATCACTTGGCTTTAACGTAGCCGAAAAAACTACTAACAAAAAATGTCTAGTATCAATTTTTGGAATTTTAGGAATTTAAACAATTTCATGTTTAATTTAATCTAGAAATATTATGGCAAAATTATGATGACATATATGTGTTTGTATGTAATATTATTATTCTCAATAGTAGCAGATATATATAATAATGCCATGCTGATCATAGCAAATAAATAAATAAATTTCACAAATTCAGTAATGAGAGTGTACCTAGTGGAAAGACCCATGGTTAAGGCAATGGTTGCTCCATTCACACAAGTTGATATCATGTATTGATTGAAGTAGTGGATGACAGTTAATGTAGATAGATGTTCATAGTATCGACCCTTGAGCGTCCACCAAGATGAATATGAAGTAGACTATCCAAGGTAGAACTAGGAACATGACGATGAGCGAGAAATCATGGAGATACTGCCAAAAACCTGATCGCTAGCACAACCAAGAAGGTGTCACAAATGCAGACCGTGGTTCCGGAGGTCTGCTCTCGTAATACTTCGTGCATGTAGAGGAATGAGATGGAGAGATTGAGTCGCAACTTAGTCGAGAGGTGAGAGATAGCCTTTTGCTATTGTGTTCCATCTTGCTTATGGTATGAGAGCTAGATATTATATCATAAGATGTAAAAAGATTAAAAGATGGAGTAGTCACTGTAACATGCACCCATTACCTCATATATTACAAGTCCATACACCTCTGTCAACCCAACCATTAATTCCTACATTAACCTGCCGAAGTAACAAAACAGCCCACGTAGAGGGCACGATCAAGGACAATGACACAGTACGCCAAATTAGCCCCCTAATGTCCCGATGATCCTGATAATTCTAGATGGCTCCTTAGAGCCCCTAACATCTCCTGGTGTCCCAACGGCCATGGGGGCAGGTGTCTCAAGGGCCTAGGTGGCCTCCACATTCGAAAAACCTTGTCCCTAGATGCCTCAAGAACCACAAGGGTGCCTTGACGCTCTAAAGGTCAGAAGACCCCTTGACACCCCAAAAGCTTTGAAGGACCTCTTGCCACCCAATAGGTAAGGGGCCTTGACCAAAGGGTCCCTGAACATCTCAAGGGTCTCAAAGAGCCCACGACTTCTACATAGGGGCCATGGACTTTCTGAGGAGCACAAGGGCTACAGACGCCTCGAAGGGTATGGAGACCTCCGGATGTCTCGAGAATTAAAGTAGGCTCATTCTCGAGACATCCAGAGAGTGTGGCCTGAACACGTTTTAATATAAATTATAGAATTAGTTTAATTTAGTTAAGTAAAGTATGAGTTATTTTTATATTAAATATAACATGGTCGAGAGGTGTGTTTGAATGCACTAGAACTAGTAGTTAGTTGGCTAAAAAATTTTAGTGGAATTAGTTAGCTAACAAATAACTACCTAACAATTAACTAATTTACCGAAAATAGCTAATAGCTGAACTATTAGCTAGCTAGAGTGTTTGGATATCTCGACTAATTTTAGCCGGTAACTATTAGATTTAGTGCCTTCTAACACCCTTTGAGTCTACATGGGTTATGGAATGACAGCCCAACGAGAGACGGCAATAGTGACGCGGCCAACTACTGAGACCATTATTAGCCTAGCCTAGCACGACGATGGAGGTTGGTGGGCCGCAGATACGACGGCGGAGGGTTGAACGGAGAGAAAATCCAATACGGCTATTTGCACACGATGGAACTAATTAATCAGGACGAAAATGTTCTTAAATTATAGTACATGAAACAAAGATCTGACCACAAGTTAGCTAGCTGCTGCACCGATGACGATATACTACTAAGTTCTGATCAGTGGCATGCATGCATGTGCCTGTCCAGACTCCAGTGTAGTACGCATATATGCATGCATGCCCCCAATAGTCTTTATTTGCCCACTTATTTTAGTCAGACAAATAAAGCCAGCGCAGCACTGATGACGTAGTACTAATCACCGACGCACTCTCGACTTGCTGGGCCGCATCGATCAGCATGCTGCATGGCGTACCAAAACAATTTACATACGGGCCCCCAAGCGTCCAAAGGCTCCAAGCAAGGGTGCAAAGTCTTTACAAGACATCGCCGCAGAAATTATTGGGTACTTAAGCTAGCACTAATGACAACTATGCCCCTTGCTCCTGTCGATCAGTGGTGCAGCCGTGCAGCTAGCTGCCTACATGCAGAAGGGGCTCATGTGAAAAGAAGGAAGCGCATGCGGCGCCACCGGCGGCGGAGGCCCACCGCTGCAGTTGCTCTCGGGAGACGACGACCCCGCCGAGGCCGACGAGAAGGAGTTGGACGCGTCGCCGGCCGCGAGGGGGCTGTGGCGGCCGCCGGGGTGGAACGGCGGGATGTCGGCCGGCGCGGGCGGCGGCGGGTGCCGCCACCGCGGGAGCGGGCCGGCGAGGAGGAGCGTCTGGAGGAGCGGCCCGGCCGACACCACGGCCTCCACCAGCCGGCCCTTCTCCGGCAGCCGCCGCGCGAGCGCCATTTCCAGCTCCGCGTCGTCGGCGTCCGGCGCGTTCTCGTTCGTGACGACCGCAGCCGCAGTAGCAGAGGCAGAGGCAGAGCATCCTCCCCCTCCTGCCGACAGGACGCTTGCTGCAGCGTGGAGGCTCGGAGCAGGCGCCACCGCCGCCGCCGCCGCCGCCGCCTGGGCCTGGTGGTGGAGGAGGAGCAGGAGCGAGTGGCACTGGCGCCGGAGCTCGTCCCGCTCGGCGGCGGCGGACGACACGAGCGCCGCGAGCCGCGCGGCCTCGGACTCCACGCGCCGGAGCTCGGCCTGGTGCGCGGCGCGCGACGCGTGCAGCTCGGCCAGCGCGCGGACCAGCGCCCGCCTCAGCTCCGGCGCCGTCGTCAGGTCCAGCTGCTGCTCGCCGCTGTCGGCCTGATGCTCGCCGAACGGAGCGCTGGGCTGCTGCTGCTGGTAGTAGCCCCACGCGTAGGCGAGCGTGGCGCCACCTGCTGCTGCTGGGGACGACTGCAGCAAAGGGTGGCTGCCATGGTCTTCCATATCCTAACTTCCAGAGACGCGTTTGGTGGCGGTGTTTGTGTTTCTTGCTTGGGTTTAGACTCTAGAGAGAGGAGGAGGACGGCATGTATGCTGTGGCAAATTGCATTGTGGGGTGACGACAATTAATGTGAGGTAGACGACTACTAGATCTAGAAGGTGCTGCTGGTCTGGTGGTGTTGTGCTGCGATCTTGGTGTGGCGATGGCGTGGTATAGGGGTATATATAGGAGATCTTTTGCTGAGTTTGATATTGTTTTGTGGTTTTCTTGGCACATTTTTTTCTTTTTGATGAGTTGAAAAAACGTGTGGGGCCGGTATGCATGCGCCCATGCCAGAAATTTCATATATTCACATATTTTCATCCAATAATAGGTAGATATATACACGTGAGAGCGTGTCATCATGGCGGGGGGCTGGACTGATATTCATATATCAATGGTAAGAAAAATAATTAGACACTATAAGTAAAAAAATAAAATTGACAGTCTGATACAGCTGCTAGAATATATATTGGCACATACATATGGAGCAGCTACCACAAGTATGGGTTACAATGAGATCTAAATTTTACACTATAGAATTTAAGGATCGAATCGAATTATAATTAGACTCTATTTCTATTCATTTTTAACTAATATTTATGTAGGGCTTTATCATTTTAGAAAGAATCATTTGGATCGCGATCCATTACCACCTCTAACCACATCATCGAATCTAAAAAAAATAAATTATAACTGAATAATGAGAGCTGGCGAAACCATGTTAATTGATATTTTTAGTATAGAATAGTGGTACCAACTGGTACTAATTAAAGGAGGTTACATGGCGCTAATTGATGTCTTTAGCACACGACAACAAAGGTACACAAGCTCTAGTGCAGCCGCCACCACCCAAAGTCCCTTGACCGCCACCGTACCCCTGTTTCTAGCGCAAGCTCTTGTGTAGACACGGCCACAGGGAAACAAGGGAAGGAAATAAGATGGTTAGATGGATGGAATGAAGATGATGGCTTATTTAAGGTTTAGCCACTTATGATTTTAGTCACCATTTCTCTGTTTTAATCTTGTTTCGCTCCGTTCAAGTTACATTAGATTCAACTCGATGCACTCTGTGTGTTATATGAGTACTGTTTTTATGTACGTAATTCATATATTTTCCTATATATTGTTAAATATTGAATTATACACGTAACGAGTTTATAATTAAAAGTTATATATGTTTATAGCTTTATGTTTTATACGAAATATATCAATATGCCTAAGTTTTAACATTACAATTTTTTAAAAGTAAAAGTTGTATAGTTTAAACGCGTGCCACATGTGACAAACTCGTATATGTGCTTTTCACATGCATTTTTCTAATGTTTAACTTGTTTAAATTATAGAATATTATTTACAAATAAAATATAATTAGCTTAAATCGTTTTTCAAAATAAATGTGATTTCATATAATTCGAGTTAATGACTTTCCATAGTTTTGTTTAGTCAAAATAAATCAAGAACGTAGGCTTTTCTTTCTTTTTACAATATGAAATGCTCGATAGATGTTTCCTGTTCAACGGTACCTCTGTTTCAGTATTTCTTGTGATATTGTGATGGTGCCAACCAAAGCTACGTGTTAGCAATGATGTTTAACATGTCATCTACCTCTGATTTTTTTGAAGGCTCAATATTAATTTGGTTAATGTCTATGCAATTAACTTTCTACTTAAAATGAATGTAGGTTTCAACTTCTTCTTTTTATGTATAAAAACTTAATTTTTTTTTTGATAATGGAAACAAGAGTTCCGGCTTTTCGCATCAGATGCGTACAATCATTATATGTCAAATATTGACTTAATGAACAGTTCTTTGAAAAATAAAACTAACTCGACGAAACCAAATAACATGGCTATGGAAAACACTAGGCACACTCAAGTCTTGCATTTGATCGCCATCCATGAAACCCAAATATTTCCATCGCCACCATTTCTAGAGCTTGACACACATCGAGAATTTGTTGATGTACATCCTCCTTTTGTAGGAGTCTCCAGAACCTGAACCACTGTGTACCTCTGAAGATGACCTGCACAATTGATGGTATTGGTTTTTGATTAAATGCCACCTCATTTCGAGTAAGCCAAATAGACCCAAAATAAAGTTCATATTCCAGTAAATAGTAACTTTTTGTATACTAAACCACAATTACTTGCCCAAAAACTTAATATATGTAATGCTAACTTAACTATGTTTATATAATAACCTAAACACGATGCATGTTTTTATTTTTGTTCGATGGTCTCATATAATATATGTTTCCTAAATGTCAAAACAAATATAAGTTATGAAATGTTTGTAAGTAAAACATGTCCAGTTTTAAATACAATTTTTAATCAAATATAATTTGGACCGCTTCTAACTTTTGTACATGCTTTGTTAATTAAAGCAAATGCAACATGTAGTCGTTTATGTATTCAATATTGTAAAATTTTTCATTAGTCGTATCCTCTATATCATGTTTGTTTCCGGCGTTCTTGCGTCTCTAGTAATGTGTCCCGCCTTCTAGTATGATCTTTTTCTATTTTTCTTAGGATTGATGTACTGTTCTAAGTTATTCTATTTATTCCTTGTTTGTTTCTCAATGTGTGATGTTGCTTGGTTGCTAAGAACTTTGTGTAGAAGAAGAGTTGTCTATGAGTGTTGAAGACAGGTCTAGACCAAAACCTAAGGGTTTGTTTGGAAGCAAGAGTAATGAAGAGGGTTGAGGGGGCTAGAATCCCCTACTATTCGATTTTAAATAGTGAGGATTCTAGTCCGCTCAATTCTCTTCATTCCACTTGCTCCCAAACAAGCCCTAATAGTTTGAGAGTGGAAAGCAAGTGTAAAATAGCATATGATCTTTCTTATTACCTTATCATATTTAATATATTTAATTCATATGCATGTGTCTAGCTTGATATTCCTAAGGATTTTTTTAGTTTTGTTATTTATACTTTGTCACCTATGAGTTAATTTGTATGAACATTATCTTTGTGGGTGTTCAAATTAGTAACTGTGATATGTGTTACTTGATGAATGATATATGCAGCTAGTACTAAAAAATTATTTTTTAGCAACATGGAATCATGGGGCTAGAGTATTAGGTTTTTATGGTGATCTAATTGCTCTCCTTAAGAACTTATTTCTAAGTGACAATTCGGGACTTACATACAACTAAGAGTGATATTATTGCTCTAACTTTGTCTAAGCATGAAGACCTATTCTAACTTGCTAGTGGTTACCCAAATGCACAAAAGAGGTTTGACACTTCGAGTATAATATGACCTATATATGTTTCTATCTGTATAGCCATTATAGGATTTGCCATTTAAAAGAGGATATATGTTTGCCTAGCACCAAAATCTAATGGTCACTAAGTTATTAGACAAAATTTTGAAAGATTTCATTGTAAAACTATGCCAAACGCTTTGGAAGCGCAGTTTGGGGCTTGCTACCCCTTGTAAACAGGAATCATAGCTCACATGTAAAGATGTACAACCTTTTAGAGTATCTAAAACTATTGTAATAATTGTGGCATGGTTACAAACAGTATGGACTCCGTATTGAATAGATGAATGGATAAATGAAAAGACACTAATGATCAATTAATTTATGCTATACGTTATTCTTGCTTACATAATCATGTTATTATTTGATTATTTGGATCACTGAGTTGATGTTTATTGGTCACTCATTTTTTATTCCTTTAGGAGACCAAAAAAACGAGGCAACACAATTGAATCGAGCTACTTCTTTGTCCTTCACTTTATCTATCTCGGAGGAAAGATAAAGTAAAGGTCGAAGATACTAGAACCAACAAAAAACAAATGAGGAACATTAATAATTAATGTAATATATTATAAACATGAAACACATGATTCAACTTTATCAAACATTACTTGCTTCTTCCTTTTTCTATTAACAAAGAATTGCATGTATACGTTTGGCTTCTTGGAGTTACAACGCGAAGGTAAAGGAAGTACACCTTCGTAGGCAGAGCGAAATAACTTTCCCTTGCTAAAAAAGTGTGTCTGATGCATGGCACTATTCCTCTATTTATAGGTGTTGGGTACAACTTCGATAAAATTACAATTATGCCCTTAAACTTATACATTTGTACTAGCTAGCAAAGCTAAGGGCAATATTGTCTTCTCTTATTGTATTCTTGCTGAAGAAGTCATGATGGCTTTGCTTTATTCGAACTAGCTTCTTCAACATGTACATGTGCCAATAATTCAAAGCTACTAGCTTCGTCCCTATAATTATGATGGTTGTACATCTTCCCTAGACGAAGGTCCTCTTCGGCATCTATGCTACAATATTTAAAACAGGCTGAAGAAGGACCTCGGCTAGGGAGGGCTCCCAACAATAGTCACTCGCGGTATTAATTTGTTTTTCATAATGAGCTCAGACTGCGAAATAAATAAAGGCCTCGTGGCGAAGGTCCGAAAAACACATTTTCTGAGCTTGTTAGCGAAATGAACTATGAAAAATACACCTTCAAAAAAAGTCTGCCAAGAAGGACCCACTAGTAGCGATAAAACCATCTTTTGAATTTTTGACTCCCATGCTTTTTTGCCTGCTTTATGTATAAAGTGGAGTGCGAGGCATGTGTATCGAAGACGACATTCATTTGCTTTTGCCAACTAACAATTGCCATTTGCTCAAACTCCAAAGTTACTTCGGAGAACTCGCTCATTGCACAACTCTATTTTCTTACGACTTTCGAAATTCTTCAAATGGCCGAAAAGGGAAAGAGTGACGAGCTCGCCTTGATGGCATATTTTGATGTTGCGGAGAAGGCCAGGGTTGAAAAGATCACTAAAGAAATCATGGCTAGCCTATCTGATGATTCTAGGGATAGCGAAGAGCTTGATTTTGAAGAAGATATCAATGATGCGGAAGTTAGGCCCTCAAAACCAAGCCATGTTGTCTTCGGCAAATCGACCATGAAGAAAGAGCATATCGAGGTGATGAACAACAATTATTTTTATGATATGTCTATTGTGAGAGTTTGGGAGAGGATAATGTCTCGCGTCACGAGAAAGACAAGGTGGTTTTGTTTTTAAGCTTTATTAATGTCGGACTTCAGTTTCCACTTCATAAAAGGCTAGTTGAGGTCGTAAAGAATTTTGATATTTATCTTCACCAGCTGACCTCAAATGCTTTGGTAACGATGTGGATTTTTATCTGGGCTGTGAGAAGCCAATGCGTGGAGCCAAATGTTGATTGCTTCTGCAACATTCATGAGCTCCACTACTAGACAAAGGCAACTGGAAAAGAGCAACTCGATAACAACTTCAGATGTTTCACGTTCTGTATACTGAAAAAATGCCTGGTACCCTGCCCTGGCGTATTGAAGCAAGTGGCTAGCTGCTTTAACGGAGGAATGGTTTTATGTAGAAATGACTTGGAGAAGAGGGAATACATGAGAGGAATCATTCAAAGACCCATAACACCTCAGTTTGGCATAAAGTGGCCAACAATTGTGATGTCTAACAAAGCTCAAACTACTCTGGTGGCTTTTAATGCCATGTGCAGCTATATCGGTACAAGGGATCTAGTGAAGGAACATCTAGCCTTTAGGATGTGGTTGTTTGCAAATTAGTGGGAAAGGCTGAAGATAAAAGAAGGTAGCCCATCAAGGCAAGAGATGGAGAAGGGTGGCCTGGTGTATCTAAAGTATACTTACCATTACAGAAACCAGTTTGGTGATCCAGATGATGACTGGCTAGGGACCATCAAATCAAAGTCCGACGAAATTTTGGGTAACTTTACAAAAAAAGAGGACGAAGCCCTGACAACAGCATTCGGGGCTCGAGTCAAGAGGACATTGAATTGGGTATTTGACGCGATACATTTTGTTTACCCAGATTACTCCCGAGTAAAAACAAGGCATGGACAAGAAAAATAAAAGTGCACTAAAGTCGCCAGCATCTGCCCTGAAGTAGAAGAGGGTAAAGATCTCGGCGAGGCAACAAAAGACTTATTACAAAGAGAGTGGCTATTATTGAGCCAGTGTTATTTATGACAACTACTGCTGTTGGGGAAGTTGCCACCTAGGACACACCTGTTACTAAGCCGAAGGTTGGCTCTTCGGGTTTGACAAAGGTAAAAGCTCTGATTTTTCTAAGAGTTGAGTCTATTTCGAAGGATTTGGTGTTAATTTTATTTTAATACAGGGGGAGGAGGAGGTAGTTGAACTACCTATCCATGACAAAGTCCCCATAACCAACCTATAGCTTGAGCCAAAGCCAAGGTCGGAGCCGAAACTAAAAACGACGACTGAAGGAACATCATGGAAGGGCAAGAGGATGGCTAATGCCCTAAAGGCGATCCTTAAACCTATAAAACATAAGGGACCCATCGAGATGAAGGTTTCTCTACCTTCTTCGACAAATGATAATGAGACCGGTAATGAGAGCGCAAAAATTGGACTGACCAAAATGTTTAATTATGCTCAAAAAGCGATGTTGCTCCAGAAAAGCCTGCTCCTTCAAAGGTTTATACTATTTCTGATGCATTAAAGGAAGACTTAACGGAGCAAGATGAAGACTTCAAGGAGGACATTGAAATAGCCGAAGAGAAACCAGTAGGGTCGCGAGAGTATATCATTTGGCACGCTTCTGGAGGGTAGCTAACTGTCGAACAAATTACCGAAGTGCAAACTTTTTCTGAAGATCTAAAATACCCATAGGCTCACTTGTTTACGGTGGCCACATCGAAGATGACTATCTCTATTTCCTTCCAGACAATAGGGAACTTGATGTATGTTGGGTTATGATGAGAAACATAGGATATCGAAGCTTGAGTGCGGGTTATCTGCAATGCCGAAGGAGAAGTTGAAGCTTTTGACGAAGTCCTATCGACCCATGGTGACTATTGCGCAAGTAGGATGCTCGAGGGGCTACTTCAATACTTGAAAATGCTGCATGCAAACATGTAAATGTTGCTATCTAGCCAGAATTTAAATTCTCTATTGAAAATATCAAAGTCTCTTTAGCTGAGGCGATAAAATTAGGGAAGAAATTCTATATAGATGCGTGGCTAGGTAGCGGGAAGAAGCTTGCACATGAAACTGCTAGATAAAATGCGGGAAAGGTTCTTTTTTAACATTGTGATTTTACCTTTGTTTTATGAAGTTTAATACTTACACATGGTGCTTCTTCTGTAGATTCATAAGGCTGCTAAAACAACTAGAGAAACAAAGTAAGCTTTATGTCTAAAAGAACTCAAAGGTAACTTACATGCTTACCTTGCAGCGCTTCAGATAATTTCCTTAGACTTTTCCACTTGGAGATAAAATCACATTTTTATTGTAAAGATGCCCTATCACCGAAGCCCAAAGAGTACAATCCCGATGAAGACCCGATACTGCAAGATTGGCTGGTGCATCTTGATATGATGAACAAAACAGTAGATGAAGTTGTTGATGAAGTTTTTAGTAACATTGCTGAAATAGTACTAAAAGAGGACTAGATCATTCTTATAATTATTCTTGTAATATTAAGACTTCATATTTTTAGCATGCTACTCTTTGTGATGTGTGAAATAAATAAATATTTCCTTTTTTGATCCGAAGGCGAAAAACACCTTCCCTTATTTTCACACATTATGAAGATCTGAAATTAGAAGTGTAACAAAGGTATTTTCTTACAGCAAGATGATGCCTTTTATGAGCTGCTCCAGCGCTCTCATAAGAATTGTCAAGTAATAACAAGTTTGTAAATTCTTGAATGAAAAAATATCCTCCCTTCTTGCCCTTTTCGTATGGAATGTGAAGAGATGCTATGTATGATGCTAAAGCTCATGTAATGAAGGTATATCATAAAAAAGAATGATCCTTCCTTCATTCTGATGTCCTTTTGTATCTGACTCTGCATCATCTTAGGAACGACTTTTGAGCCTTTTCACCTTTATTAGGTGTTTTCTTTGACTCTACATACCCTTAGAAACAACTTTCGAGCCTTTTCAACTTTACCAGGTGTTTACTCTGACTCTACATTCCCTTAGGAATGACTTTCGAGCCTTTTCACCTTTACTAAGTGTTTTCTCTGACTTTGCATTCCCTTAGGAATGACTTTTGAGTCTTTTCACCTTTACTTGGTGTTTTCTCTGACTCTTCATTGCCCTAGGAATGACTTTTGAGCCTTCAGTGCCTTATACTTTTTGTTACACTCGATGGTGTAACCTCAAAGTTACACATACAAGTTTTGAAGGGCATATTCCCTAATTGTGTTTTGCGATGAAGGTAGACTGAAAGAAAGCAATCTAGAAGAAGGAAAAGACTACAATAGATTTTTGGCTATCAATTCTAGTTTTGTCTCCTTGGGACAACCCTTCAGGCTCTAGTAGATGTGTTTAGATTACAGGACCACGATGTCTACTATTCGAGCTTCGGACAGATCCCTTCTATCCTGCTGAAGCATTTCTTGCATTGTGAACTCGGGCTGGCTAATTGGTGGTTGCTCATATGGTGGAGGTTCTGGGATGAATGGCACAGGTACCACATAGTGGCTTGGTGATGCGCTTGTTGAAGTAAAGGATCCTAAAGGTTGTAGCTTTAGCTGTTGACGTTGAACGTGTTTTGGAATATAAGGGGAATAGTACAAAAATGTATGAAAGACCTCCTTCGACTGGTTTTGTCGTGCTTTAGCAAGATCCTCCTTTTGTATGGTCGCTTGGCAATTCTTCATAGTATGACCCTTGTTATCCCCATAGAAAAAGAAAAATAGCTTTCTTGGCTGAGCGTTGAATGTTCCTCCAAAGCTTCGGCTTCTTCCCCCCTCTTGAAGCTGCCGAGCAGAAATTGTTCTAAGATTATTGCTGGGTTCCTAATTCCTAGGGTTGACTTTGTTGCCTTTGAGACTGACCAGCCTTATCTTTGTACTGCTTCTGATGTGCTTAAGGTGAAACCTTCCTCCAAAGCCCCTGGTCATATGCAAGTACCTTTTGGGCCTCTTCCTTTCTTTGACTAAAATTATTGTTGACCCTAATATATTCATTCATCTTCTGAAGCAACTTTTCTAAGTATTGAGGAGGATTTCTGGCAAAGTATTGGGTAGCTAGTCCAAGACGAAACCCTTGATCATTGCCTCAATAAAGATTTCATTTGGGACCGTTGAGGCCTGCGCCCGAAACTGAAGGAATCTTCGGACAAAATCCTGGAGATACTCATCATGATCTTGGGTGCATTGGAACAGGGTTTGAGCGGTGGTGGGCTTCGTCTAAAAACCCTAAAAACTTGTGAGAATATATCCTTAAGCTTTTGCCATGAAGTCATTGTGTCTGGCCGAAGGCAAGAATACCATGTTTGACCAACACTTTGGACCACCATGACAAATGACTTTGCCATTACTGCTGTGTTGCCACTTTATGATGATATTGTGGCGTCATAACTCATCAAAAATTGCTTCGAATCTGAATGACCATCATACATTGGTAGTTGGATGGCTTGTATAATGGTGGTCATGTCATGGTCTATAGTTCTACAGTCGAAGGAGAAGTATCGTTGCACAAGAAATCATCATAGATGTGGCCTTCATACCGAAGATCCCTCTGATAGTACTGTTGTTCTGGTTGCTCAATTTGCTGTGTAATGTTACACATTTGTTCAGATGCGTCATCCGTCTACTTCTCAACTTGTTGCTGAATAGTTTCTAGGTTCATCTTGTGGTGGAGAGTCAATGGCCTTTCTCTTATGATTTCGCGTGTCACGAAGAAGTGCACCTTAATCTTGGTTCGGATCTATGGGAGTGAAAACAGAGTCAGTCAATGTATTCTTTGGAGGCATGATGAAGCTTCTTGAGGTAGTCGTGAGTTCACTGGAGGTGGGTGCCAATAATGGTCATTTGTTTTTGATTCCTTTGGGAGACCAAAAATAAGGCAACATAATTAAATCAAGCTTCATCTTCATCCTTCACATTATCTATCTCAGAGGAAAGATAAAGTAAAGGACGAAGATACTAAGAACCAATAGAAAACAAATGAGGAACATTAAAAATGAATGTAATAAAGACGAAACACATTATTCAACCTTATCAAACATTACTTGTTTCTTCATGTTTCTACTAAACAAAGGATTATAAGTATACCTTTGGCTTCTTAGAATTACAACGCCAAGGTAAAGGAAATACAACTCCATAGGCAGAGTGAAATAATTTCCCTAGCTAAAAAGTGACTCCATAGGCAGAGGAAATAATTTCCCTAGCTAAAAAGTGTGTCTGATGCATGGCACTATTCCACTATTTATAAGTGTTAGGTATAACTTTAGTAAAATTACAATTATGCCCTCAAGCCTATACATTTATACTATCTAGCAAGCTAAGGGCAATGTTGTCTTGTCTTCTTCTTTTCTTGCTGAAGAATTCATGATGGCTTGCTTTATTCCAGCTAGCTGCTTCACCATGTACATGCACCAATAGTTTGAAGCTACAACCTCGTCCCCATAATTATGATGGTTGTACATTCTCCATGGACGAAGGTGCTCTTAGGCATTTGTCTTGCCATATTTAAAATAAGCTGAAGAATAGTTGGTTAGTTGACATTTTGAGGACCTTCAGCTAGAGAGGGCCCAATAATGTTATTAATACTAAAAGAGGACTCTTTATAATGCTAACCGTAGTAAATATTTGCCATATCCTTTAATTTGAGCCTCATAATTCTATGTTGTAATTGTTATGTATGATATGGACTTATGCTTTCTTTACTTTTCATCACTTTGGTCAAAAATCTTGGATGAATACTAGATATTGGATCTAGTGAGTTTTCTGGAGTGTTCTACAAGTGCTAGGCATATGCACCCCCAGTCAAACGACCTTGTGAAGAACTGAGTTAAAAACAATATTACTAACTATTCCACTACATTGAGACATGTAAAAGTCAATATAGTTACTAGTTAGATGCTCGTCGATTGCTATAGTTTCTATCTATATATAACATATGTAGACCTTGTTTAAATGTGATAGTTATTCAAACATGCTTTAGTTCTTTACAATGAGCATCATAAAGTCCTACACAACTTGTGATAAAGGTGATAGTGGGGTCGTGCTCACGTCCTTATGAATTAGGCCTCGCAGGTGTGGCGAGCAATAGTGCCACAACGGGTGCCTGCGCTGCCGCTCTTTCCCTTCTCAATCAAACAAATACAGTCTTGAATCGAACCTAACTAATCCTAAGTTTACCAAATCGAAAAATCCATGTGTCTCAATCGATTACGTCGTTGCCTACCTATGCAGGCACACCACTGGTGTACGAGTATACATGTCCATATGGGGTGTGTCTACTGGGTGGCCTGTGGCTCGGCCCATTTTCATGACTAGGCCTTAGGTATGGCCCATTGAGGTGATTGGGCCTTAGGTGTGGCACAATGGGCTATGCCCGCTACAGACCGTTTTTATTTTTTCCTATTTTTTATAAAAACATCTATATTATGCTTGAGTATAGAATATAAACCACAAAAATATGTGCGTTTTGTTTGCTAGGTGGGTGTGAATGTGGAACTAATAACCAAGGTTCAAACATCATACATGTACACTATTTTACATTATTTTTGCAGGGCTGGAAGGGAAACAGTGACACACAAACATGAATGGAGAAACTCCTGCTTTATATTAATAGAGATGTTTTCTGCTATAGGATATTGTTTCCGATATATTTTTTGTGTTGTATGTGTAAATTTATTGGGCACATATACGACGATTCTGATTTTATTTTAAAAATTGAGTGTGATAGATTTAGAGACCGTATCCAGTGCACATGGGTTGATGGTGCACATAATACACATATTAAATCTTGCTCTTCCATCTAAGATCCAATGACTAACATGTATCCCACCTCTCTCACTAGTTTTCTGCTAAAATACCCTCCCACATCTCTCGTGCTGGCCCGCCATTGTTTTGCTAAAACCCACTGGCTCCCTACTCGATGGTTCTTCCTGGAGACCGAGCAAACTGCACCACCAGTCACCTTCCCTTGCTATTTGGCTGACATATCTGTTGGCGTCGATGCGGGCACCAATCACTGCATTGAGAACCAGCGACGATGCTCTCTATGGAGGCGCGGACGGTCCGCGACCAGGGGTCAGACGGTCTGTGACCTGCCACAGGGGTTGGTTCCCTGCCTAACGTGCTGGACGATCCACGCTTGTAGGCCGGACGGTGCACGCGTGCGTAGGGGCTGCAGAGTTTGCCGACAACGCTGGGATCTCGCTCCCGGGAGGGACCCCATCAGGGAGGAGAGGTCCTAGGCCTTGTCTAGAATTGGCAGGCCACCCTAGACTCCTCTAATCGACTTAGAGCCGAAGAGAAGTGGAGAATTTGTGGTAAGGAAAGGCTAATCTAAGGCTAAACTAGAACTACTCCTAATGCATAAGGTAAAAATGAGATGTAATTGATTATTGATTCGATTGTTGATGATTCAATCGGCCGTAGCCCTCCATATATATAGAGGGGGATGTCTGGACCCGTTACACGTGATCTCCCAAGCTAATTCCGTGGATCTAGCTAACCAGTCCCGCAAGAAAGTCAGAACTCTAACTGATCCTATGCACGCGCGGACCGTCCGCGCCACCCGTGTGGACTGTCCGGACGACCAGTTTTGGCGCCCAACAATCTCCTCCAATGTTGTTGTGCTTTTTGGGAAGTGCATAATATCAGCTTCTACAGGTTCCGCCATAGGTTGCTTGGAGAGCAGAGAGAGCTGCTGAGTGCGGGGAAGCAAACAGAGCTACTAAGTGGGGGGAAACAGAGAGAGTGCCTAAGTGTAGGGTTCAATCAAAACATGTCAAATTTAACAGCATCCAGGCACAATCAAAACATGTCAATCTAAAATCTACACCACCAAATAAACTAAGCATACATAGCATGAACTATATTTAGGTGCCATTCTTAGCAATTTTGCTCTTCCGTGGCTTTGGTAATTCTTTGGCTCTCTTGATTCTTTTACTCCTTCCCATCGAAAGAACATTGGTTGGTGGATGGATTTCAATTTCTTATGGAATTGTGCAACCAATAAAGGACTCATATCCTTGTTGATGAGCTTGGACTGTGGTAGGAACAATTCGACCAAACGAAGTCTCTATGCTCTTCACACTTGAACGCAAGAAATCCATGCCGTCTTTTGAACTCTTCGCTCTTTGAATCAAATCTTCAACGTTGTTCCGCACTGCTGCTTTATTTTTCCTCCTTTCCACCTCATTAGGATCTTCGGGCTTTTCCTCCAATAAATTGCCTTCGTCGTCAAACACAATCTCTCTAAAGTCACATGTTAAAAAATGGTTAGATAGGATGTAGTATTGTAATGATTCAAAGAAGAAATACAAAACATGTTTATTTTTACCTCTTGCATCTTGTCTCCCATCTCGTCAAACAACATTCCAACTTTTGGCTTGAATACATCATCACATTCAGGTACAAACGTCGAGTACTACAATGACACATAATTTATACCAGATCAAATGATTTGATCATTCTAACCGACAAATAATTAATTTATATTGCAATGACTCATCGTTGTGTCAAAGATTAGGCTTTGTTTTGGTGTACTACATCCTCTCCTAACCTGAGAAGGACTAGATGATGACAACGGTTGTGTGGACAGAATATGACCACAACCATTTCATCGTTCCTGCCATGCACGCCCAGCGCCTCCATGGAGCACGAAGCGCTACTCCCCGCAGCACGAACAGACGCTAACGACACCGCAGCCATGACATCACTGCTACCACAGACGGCCAACACCTCCATGGCGCTTGAACCACGACATCCTGTCTCCGTTGTGCTGCTCTCAGAGATGCCTCGGACCAAGGCAGCCTCCATGTCACTGCTTCTTGGGTCTCCCATGGCATTGAGCAGCTCTAGGAAGCCACCGCCATGGAGGTGTGGCGAAGGTCCATCCATGGCGATCGTGCTTAGGGAGGGAGCAAATTGCGTAGCCGGTCGGCTTCCCTTGCTATCATGATTGGTCGATGAAAGGGAAATGCCCTCAACATTTCCTATAATCGATTTTAGTGACGTCCATCACAAACCATATGGACTAACTAGTTTGCCTAGTAAATTTTTTTCTTAGGTGCATAAAGTTCATACACACATAAAAGAAAATGACTGTGGGAGATTCTACAAGTTTGGAGCAAAATAGACTTGCTGCAGCCAGTGGCGCACCGGACAGTGTCCGGTGCCCTGGCTGGAGCACTTCACAAACTGGCCGCTCTCGGGTTTTCTTGGGCTCGTCCACTAAAAATCACTGGAATGTCCGGTGTGCCACCAGACTGTCCGGTGAGCCCTCGGTGCAACAGTTGTCTCCACCAACGGTTGACTGCGGGACTGCGCCTGCAGTCTGCAGCGCCAGAAGTCAGAAGACAGTCTGTGACAGTCAGGTCGCAGGACTGTCCGGTGTGCCACGAGGAAAGACGACTTCAACGGTCAACAACTCGAAATCCCAATGGTCGGCTGACATGGCACGCACCGAACAATGAATAGTACTGTGTCCGGTGTGCCTATCGACAGAGCAGTCAGTCAACGACTAGAATAGTGGTTGGGGCTATAAATAAACAACCACCACCATTCAAACAAGCCAAGCTTCTCACTCTCAACATTTAATACAATAGCAAAGAATACACTCCAAAGACACATTCAAAGCATTCAATCCTCTGCAAGTTTCAAAATCAAGTCAAGTGATCAAAAGTGTTTAGTGACTTGAGACAGGGTGACTTGTGTTTCTTTTGTTGCTCTTGTTGCTTGGTTGCTTTCTTCTTCTCCTTCTAATCTTTCCTAGTGTTTTCTAAAGGAAGCAAGATACACCTAATTGTGTGGTGATCCTTGTGGGGTCTTAGTGACTCGTGTGATTAAGAAGAAGCACTCGACCGGTCTAGGTGACCCATTGAGAGAGGGAAAGGGTTGAAATAGACCTGGCCTTTGTGACCTCCTCAACGGGGACTAGGTTCTTTGGAACCGAACCTCGGGAAACAATTCACCTTCTCCATTTATGTTGATCTTCACTATTTTATTTGTTTCTTCCCTCTCCCCTCTCACTAGAAGTGTCTTGCTCACATTTGTTTGAGTTAGCTCCCAAAGTTATCTGCATTGATTGAGCAACTCATAGCAAGAAAAACTATCTTCCACACTCTGAATTCACTATTATTTATTTCTAACCCTAACCCCAGGTGAAGTGCGTGTTCAAAGTTTATAATTTTCAGGTTTCTTCTATTCACTCCCCTCTAGGCGACTTCAATTGGTATCAGAGCCCGATGCTTCATTAGAGTTTAACAACTCAAAGTGATGTCGGGAGAACACGCCAAAAGAGAGATGGTGACTGGGGAAAAGCCCAGATCTTCGGGAAAGAAGAATGAAGAGAGAACTCCATCAAAGGAGGTCGGCGACAAGCATAAGGAGCACAAGGAGGAATCCGCCGGCTCCATCAAGTCACATAGGAAGGGTGACAAGAAGAAAAAGAAGATGAAGAAGGTGGTCTACTACGAGACCTATTCTTCCTCACCTTCCATCTCTGGCACCGAGTCCACATCTTCGAAGCGCCAAGAGCGTAAGAAGTATAGTAAGATGCCTCTTCGCTATCCTCGTATTCCTAAACACGCTCCTTTACGTACCCCTAGGCAAACCATCATATTTTGATGGTGAAGATTATTGTATGTGGAGTGATAAAATGAGGCACCATCTAACCTCACTCCACGAAAGTGTAACACCCCTGGTGTTACCCAGAGCCCTGGCCAAAGAAACACATTATGTCCTACTCAAACCTTGTGCTATAATGGAAAGGATGGGACTAAAAGTTTTAGAATCATGGCTAAGCTAAGCATTAACCATAACAAGAAAGAAAGTCTACCCTTCATACAATGTTCACCCACAAACAAGATTCTAAAACCCTAACTATTTCTTAAGCCTTAAACCCTAACAATGGGATTAAAGGGGAAAGAATGGGCAAAAGATCAAAACAACAAAAAAGGAACCTTTATTGAAGATGAAGATTATTAGTAAAGCTACAAAACTTAGTAAGAGAAATATTACAAAAAGGCCCCACAAAAACCCTAAATCAATTCACTAAGTGGAGAGCACCCTAGAGCCATCCATTTTCTCTCTAAGTCCCCAAAACCACTCAAATCCAATGATCAGAAGTGTTCACCTTTTTAATGGTGCCAAAACCATATGGTCTAAATAACAAAAAGGAGCCAAATTACCTTAGGAACACCCTGGAAAAATTTGAACCGAAGCCAAGACCATTTGACACGATTTGACATCCATTTTGTCTCGGGGTGAACAGTGCCGGCAGACCCGATTTGGCGCCCGCCTATCTTGAGAACTAGGGCATATCTCCCATTGGAACTCACACATAATAGCTAGCCCTAGGTGCTAGGAAGAGATTTGCGCAAGACTCTTGGCAAGATTCGCACGTTTATGATCTCTGCAAACGCTTGAACAGAGGCAGAAACAAACGCCCACGTGTTCGACGCGTTCTGGCGCGCCAGAGCACGCCCCGGCGCTCGGCCCCGCGTCGCGCCAAGCCAAACCCGTGCCCAGGCCCACGCCCGCGCCCGCGTCTATAAAGTCGACCGAACGCCCCCACTCGCTCTCAACGTCGTCGGAGCGCAAGTTCACCGGCGATTGCTCTGCGCATGGCGTGCCAGCGGCCGCCCGAGACCTGACCACCATAAATCGGCCACCCTAGCCATTCCCCGCCCCGTCTGACCCTCGGGATAGCCTCTACGTGCCTGGGTGAAGCTCCTAGAGCCAGGAATCGAGTGCTACCTCGCCGGAGACGGCGGATCGACGTCGCCGGACTTCACCCGACCGCCGGCGTACATAGACCGAGCTCCACGGTGAGTCTTCCTTCGATTCCTTGCACGGGTAGATTTCTTATCACCCCGTGAAGCTTCCTGTGCCCTTGGATTGAACTCTACCGCTGTGAGCAGGCCGGACCACATATCGCCGATGAGCCCGCCTGCCTACGCACGTGGACCGACCGATTCCGGCCATCACCTTCGACGAGCCGTACCTCGACGTGACCACAAGGAATTCCCAGAGCTAACCCCGCCCTTCGCCGGACCTCCCTCGCCGCCTGTTGGGACCATGCTTCGTCGCCGAAGGTCCTGCAGAAAGAAACAGCTTCGGCTGAAGCTACTTGTACGTGATGCCGAAGGTGCCATTCATGAAGCTTCGGAATTACAAACCGACTTAAAGATAGAATGAACTTTTAGCCCATAAGAGTCTGAGTCATTGTTGTAAACTTTTATGAAGGGTATGATTGTAATTCCTCACAGGCTATGTCCTGTGCCTATAAATAGTGAACAGTATTCCTTTACTGTTCACGATTTTCGGTAATTGCAATCGTATCACTCGGAAATTATCATCTGTCAAGGCAGAGGTATAAATATGTATAAACGTTATGTTTAAACATTTTATATTTGTATAATAGATAAACTGATGTTATTTATTTCCAATTTATTTATCTTTAATGTTTTATGTCTTGTGTTATTTCACATTGTCTTTATAAGTTTAATTACGAAGGTAAGACCTTTGTAATTTTACTATGACAACCTTCGTCCAAAGTTCATTAAATCCTTGGGGAAATAATGCTTCAGCGGACGAAGGGTATTGATATTTAACATTTTATGTTGTCTTGTTCTTAATTCATAGCATTTGAGAACGAGTCCCCAACATTGGCGCCCACCTCCGGTGAACTCACTTCCACTTTTTTGAGCTAATGGCTTCGTTCAACAATCAAGCTGGAGCGGCTTCGGCTCCGAAGCTGGTACTCCCGATAACAGGCGGTTCATGCTCAGAGCCAGCCAACAAGAAGCAGAAGAAGGAAGCACAGAGAAGGGTACAGCATGTCGGGGTGCAAGGACCCTTCATCAAGTCAAGATGGTCTCACATTCCAATTACCTTCTCCCAAGAGGATCTTCAACTCAAGGATTACCCACACAACGATGCTATGGTCATCTCTTGTGTGATCAAAGGATTTCTGGTCCATAATGTTCTGGTTGATACAGGCAGCGCAGCTGATATCATATTTGCTAAGGCCTTCAGATAGATGCAAGAGCCCGAAGACAAAATTCATGATGCCACACATCCTCTTTGTGGCTTCGGAGGGAGGCAGATTGTAGCACTCGGCAAAATCACAATGCCAGTGACATTCGGATTTATCAACAACACAAGAACTGAACAAGTTGTGTTTGATATTGTTGACATGGAATAACCTTACAATGCAATCATTGGTCGTGGTACTCTTAACGCCTTCGAAGCAATTCTTCATCCAGCTTATCTTTGCATGAAGATACCTTCGGACCAAGGGCCCATTGCTATTCATGGAAGTCAGGAAGCTGCCAGAAGGGCCGAAGGAAATTGGACAGACTCAAAAGCAATCCATAATATAGATGGAGCTGAAGCTTGTGAGCAATACAAGTTCAGAAGGGAAAAAGCTGCTTCGGCTGATCAGCCGAAGCCCATGCTCTTATGTGAGGACATAGCAGAGCAGAAGGTGCTGTTGGGATCTCAACTGTCCGAAAAGCAGGAGAAAACCTTGATAAGGTTTTTGTTCAACAACAAAGATGTTTTTGCTTGGTCAGCTAATGATCTTTGCGGAGTAAATAGGGATGTTATTGAGCACTCGCTCAATGTTGATCCATCTTTCAGACCAAGAAAGCAAAGGCTTCGAAAGATGTCTGATGACAAGGCCGAGGGTGCTCGCAACGAAGTGAAAAGACTCCTCAGTGCTGGAGTTATCAGAGAAGTGAAATATCCAGAATGGTTGGCTAACACTGTTATGGTAAAGAAGGCCAATGGTAAATGGAGAATGTGCATCGATTTCACTGATCTCAATAAAGCCTGTCCGAAGGACGAGTTTCCATTGCCAAGGATAGATTCCTTAGTCGATGTAGCAGCTTCATCAGAGCTTATGAGTCTGCTGGATTGCTATTCAGGTTATCATCAAATCTGGATGAAGAAGGAGGATGAACCGAAAACCAGCTTCATAACCCCCAGTGGAACATATTGTTACCTTCGGATGCCTGAGGGGCTTAAGAATGCCGAAGGAAGTTTCAGCAGAATGACAGCGAAGGTCCTCCATTCTCAGATAGGCAGGAATGTGCTAACTTATGTTGATGATATCATTGTAAAAAGCACGAAGCAAGATAATCACATTGCTGATCTGCAGGAGACCTTCGCTAATTTTAGACAGGCTGGTTTAAAGCTGAATCCAGAAAAATGTGTCTTTAGAGTAAAGAAGGGGAAATTTCTCGGTTGCCTAGTTTCAACAAAGGGAATTGAGGCTAATCCAAGCAAAATCGAAGCTATACTTCGAATGGAACCACCAAGTACAAAGAACGGGGCTCAAAGATTGACAGGAAGACTGGCATCTCTCAACAGATTTATATCTAGATCAGTAGAGAGAAATTTACCATTTTTCGAAGTACTGAAGTCAGCCGAAGTCTTTCAATGGGGACCAGTCCAACAGAAAGCCTTCAAAGAACTGAAGCAATATTTGATAGATCTAACAACATTAACTCCACCAACGCCAGGGGCTCCTCTGTTATTATATGTGGCAGCTTCGCACTCAGCGGTAAGTGCAGCACTTGTCCAGGAGAAGCTTGAAGGCCAAGTCAAGAAGCAGGCCCCAATATATTTTGTATCCGAAGTTCTTAGTTTATCAAAGAAAAATTATACAGAATTGGAGAAAGTACTGTATGCTGTTTTGATGGCCTCCAGGAAGCTTCGGCATTATTTTCAAGCTTACAACATAATTGTTCCTTCTTCACAACCTTTGAAGGATATTATGAGAAACCGAGAAGCTACTGGAAGGATTGGAAAATGGGCTGCAGAGCTCAATGAATTTTGCATTGATTATGTCCATAGATCTTCGATTCAGTCCTAAGCGTTGGCAGACTTCATTGCTGATTGGACGCCAGGGGCTCAGGAGGAAGAAACGAATAAAGATGCCGAAGCATGGACAGTGTTTTGCGATGGGTCTTGGGGAACCTTCGGAGCAGGAGCAGCTGCTGTATTGGTTTCACCTTCCAAATTAAAACTTGTTATGCGACAAGGCTTAATTTCAGTTGCACAAATAATATTGCTGAGTACGAAGCTCTGCTCTTGGGTCTTCAGAAGTTAAAGGCAATGGGAATCAGAAGGGCTATTCTTAAAACTGACTCCCAAGTTATTTCTGGACATATTGACAAGAGCTATAAAGCAAGAGACCCAAAGCTTGAAAAATATCTAGATACAGTCCGAAGGATTGAGGCTTCCTTCGAAGGGTTCTCTGTTAAAAATATTCCTCGTGGAGAAAATGAATATGCTGATCTATTGGCCAAGTCAGCAGCTCAGGGGCTGCCTTTACCTTCGGAAGTATTTTTTGAAACAATAAAAGCACCTTCGGTCGAGCTTCTTGAAATAGCAATCCTCAATATATCCCCTGTCTATAGTGAAGATTGGAGAACTGAAATCATCTCTTTTCTTCAGGGTAATTTTCTTTCAGACGATGAAGCTTATAACAGGAGGATAGAAGCAAGAGCTCGACCATATGTCATAATAGAAGGAGAACTATACAAGCGTGGGGTCTGTTCCCCGCTGCTCAAGTGTTTATCCAGATCCGAAGGTATAGAATCAATGAAAGAAATACATGCAGGCCTGTGTGGATCTCACATTGGATCTAGGCCTTTGCTTGGGAAAGTTTTTCGTCAAGGATTTTATTGGCCAAAGGCAGCTTCGGATGCAGCGGATTTAGTCCAAAAGTGCGAAGGTTGTCAGAAATGTGCAAGAGATCAAAAACAACCTTCGTCTTTAACTCAATTAATACAACCCACTTGGCCGTTGCAAAGGTGGGGCCTTGATTTGCTAGGCCCATTACCACCAGCACAGGGGAATTTAAGATATGTTGTAGTGGCAGTGGAATATTTTTCCAAGTGGATTGAGGCAAAGCCCTTAGCCACAATAACTTCGTTTACTATTCAAAAAATTTTCTGGCAAAATATTGTTTGTCGCTACGGAGTGCCGAAGGCCATTACTATGGACAATGGGACACAGTTTGATTCTGAAGCCTTCAGAGAATTTTGTGATCAAATTGGCACGAAGATCCATTTTGCATCAGTCCGACATCCAGAGTCAAATGGACTTGTCGAAAGAGCTAATGGGATCATAATGACAGGAATAATGAAATCAATCTTCAATCAGCCCAGGGGAAAGTGGCTAGACGAGTTAATCAAAGTGGTGTGGAGCCATAACACAACCATGTCAAGATCAACAGGCTTTACGCCCTTCAAACTGTTGTTTGGTGACGAAGCAATAACCCCGGAAGAGGCCAAAGCAGGATCAATAAGAACGGTAGCTTCGGCAGAAGGTGAAGACGAAAATGATTGCTCTGTAGAAAAAGATGCTATAGAAGGGATCAGACTTCAAGCTGTGGAAAACATCAATAAATATCAAGCCGAAACAATAAAATGGCGTGACAGAAAAGTTAAGCTGAAGAACATTGAACCAGGACACTTGGTGCTTCGAAGAGTAGCCAATCCTGAGACAGTAGGTAAATTACAGCTGAAGTGGGAAGGACCCTTTTTGGTAGTATCTTCATCAAGACCCGGTTCCTACAGATTGAAGGATATGGACGACAACGACATTCCTAGATCATGGAATGCGGATGAGCTTCGGCGATATTATGTTTAGCTTGATGTAATTTTTTCTATTCTTTTTTGTGGCACCCTTTTCCTTTCCAAAGGGGGAGAAAGGTTTTTAATGGGGCCACAACATGTAATTTTCCTTATTTTAATTCTATGAGAGTGATATCCCCCAAAAATGTAAATGTAAATGCAAATGAAAAAAGAAAAGGAAATAGGGAGAAGCTCAAAAGTCGTTCCTAAGGGAATGCGGAGCTTACAGCGAAAAATAAACGCTGATTCCGTCGAAAGTAAAAGGCGAAGAAGCTCCTAAGGGAGGATTACAGCGAAAAATAAACGCTGATTCCGCTGAAAGTAAAAGGCGAAGAAGCTCCTAAGGGAGGCTTACAGCGAAAAATAAACGCTGATTCCGCCGAAAGTAAAAGGCGAAGAAGCTCCTAAGGGAGGCTTACAGCGAAAAGTCAACGCTGATTCCGCTAAAAGTAAAAAGCGAAGAAGCTCCCAAGGGAGGCTTACAGCGAAAAGTCAACGCTGATACACCGAAAAGTAAACAGTGAAGCCGAAAAGTAAACGGCAAAAAGATTTGAATCATTCCTAAGGAGATGAAGGACTGTGATTATGGTTTTTGAATATGTGTCCCAATATTTATTTGCACAATACATTTCATCATGTCATTTGCATTCATAAACATTCATTTAGACATATATAGAATCATCATCATACCACACAAAAAGGACAGGTACTTCGGCAATGAGGAAAAACTTTGAATGGAAAATTTTTATGCTTCATTGTGTACGAAAAGAAGGGAAGGTGTTTTTCGCCTTCGGCTCAAAAGAGAAGTTTCGTCCACAGCAAAGCAGATTGTACACAGATAACGGAAACAAAATATATTACAAGGTATGTACAAATTTACATAAGTTGTTCCATAACTATATTACAAAAGTTTTTCCAGAATTTTTGCAGGGAAATATATTGCAGCAACTATTAAGCTTCGGGCTAGGCTTCGTCAAACTTCAGCTTCGTCATTCTTCAGCTTCTTCATCCTATGTATACCAAAGAGCAGAATAAAAAAGGTGCCAATTTCAAGGAGAAGGTAAAAGTAACAAGTATAAGTTTCTTACCGGCTTAAGGTGACTTCGAGCTTCGTCACCCGCCATTTTTCGTCCGCCATTTACCCAAATTTGAGTCATGAATCTATTTCCAATGCTTCGGGCCAGGCTTGGAATATCTATCAGATCTGATGCTGACAAGCTGAAGTTTGGTCTATTCACAATATTTCCATGCATGCAGCCAGCCTTCAGAAAAGCAGTAGCTGTGCCCCGAGAAGCTACCAGGGCGCAGAAGTCGGCGTGCCCACCAATAACTTCGTCAAGAGCATCAACTTCGCCTTCAATATATTCTAATGTACTAGGCAGATTTTCAACTGAAGGTGTAAATTTTTCAGAGCTGGCTCCGATAGAATGAAACACAACCTTCAGCCGCTGCACGCATCGGCTGCCGAAGCTTAGGCATTTCTCTTGGAGTTCTTTAAAGGATTTCTGCAAACTTGAATTTATATCCACCTCAGTTTTCAGGCTTGCTTCAAGATGTTTCTTTTCCTGCTCAAATTTTTCTGATTATTTCAACAATTCATTCTTTAAGCTGCTGTTCTCTGCTTGGACCTCAGCCAATGAGCCTTCTATAGACTAGATAACAAAGTTTTTCTTTTCTAATGCACCTTCGTACTCTTTAATCATGATTTCAAGATCTTGGATGGTGAAGTCCTTCTTTTTCAGATCAGCTTCGTAGTTTTCAACCTTTTCTTCCAAGTCTTTGATGATGGCTTTGTTCTTCTCTTCTTCGAGATCTTGTTGCATTTTTAGAACCTTACTTAATAATATGCTCTGTCAAAACAATATTCGTAAGAAAATGACCTAAAAAATATAATAATAATAAAATAGCAATAATATTTATTACCTTAAAATTAGCATAAAGCAAGCTTCCGGCGATATGGTGTCGTTGGTAGCGGCAAAGGTCCGCTTCTAGCTTCGGCAAGCCAATGCTTTTGGAGAGGGTTCTAACAATTTTAGCCTCGTTGCGGTTTCGAAGGCATCTCAGCTTTCCTTCGTTAACCCCACCAAATAGCGTAGCCCCAGGCTTATATCCGCAAGCTATGGCATATTTTTTAAGCTCTTCTTTCTCAGCATCTGTCAATTCTTGCCCAAGTAAATCTTGAAATTTAAAATCTCCTTCTTCCAAAATGTCTTCAACTTGCTTTTTTCCCTTTTCAGCAGCTGTACTCGCCGCGGCCACAACAACTTCTTCCTCAGCTATTTTTAGGAGTATATTATCAATAACTTCAAGTGTGTCTTCCAGGTTCAGATCTTCTGTGGCCTCGGTTTCGGCCCCAGTAGCTTCGGCTTCGCCGGTTTCAGCTTCGGGGGTTTCAGCTTCGGCTGCGGAGCCTTCAGCTTCGGCGGTCTCGCCAAAAATAATTTTTGACACTGGCACCGGTGGCGGCGTCTGATGAATCACATCTGCTATTTGAATAATTCTTCGTTTTTTGGCAGTGCAGGGCCTTCTTCTGCCGAAGCTGCTTTGTCCTTCTGAAAAAACTTCGTCAGTTCCGGCGCCAGTGGACTTAGCTTGGCAGGCAAGGGTTCAGTCATTACCTTTATAATCTCTTCTACTTCGGAAGCAAAAGGCGTTGTGGGAGTATCTTCTTCATGAACCAACGTTTTTGGTTCTGGAGATGTAGTTTTCCTCTTTCTTGCAGCGGCCACCTTCGGCTCAGGGCTCAACTTTTTAGGGCTAAGTTTTTCAGAGCCTTCCTTTTTCTTTTTGGCCACCTTGGTGACTTCTTCGTCAACGGCGCTGGCAATTCTTTTTCGCTTCGGGCCTCCGGCATCTCCGCCCAGTCGACCATAATCAGCATATTCAAATCCTATAGCATCAAGCACCCTGTTCAGCCTTCGCTTCGGCCGGGTGCCGAAGGCTGCTGTCATCAGTTGGTCCTCTTTTTTAGAGTAATTTCCAAGAATTTCAGTACTCATTATT
Organism: Zea mays; assembly: GCF_902167145.1. NCBI lineage: Eukaryota > Viridiplantae > Streptophyta > Magnoliopsida > Poales > Poaceae > Zea > Zea mays. Next base: position 112,649,804 of record NC_050097.1, on the reverse strand, counting down.
TCGATTGTATCGAGCCATTCTTGGTAAGGTGCCTTAAAATATTTCTTGAACTTATAATGGTAGGGTAGTCGGACAAGCTCCCCCTCTTTATTTTTAACTTTAAGCTTCGACATAGCCCATTCCTTCATAGTTGGAAATACTCTGAAGGCCAGAAATTCCTGCACTAAATCTCTAGTGCCAATGTGTTCTGCAATAGTTCTGAATTCAGCCAGCGCGGTCTGGGTCGGACCTTCGGGTGTCATATTGCATCGGGGTCTGGTTTCTCCGAAGATCAGTTCAAGCGGGCTCTGTACCAGCTTCTCCTTGTCATCGTCAACTTTGATGTAGAACCATTCCGATTTCCAGCCTGCCGGCCACTTGCTTCGGTAGCTGATCACAGGAAATTTTGTGGTTTTCCGATAGGCAAAATTGTAACAACCAAAATTTTCATGTAATCCATCCTTTCTGGCCTTGGTTTGGTAATGTAGCTCGTGTACCCAGCAAAAACCTTCGGCAAATGCCTCCACCGCCTGGCTTCGGAGAGCCCAAATATAAACACTGAGCCTAACAATGGCGTTAGGAGTCAGTTGGTGAAGATAGATACCAAACTTTTTTAGCACATCAGCAATCATCCTATTCAAAGGAAATCTCAAACCAGCTTTAAGAAAACTCTTGAAAATCACTATTTCATCCTTCTCTGGCTTCGGGGTAGTTTCCTCTCCACCGAAGCGAATCAGCTTTTTCTCATTTTCACTGAAATAGCCCGACTTCACCATCTTGGGGAAATCAGCCTCGGAGACAGTCGACTTTCTGAAGTCCAGATGGCTAGGCTTGCTCGGTACTGTGATACTGTGATCATCTTCAGAATCAGTCTCTTCAATATCTGCTTGTTCTGCTTCAGCAGCAGGGTTGTTTTTCGATGTCACCAATCCAGATCGCTGCATTGCTTCTGAGATGGGAACAGTCTCTACACCTTTGGCTTCGTCTCCCTCACGCTCAATTCTAGCAGTAGAGCGCACTCTGGCCATTTTAATTTTGAATTTCTTGAAAGATTTCTTGGAAATTAATAACCTTTTTCCGAAGCTCTTCTTCTGACGAAGCAAACGCCAAACAGGAGCTTCGTTTGAATGTGAAAGTCAAGCTTCGGCTATGGTTAAATTTTTTGGCAGCAAAACAGTGCAATAGCAATGAATGCTGTGGTAACTTCACACCTACCTGTCTGTTTATATAGTGCTGCAGGTAAGAAGGTGAATCATCAGGATTTTTACCCCACGCAAACAGTTGCTCACACTCGCTGCGCGGTGGGCCGCAAAGATCAAATAGTGAACCTACACTGAGGGACCGCTCTACGCTCGGACACTGTATCGTTTCTCGACAACGAGCTCAGGGAAGGTGTTTTTCGGACCTTCGGCTTCCTGAAGCCTAAGAGACTTTTTTCACGGATCAAGCTCGTTACGAAAAATGATCTAGCACCGCGAAGGGGCTACTGTTGGGACCATGCTTCGTCGCCGAAGGTCCTGCAGAAAGAAACAGCTTCGGCTGAAGCTACTTGTACGTGATGCCGAAGGTGCCATTCATGAAGCTTCGGAATTACAAACCGACTTAAAGATAGAATGACCTTTTAGCCCATAAGAGTCTGAGTCATTGTTGTAAACTTTTATGAAGGGTATGATTGTAATTCCTCACAGGCTATGTCCTGTGCCTATAAATAGTGAACATTATTCTTTTACTGTTCACGATTTCCGGTAATTGCAATCGTATCACTCGGAAATTATCATCTGTCAAGGCAGAGGTATAAATATGTATAAACGTTATGTTTAAACATTTTATATTTGTATAATAGATAAAATGATGTTATTTATTTCCAGTTTATTTATCTTTAATGTTTTATGTCTTGTGTTATTTCACATTGTCTTTATAAGTTTAATTACGAAGGTATGACCTTTGTAATTTTACTATGACAACCTTCGTCCAAAGTTCATTAAATCTTTGGGGAAATAATGCTTCAGTGGACGAAGGGTATTGATATTTAATATTTTATGTTGCCTTGTTCTTAATTCATAGCATTTGAGAACGAGTCCCCAACACCGCCGGTAAGCCGCGCCGCCCTGTTTACTTCCGCGGTTACTGTTTAAAAGGGGGGAGGGACCTCGGGGAGAAGGGAGAAGAAGTCAGGGGGTTTTTTGAATGGTCAGAGACTCAGGTGAATAGTTGTGCAGGGGCATAAGTTGAAGAATTGGTTTAGGAAAAGCCCAGGGTCCTCGGTGTCAACTGGTTTTTCATAAAACCTTTTAAACATCATTCATTTAAATGTAAGCAGAGCTTGTAAAATTCATAACTTCAGTTTTATTTAACCAAATTTAGTCAAACCAAATTTGCTAGGTTTTGAATAATATGAACTGCTTAGGAAAAATACAAAACACCCTAAGTATTGCAGAAGATTTTAAAGTTTTGATTTAAATAGCAAACTAGCCAAAAGCTAAATAAAAGACGGAAAAATAGCTACACTGTTAGACTAGGGTTAAGAAAAATTAGAGAGGTACTAAACCACTACCTAGCCTGCTTAAAAATAATAAACCCCTCAGTACACCAGATTAGGGAAAGGTTTACCATTTAAACTTACTTTGACTCAAAGTTAAAGAAAATAGAAAAGGTAGTTTAAAATAAGAACCAGGGGCAACCATATTTTTGCTAGCTCACTTATTTCACCTAGTTCACTGACAAATTTTGTTAGAACCTTTATTAGTACAAAAGAAATGTACTACCTTTTATTTTATGAAAATAATGAAAACTTAGAAAAACCCTAGAAAAATAATCCTGAGGAGAACCCACCCCAATCCTTGGGATAATAAATAATATGCTGATATAAATCCAGGAAAAATATAAGTTTTGTTGTTTGACATTTTTCAAATAACAAGTTAGTTATAAGTACCTTTTTGGCATTAAACTTTAGAAAATCACAACTAAATATCCAGTAAGTCTTTTTCTGTGATTTTTAAGAATAAGACCTATTATCCCCTAGGAATCTTAGCAAAAATAAATTTTGACCCAGAAACCCCACAGAAGTTAGAGCTATAGTGTAAAGTACCATTTTTCCCTTACTCTTGTTAATTTTGCACAAAGAGTATCCGCACTAATTTCAACCTCAAATTTTTAGGATAACTCACAGAGGTCAATGTTTACCCACTGTAATTTTTATAACATTTTTGGAAAAGGTTAACTTGCCATGATAGTTCAAAAATACTTAATAAGAAGCACAATAGGAAGAAAAATGGGAATTTTGGAGATCTAGACAATGTACAACTAAAACCTTCTAAGAATCCCATAAAACCTAAAGATGTAATTAAAGATTGTAAGTTCTTTCAAAACCCCAAAAATGAAGATATAAAACCCGTAAGGCTAACCAAAGAAAACCCTAGTATACCACTAAATTAGTACTGTTTTACTATGCGTAGCATTTACAAATTGCTCTATCATTAATATGCATATATCTTATTCATTGCATTCGATAGACTGTAATCTCGCTGACGGGGAGTACATCCTCGTTCCGGAGCAAGGAGTTGCTCAGGAGATAGCCCAGGAGCCAGCACCAGAGCCTGCCATCGAGGATCTGCCTGCCCCAGCTTTGGAAGGCAAGCCCCGGTTTTATGCATAACCTATTCTATATGTTATTTTACTGCACTTATTGTTTGTAGGTTTGTACTGTGCACTTAAGTATAGGAGTTGACTGAAACCTTAGTTGCATGAACTCAGGTTTTCCCTTGTGATGGATACTAGTATGCTAGGTCGAGTAGCTGCTTTGCTAATTAGGGATCTCGGTAGAAGTCGAGTGATTTTCTAGCACTCGCACGAGGTCAGGAATTGATTGTATCCACCTTGCTAACAGAATGATGATGGTCTGTGGACACAGATCCATGGGGATGCGTTGTTTACGAGACAGAAATTGGAATAAGGATTAACGTGCGGATACCTATGTCAAGCGTTTGAATGTACTAAGCACATGCCGAGAAATATGGTAAATCTGTAAGCCTAGTACCTGAGTGAACCTGGCAACAGACTTTATCCCTCATGCGACCTGAGACGTGGTCTCCCATTCCGGTTATGGTGGGTACAAGTGCGATCACTGCACAATGGTAGTCGGGGTCAGTGAGGCATTGTACGCCAAGGCGATGAGCCCTGATCTGTTGATGGGGAATTGATGGGGACGGTTGATGTGTGTGGGGACGGAGTGCCTCACCACGTCGTGTGTTTAGGTTTACCTTGCAAGGATAAAAACTCGATTCGAATCGTCTGCTTCTCGCAGCTAATGAGACTGCTTGATCCATTGTACTTCATTGAGTAACAAGTGGAAATGTGTTGTTGTGGCACAAGATGTTGAATGCTAAATGTTTGATACCATGTATGATTAGATAGGTACACATTTAGTCTTAAGAGAGTCACACAAAAACTTGAAAAGCTAAAACTTGATTTTAGACTCAGCTAGCGCTTTTGGCAAATCAAACCCCTCAGCCAAACAGCTGCATGTCTAGAGGTAGAGGAGTAGACTCTTCACACCGGGTAAGTCTAGTTGAGTATTAGTATACTCAGCCTTACTTGTGGCATAATTTTTACAGGTTCTCTAGAGGACATGGTTGCTGGAGTGACTTGGTCGTCCATCTTGCCACCAGGTTGGACAATCGAGTGGGACCCTACCTCAGCAGAGGAGGAGCATGAGGAGTGATGGGCCAGGCTTCCCCATCTCTCCGTTTATTTTACCGTTAGTTATATCCCGCTGCATTCCGAACAATGATCACTACTTTTGATAAACTCCGATGATTAATAAATTAAATACTCCTTAATGTAAGGTTTTATGCTTTATTGTATTTGCTCTGTGCCTCACCTTCGAGTGAGTACGTGGTACTTGATCCTGTTAGTGGCCTCGTCGGACTAGATCCGAGGGACTGATGTTTTATTCCTATTTAAGTGTGGTCTAGCCTTCAAGTTGGGACTTAGGCACTTAAGTTGGAATAATTCGGGCAGTTCCGCCACAGAAAGTATTTGGGTTATTGTTGAGTTTGGAGCGCAGGCACCACAGGTAGGCGACGAGGACTACGACTCCGATGAGGCCGCCAAAATAGGGCACTTCAACTCCCAAGCCACCTCCATACTCCTTGCTTCTTTGTGTAGGGAGGAGTACAACAAAGTGCAAGGGTTTAGGAGTGCCAAAGAAATTTGGGACGTCCTCAAGACGGCTCATGAAGGGGACGAGGTGACCAAGATCACTAAGCGCGAAATGATCGAGGGAAAACTCGGTCGATTCGTCCTCAACAAAGGAGAAGAGCCACAAGCAATGTATAACTGGCTCAAGACAATGGTAAACTAAGTCTGCAACCTCGGGAGCACCAAGTGGGATGACCATGAAATGGTCAACGTTATTCTAAGATCTCTTGTCTTTCGTAATCCCACTCAAGTTCAATTAATTCGTGGAGATCCTAGATATAAACAGATGTCTCCCGAGAAGGTAATTGACAAGTTTGTGAGCTTTGAACTTATGATCAAAGACTCCAAACGTATTGTCAACTTGGAGCAAGGCGCCACCTCCACACCCGAGGTGCAACCCATTGCATTCAAAGCAACGGAAGAAAATAAGGAAGAGTCTACACCAACAAGTAGACTCCCAATCGACGCCTCCAAGCTCGACAATGAGGAGATGGCTATTATCATCAAGTGCTTCCGGAAAATCCTCAAATAAATGAAGGGGAAGGACTACAAACCCCGCTCCAAGAGGGTTTGCTACAGGTGTGGTAATTCCGGTCATTTTATCGCTAAATGTTCATACACAAGTGATAGTGACAGGGACGATGACAAGAAAGGGAAGAAGAAGATGGAAAAGAAAAGATACTACAACAAGAAGAAGGGCGACGAGGCACACATGGGGCGGGAATGGGACTCCGATGAGAGCTCCACCGACTCCTCCTCTGACGAGGATGCCGCCAACATTGCCGTCAAAAGGCCTTTTCTTCCCTAACGTCGGCCACAAATGCCTCATGACTAAGGATAGCAAAAAGAAGAAGGTACATTCTAGAGATACCTCCAAATACATTTCTTCTGATGATGAGGGTAGCTCTAGTGATAATGATGATGATTTGACTTCTCTTATTGCAAACCTTACCAAAGATCAAAAGAAGAAAATTAATGAATTGATAGAAACCATTAACGAGAAGGATGATATCTTGGAATGCCAAGAGGACTTGCTCGTTAAGAAAAAAAAATTGTTAAGCTAAAAGATGCTTATGCTCTTGAAGTTGAAAAATGCCAAAACTTGACTAAAGAGCTAGATGTATGCAATGATTCAATTTCTTGTCTTAAAACTGAAAATGCTAGTTTAATTGCTAAGATTGAAGAATTGAATGCTTGCAGTGTTTCTACATCTACTGTTGAGCATGTCACTATTTGCACTAGATGTAGAGATGTTAATTTTGATGCTATGAATGATCACCTTGATATAATTAAGGAACAAAATGATCACATAGCTAAATTAAATGCTAAAATTGCCGAGCATGAACTAGAGAATGAAAATTTTAAATTTGCTCGTAGTATGCTTTATAATGGGAGACGTCCTGGCATTAAGGATGACATTGGTTTCCAACAAGGAAGCCAAAGCAACATCAAACTTAATGCCCCTAAGAACAAGCTTTTTAACTTTGTTAAGGGCAAGGCTCCCATGGTTCAGGATAGGGAAGGTTACATTTTATACCCTGAGAACTATCCTGAGCATAAAATTAGAAGAATTCATGCTAGAAAATTTCATTCTGTTTCTCATCATGCTTATATGTATAGTAATGAGGCTTCTAGCTCTAGGCATACAACTCATATCAAAATGCCTAAGAAAAATACTATTGATGCATCCAATGAACATAGCATTTCATTTAAGACTTTTGATGCATCTTTTGTGCTTACTAACAAATCAGGCAAGGTAGTTGCCAAATATGTTGGGGGCCAACACAAGAGTCCAAAGACTTGTGTTTGGGTACCCAAAGTGCTTGTTTCTAATGTGAAAGGACCCAAGACCGTTTGGGTACCTAAGAACAAGACCTAAATTTGTTTTATAGGTTTATGCATCCGGTGGGACAAGTTGGATAATTGATAGCGGGTGCACAAACCACATGACATGGGAGAAAAGGATGTTCTCCTCATATGAGAAAAACGATGATTCCCAAAGAGCAATCACATTCGGGGATGGCAATCAAGGTTTGGTCAAAGGATTGGGTAAAATTGCTATATCTCCTAACCATTCTATTTCTAATGTTTTTCTTGTAAATTGTTTAGATTACAACTCGCTTTCTGTTTCTCAATTATGCAAAATGGGCTACAACTGTCTATTTACTGTTGTTGGTGTTACTGTCTTTAGAAGAAGTGATGATTCAATAGCTTTTAAGGGAGTGTTAGATGGTCAGCTATATTTAGTTGATTTCAATGACAACAATGCTGAACTAGACACTTGCTTAATTTCTAAGACTAACATGGGGTGGCTCTGGAATCACCGACTTACTCATGTTGGAATGAAGAATCTTCACAAGCTTCTAAAGGGGAGCACATTTTAGGACGAACCAATGTTCATTTTGAGAAAGACAGGATTTGTAGCGCATATCAAGCAGGGGAGCAGGTTGGAGCTCATCATCCACACAAGAACATCTTGATGGCCGAGAGGCTGCTTGAGCTACTCCACATGGATGTATTCGGCCTGATTGCCTACATAAGCATCGGCGGGAGTAAGTATTGTATTGTAATTGTGGATGACTATTCTTGCTTCACTTGGGTGTTCTTTTTGCAGGAAAAATCATAGACCCAATAGACCTTGAAGAGATTCTTGAGACGGGCTCAAAATGAGTTCGGTTGAGAATCAAGAACACCAGAAGCGACAATGGAACAGAGTTCAAGAACTCTCAAATTGAAGGATTTCTTGAGGAGGAGGGCATCAAGCATGAGTTCTCTTCTCCCTACACACCTCAACAAAACAGTGTTGTGGAGAGGAAGAATAGAACTCTTTTGGATATGGCAAGGACCATGCTTGATGAATACAAGACACCGGATCGGTTTTGGGCGAAGGCGATTAACACCGCCGGCTACTCCATCAACCGTCTCTACCTTCACCGAATCCTCAAGAAAACATCATATGAAGTCCTCATCGGTAAAAAGCCCAATGTTTCTTATTTTAGAGTTTTTCGAAGCAAATGCTTTATTCCTATTAAGAGAGGAAGAAATTCAAAATTTTCTCCTAAACCAGTAGAATGCTTTTTACTTGGTTATGACTCAAACACAAGGACATATAGAGTACCACTGGATTAGTTGAAGTTTCTTGTGACATTGTGTTTGATGAGACTAATGGCTCCCAAGTGGAGCAAGTTGATCTTGATGAATTAGATGATGAAGAGACTTCGTGTGTTACCCTAAGGAACATGTCCATTGGAGATGTGTGTCCAAAGGAATCCGAAGAGCCTTCACAAGCACAAGATCAACCATCATCTTCCATACAAGCATCTCCACCAACTCAAGATGAGGAAATGGCTCATGAGAATGAGGATGAAGATCAAGATGATGAACCACCTCAAGAGGAGGACATTGTTCAAGGGGGAGATGAAGATGATCAAGACAAGGAAGATGATCAAGAGATTCAGGATCAAAGTCCACCACACAGTCCACCAAGCAATTCAAAGAGATCACCCCATCAACTCCATACTTCGTGACATCCACAAGGGGGTAACCACTAGATCTCGAGTTGCTCATTTTTGTGAACATTACTCTTTTGTGTCTTCTTTTGAGCCATACAGGATAGAGTATGCACTTAGAGATCCAGACTGGGTGGTGGCAATGCAAGAGGAGCTCAACAACTTCACGGGGAATGAGGTATGACATTCCATGTCCTAACCAAAATGTTGTAGGTACCAAATGGGTGTTCCACAACAAACAGGATGAGCATGGTGTGGTGACTAGGAACAAAGCCCGACTTGTTGCAAAGGGGTATTCACAAGTCGAAGGTTTGGATTTTGATGAAACCTATGCACCCGTAGCTAGGCTTGAGTCAATTCGAATATTACTTGCCTATGCTACTTACCATGGCTTTAAGTTGTTTCAAATGAACATGAAGAGTGCCTTCCTCAATGGCCCTATAAAGGAAGAGGTATATGTTGAGCAACCTCCCGGCTTTGAAGATAGTGAGTATCCTTCACATGTTTATAAGCTCTCAAAGGCGCTTTATGGGCTCAAACAAGCCCCAAGAGCATGGTATGAATGCCTAAGAGACTTTCTTCTCACTAATGGCTTTAAAGTCGGAAAAGCTGACCCTACTTTCTTTACCAAAACAATTGATAAAGACTTGTTTATATGCCAAATTTATTTTGATGATATTATCTTTGGGTCTACTAACAAGTCATCTTGTGAAGAGTTTATTAGGATTATGATACAGAAGTTCGAGATGTCTATGATGGGGGAGTTGAAGTATTTTCTTAGATTCCAAATCAAGCAACTCCAAGAGGGCATCTTCATCTTCCAAACTAAGTACATTCAAGATATTCTCAAGAAGTTTGGAATGAAGAATGCCAAACCCATCAAGACTCCCATGGGAACAAATGGGCATCTCGACCTTGACATAGGAGGTAAGTCTATAGATCAAAGGTATACCGATCGATGAAGGTTCTTTACTCTATCTATGTGCTTCACGACCGGATATTATGCTTTCATTATGCATGTGCACAAGGTTCCAGACAAATCCTAAGGAAGTTCACCTTAGGGCCGTAAAAAGAATCATGAGATATTTAGTTTCACTCCTAAGTTTGGGCTATGGTACCCCAAGGGATCTACCTTTGATCTAATTGGGTATTCTGATGCCGATTATGCCGGATGTAAAATTGATAGAAAGAGCACATCGGGGATTTGTTAGTTTCTAGGAAGATCTTTGGTGTCTTGGGCTTTGTTGGGGGCCTTCGGCTTCCGAAGGTCCTCAAAAACATGATTTGACAATGTTTTCCAAGTGAAATATGTGAACATGTATCTTTGGACGTCAGATTATGGGTATACAAGTGTCTGGTCTAGACGAAGCTTGAGTGGGACGGAAGGCGATCATGACGAAGGATAAGATGATCATGAAGCTATGCGCAGAAAAGCTTCGGCATGACGGCAGAAAAGAGGAACCGACTTAAAGATGAAAAGCCAAATTAGACCTCGAAGAATTATTATAGAGTTATTTATAAATGTAAAGGGCATTAATGTAATTCTACACGGGCTGCGTCCTGCGCCTATAAATAGATGAACAGTACTCCCGTACTATTCACGCTGACTTGGCATTCGCTTTTTTACATCACGCTTGTACCTTTGCTTTCCGTCAATTCAAAGGTACATTTATAATTTGTTATTATAAATATGATAATGCAAATAAAAATGAGTTGATAATAATATCTGTATTATTATTCGTATTTCATGTATGAATTCTTTCTTATCATCTATCGAGCTTACGAAGGGTTTTTCCTTCATAACCTTCGTCCGGAATTCATTATATCCGAAGGGACATAATGTTTTGAAGGATGAAGGACTTTAACATTTAACACTTTTTATGTTGCCTTGTTCTTAATTCGAAGCATTTGAGAACAAGTCACCAACATTGGCGCCCACCTCCGGTGAACTCACGTCCATTTTTTGAGTTTTGAACACCTTCGGCAAGCATCACCTTCGTCATGCCGCCGAAGAAAGCTTCAGCCACAGGGGCTGCCACTCTGCAGCCACTGGATCCCAATCAGGATGTCCTTTCTCTTAGGGAGGCCCGAAGCCAGAAGAGGAAGGCCACCAGTCCAACGCCTCCGGAGGACGACTTGGATCAAGAAATCCAAAACTTGGAGATGCTCCACCAACAGGTTCAACGAAAGAAGGAAAAGATGGCTCGTCTAGCTGACCTATAGAGGCAGATAGATGAAGCTTCGGAAGAAGTTCGTCATCTTGCTCAAGATGACCAGAACCGAAGGCCTCCGCGCAGAGAGCTTCATCAGGAGGGCTTCTACAATGAGGACGACTTGTATGAAGATTTCCATCAAGGAAATTTTGCTTTTGATGATGCTTCTCCTCTGTCAACAGAACTGCAGGCTACACCATGGACCCAGTCTTACAAGCCACCACAGCTCCCCATGTACGACGGTCATTCAGACCCGAAGCAATTCTTGATGAGCTATGAAGCAACCATATCTTCGTATGGTGGCAATACTGCAGTCATGACAAAGTCTTTTGTCATGGCCGTCAAGAGTGTTGCACAAACCTGGTACTCTTCTCTTCGGCCAGGAACAATCACCTCATGGCAAAAGCTGAAGGACATGTTGATAACCAGCTTCCAAGGGTTTCAGACGAAGCCGATCACTGCTCAAGCTTTATTCCAGTGCACCCAGGACCACGAAGAATACCTTCAGGCGTATGTCCGAAGGTTCCTGCGTCTGAGGGCACAGACACCAACAGTGCCCAATGAAATTGTCATTGAGGCCATGATTAAGGGACTTTGGCCAGGACCTTCAGCTCAATACTTTGCCAGGAAGCCTCCTCAAACTTTGGAGAAGCTGCTCCAGAAGATAGACGAGTATATTCGAGCTGACAATGACTTTCGCCAAAGAAGGGAGGAAGCATTCAGGTTCTCTGAAATGACCAGGGGCTTCGGAGGAAGATTCCATCCGAGGCACGTCAGGTCAATTCACAATTCTACTCAAAGTGATGATAGAGGGAGTCAACAACAAAGGCCACAGTACTCCTCGCAAGCTTCGGGGCAGCAACAAAGTTCTTTCCGGCCGCCAGCGCCAAGGGGCAGAGGCACCAGGGGCTTCGGGGGAAGATTTGGGGATCAACCAAGAAAAATTTACTGCTTATTCTGTGGTGAAGACAAGGGCCATACCACCAGGATGTGCCATGTTACCATCCAGAAGCAAAAGGAGATAGCAGAAGATGCAGCACAACAGAGTCAGCCGAAGCAGGTCATGCATACTGCTTCATACCATTCGCCTTACATTCCAGAATATGTAGGCAATCACCTTGCAACTTCTGTTGCTTCGGGAAGCCAACCCCAAGCATCTTGGCAACAGCCTCCACCGCCACCACCAACACAACGAGGTTTGCAGCCAGAAGGGAGTCAGCACACTCACCTCCAGCAGGACTTCAGAGAAGAGTCCGAAGCTCGCACAGTCAATAGCACTGTGCCAGAGTCGAAGCACATTTACTGACAAATATCCTACCTCGACAGCAGCTTTTCGCATTTTCGCATTCAGTATTACTCTCTTTTTAATAAGGAACAATTATAGGAAGTTTAAGTGTTTTTTATCGTTTTTCAATCTCTTGTAACAGTTTCGCTTTTTACCATAATGAAAATATATCTTCTCCATAGGCTTGAGTTGCCGAAGCATAAGAATTTATGGTGGCACGGAGGACCTTCGAATTATCAAAAATTTGTTCTAAGAAACGCAGTACAATTTCTTCGAAGCAGCAAAAAGTCATTCCTAAGGGAGCGCAGTGTAAGTTTTCTGCTCAAAAGTCGTTCCGAAGGGAATGCAGAGCTTACAGCGAAAAATAAACGCTGATTCCGCTGAAAGTAAAAGGCGAAGAAGCTCCTAAGGGAGGCTTACGGCGAAAAATAAGCGTTGATTTTGCTGAAAGTAAAAGGCGAAGAAGCTCCTAAGGGAGGCTTACAGCGAAAAATAAGCGCTGATTCCGCTGAAAGTAAAAGGCGAAGAAGCTCCTAAGGGAGGCTTACAGCGAAAAATAAACGCTGATTCCGCTGAAGTAAAAGGCGAAGAAGCTCCTAAGGGAGGCTTACAGTGAAAAATAAATGTCAACCTTTGGCAAATATCATTTTGCACAACATCACATCATTACATCATTTGCATAAGCATAACATCATACATCATAGTGCATCAACAACGCAAGAAGGGGGGTCTCGATATTGATATTCGAAGATTGTTTTGAAGAAATAGTGACAAGGCACACAAAGTAGCCATTGAAAAGTTATACCTTCGTCAAACTCCGAAATGGAAGGATCTATTGATTATTGATTTTACGAGGATTGATTACTGATTTTTACGAAGCATGAAAAGAAGGGAAGGTGTTTTTTTCGCCGAAGGCTCAAAAACGGTATGTATATGATGTTTCATGCATCGTAAAGAATAGAACTATAAACAACTAATATATTACATCCAAAGTTGCACAATATTACACATGATTCTCAGCAAACATTACATTCTAAATGTTTTTACAACAGCATCTAATTTTCCCTTAGGACTACTTCTGCAGCTTCGTTTAGTAGCTGATCAACAACTTTATCCATTATGGCTTCGGCCATTTGTCTAATTTCGTCATCCCCCTTCATGTGGGGGCCCGGAGATAGCTCAGCAGGTTCTGAGAGAAGAGAAGATACGTATATATTACTATTACAAACCGTGAACAAGTTCGAAATCAAAAAATTACAACGAAGAGTCAAAAACCACTAATTAATACCTATTTGCTCTTCGGGCTCTGCGCTTTTCTCAGCGGCCTCTCCTATTTTTCTAGCATCATGGATGCCTTTTTCGCTTTTTTGAATAATTTCTTGGGCCATTTCCCGGTCACCATTGTCCCAGACATCGGTGAAATTTTTTCCACCGACCAGGCTTGCTTCGGCCGAGGGGTCTTTTATATCTTCGGAGGATAAGGCAGTTTCAGATTGTGCCAAAAATTTCACATGCTCACAGCCTTTCCTCTCCAAAATAGTAGCAATCCCCCTGGCACCCGAAAAGGCACATATGTCTCCGCGGCTATTCAAAATTTCCTCAAAGGCCTCAGCTTCGTGACTGATCCATTCAATCGGGCCTTCGGGGTTGCCCCTTGTGAAGTTTTCTTCGCTCGAGAATGCGCCAACGCTGGCGAAGCTGGATTTTATTTTCTTAGCACATTCTATAGACTTGTCATAGCATCTTTTCTTGGATGCACGAAGCTCTTCAACGTTTCTTTCTAAATGATTTGCCCACTGATCACTAAGTTCTCGTTTCGTCTCTTCAAGTGTGCGTTCTTCTTTAGCTCTGGCTAGCTGTTTCCAAAGATCCTCGATTTCGCGCTTTTGAGCCTCAGCTTGAGCTTTAGAAGTAGCTTCGTCTTCCTTCATCTTATCCACCAATGTAAGCAGAATTTTATCTTTTTCCAAAGCTTCGTTCCTCAGCTTAATAACCTCTGTTCGTAGGTTGTTGAAAGCGATATTATAGCTCTCGTCTTCGGCATTCTTTTGCGCTCTCAAAGCGTTGCTAAGAATTAAACCCTATATGAAAAGAATTAGTATAAGAATAAAGGGATAATTCAAAATTTATAAGCTTCCAAATATACAATTTTCATACCTTCAGACTATTATATGCGAGGCTATCTGCAAGGTCGTCCTTCGTCATAGCGCAGAGGCCAGCTTCAAGCTTCGGGAACCCCATACTTCTAGCCATCTCCCGGCAGACAGATAATTCTTTGTTGTCTGGGAGGCAGTATAAGAAGTCATCTTCGTCTGTGCCATTGAATACTAAGACCTTCTTTGGATACTTCAGTTCTCGGGCATAGTGATTAGCTTCAAAAATCTCTTCTTCAGATAATCTTTTTCCCGAAGCATGTCGTACAATATAATCGAGGGCTTTGGAGGATGCTTCGGGGGTAGCAGCACCAGTTTCTTCAACCAAAATTGGCTCTGATATTTCTGTTTCTTCGGCTTCCAAAGATTTCACCTTGGCGGGCTCTGAAGGCCCAACTTCAGTTTCTGCCTGGTTCTTTGAAGCTTCGGCAGCAAAAGCTTCAGTGTGCACTTCGGAAGTTTCAACAATTTTCTTCGGAGTCATGCTTGAAGACTTAATTGTCTCCAAAACATCCAGCACATTAACCATCCTTTTTCTTTTGGGGGTCACTGCTGGACCCTTTTTGCTTTTTACTGCCTCAATTTTTGCTGGAGAACTTAAAATTTCACGTGTCCTTGTTTCCGTAGCCTCCGGTTCTTCTATTTTCTTCATTTCCGGTATTTTAATTGGCTCTTCAACATTCGGTAGGAGAGTAGGCTCCTTGGCTTCGGTGGCCGCAGAGGTTTCACCGACATATTCAGGCACTGTGGCTAGTTCAATATAGCGTGGCCGATGTGTGAGAACCTTGACCCTTTTCCTCTTTGGTGCCGGCTCGCTAGGAGCGGCCGAAGCAACTTCCTTCGCAGAAGGTGTATTCTTTCTTTTTTGACCCCGCGTTGGATAGCGATAGTCAGGGTAGACAAACCCAATTGCATCAAATACTCGATTGAGTATCTTCTTCTTTCGGCATCCGAAGGCTGGTGACAGTGCAGTGTCTTCGGCTTTTGAGTATAATCCAAGCAATTCATCGCTTATGGCCTCAATACTTTTCAACCAGTCATCATCTGGCTCAACGAACTTATCTCCGTACTTGAATGTGTATTTTAGCCTGACTAGTCCACCTTCGTCAGGTTCCTTAACGGTTTCCTTCGGCATTTCCCAGTTATCTGCAAGTGGCCATACTCTGAAGGCAATGTGTTCTTGCATTAAATCCCTTGTCCCAATAAAAGAGCACACTGCGCCGAAGGCTCTTTGGCATTCTTCGGCTGTTTCATCCATCTCCACCTTCGGCCTCCGAAGGCCGAAGCGTTGCCAAATAGGGCGCATAATGATACCTTTAATATCTTCCCGAGTTTTTAAATCATTCTTCACATAAAACCATTCTGACATCCAGTTGTCGGGCCATCTTTTCCGAAAGGTTGGCACGGGACAGCTTGACCCAGATCGGGCACCGAAGCTGTAGCAGACAAAATTGTTGTGATACTGCTCTTTACCCCAAGGTTTCGTCTCGTACAATAACTCATGTATATTGCAGAAACTTTTTCCATTTGGTTTTAAACCTTGGCTCCTCACGGCCCAGACGAAAATGCCCATTCTTATGATTGATTCGGGAGTAAGTTGGTGAAGGTAGACTTCAAATACCTTCAGTACTTCCACGACAAAATTGCTCAAGGGAAATCGCAGTCTAGCCTTCAAGAAGCTTCGGAAGATTACGACTTCCACTACACGACGGTTCACTTACAGCGACCTACGGTTGGTTGCTAAAACGGCCTTCAGCGACCTACGGTTGGTCGCTAAAAACTTTTAGCGACCCATAAGGATGGTCGCTGTAAGTGCCGTCGCTAAAGGCTTTAGCGACCGACATCTTTTTAGCGACCGACCGTCCGTTGCTAATATTGTATATTTAGCGACCAACCGTGGGTTGCTGTACTATAGATTTAGCAACCAACCGTAAGTCGTCATACTATACATTTAGCAACCAACAGAAAGTCACCCTTTTTACAGTTGTTATTAATAAAAATATGCATTTAATTAAGCACCACAAATCACAGATTTTTATACACAAATCATAAAGACATACACAGTTAATCAGTATACCACAGTCATAGATCCATCACATAAACACAAAAGCACCACAATTATATATTCACAAAAGCTTCACAATTATAATATCATTCACAACTAGATCATTTACAGATAGCTAGCTAGATCATTCACAAAAGCTCCAGAGATGATCAGTCACAAAAACACCACAGCGACATCACTCCAGCTTGAAGCAGTTCAAAAGCCCACAACTACATCACTAATGTTTCATATCACTCTAGCTATTGTTCAAAAGCCCACAACTACATCACTCTAGCTGCTCCAGAGCTGATCAGTCACAAAAGAAAGACATGTGAAATTTATGTAGAAGACTTCGCAAACTGTCCATCTTCAACTGGTACTGCTATCGTTGCTTCCATATCATCCTAGCATCAATATCATCCTAGCATCAAGATTAAAACTTAGTCTAGCGTAACAAAAGTCGAAAATGAAGGGAAAAAGGTAAATAGGTACTTATAATAGCTTTCTAAACAGTTTCACTAAATCTTTTTCTTGATGTAATGCATCTCCTTCAAAAAAACAATTGCACTTGGTTATATTTTTCTTGTCGCTGAAAAGATATCAAATACATTTAGTGAGCATGTAGATCAAAACATAAGCTATAGGTTGGTTTAGAAATAATTGGGAAAACTTATAAGACATATAAAAAACTCAATAAATATCATATAATATTTTAGAGATGCTAACTAAAGATCACCGTGTGGGCCAGGGTTGTGCAAACAGCAAACTGGACCTACCTAGGGGACCAAATCAAGCATGCTTATGAAGTAAATGCTGATGCCATATACACTAACTTATGCAGACACTTGAAAAAGTGCAAGTACACATCATTACCTGAGTTTTTTATTTCAAAACATATTGCCCCACCACAAGCGACCTAACTCGTTAGTCCATTATTAGCCCATCCATGTCAACCTGATTAAGATTCTCAAAATCAGAATCATATATACATTTTAGTTCCATGTGGCATGTATACAGCTTGATTGTTCCTTACAAACTGGGGAATAACACATTTTGGATGCCATTGTCCATAGAAAAATAAATGTGAAATTCTGAAAACCAATTGGAAGGAAACAAGCACATATACAAATTGAAAGGCATGGACAGAGATAGCTCCAGAAAACTGTATTCACCAAAAGTTAAATCAACAGATACAATTCAAATACCCCAGCTGGCCAGCTTAATATGCGATGAAAACCATACTACAAAATTACAGAAACAAATGTAAGAGACAACTTAAAAGACGCTAACCAACAATAATTACATGTAAGCAGATAGCATTAGAGCATCTTTTGTCCATGAAACTAACGCTGACATTAATAACTACATTCAGCAGTCTGATTGCAAAGACACATTTGGAATAAAAGGAATAAGAAATGTGGACTAATGCATCATCCGTTGACACTGATCGTTGGAGATAACGTGAAGCGAGAGTAAACGGAGCCAAAGAAATGGGGGAGGAGGTTCTGAAACAGAGACATACAGAGGATGCTTCGTCGTTCCCCTTGAACCGAGCAACATATGTTTAGCGGCCAGCACACCATTCTTGCTGAAGAAGCATGTGCATCTTGTCAAGTCCGCTAAAAGCCTAACATAGTACCTCGACGACATCAACTTGCGGATGATGATTCTGAATTTCTGATTAACCGCGTGAGTGTCTCCAGGCGTGGTGTGCACACCAAGCACGCACCGTGGTTTCTTCGCAGGCACGATGCTGTAGACGACCCCGACGGGGCCCTTGACGAGCTGCAGCGCCGCCACCGCCTCGGGGACCATCACGAACTTGCCCTTGTCGTCGCAGTACACAAGGCGGAGCGGCCGCGCCGTCGTCCCCCGCTCATGGCGCGGTCGGTGCAGGCGAGGGAAGGGAAGAGAGAGGTGAGGGGAGAGATAAGATGGAAGGGAGACATAGAGGCCGGCGGCGGCTGGGAGAAAAGCCAGGAGCGCGCGGCTGCTAGGTAGATGGGCCCCTAGTGGGCCTTAGGGTTAGAGAGGGTTTTCTTTTTTTATTTATTTCAAAATGCATTTTTAAATTACTCAAAAATTCATAAAAAATTACCAAATAAATAATAAACATTTGAATAAATTATTACGAATACAAATAAATAATAAACATTTGAATAAAAATTTATTACCCTATTTAATATAAGCACAAAGAACATAGTAGCACACTATAGTCATGTCCATACATAAATAAACCATGAAATAAACATACAAGCAATATTAAAAAGAAATAAATCACCACGCAATTTAGCGATCAATGTTTACTTGTTTTAATTAATTTTTAATCACTAACATCTACATGTACGTTCAGGCTATAAGATTTGATAGTGATCCTTGCTCTATAGCGACCCACCGCTAGTCCCCGACGACATCTATAGCGACCAACCATAAGTTGTTAAAATTCTAGACTTTTAGCGACCAACCGACCGTTGCTACAAAAGGATTTAGCGACTGACCGTCGGTCCCTAACCTTTAGCAACCAACAGTTGGTACCTAATAAGGGTCGCTAAAGATCAACCGTCGTGTAGTGTTCATTCTCTTCGGGAGTAGGCACAGTCTTCTCCCCATCATCTGCCCTCAGAATAGACATGTCTCGAAAATACCTTCCCTTCATGGTATCAAGATGACTCTGTTTAATACTCGATTTTCCGAAGACTGTGTGACTTGGTCGCCACGGTCGTTCTTCAGAGTCTTCACCCCCACTTTCTACATCATAACTGTCACTGTCACCAGTATCTTCAGATAAGGTCTCCCTAGTGATCTTCTCCGTATTGGTTTTTGCTATTGACTAAAGAAAGCCGAGATGCATCTCCTCAGAAAGGCTCAGCTTTGATTCAGCAACAGCTTTCTTATCTTCAGACATCTTCGCAAACGCTGAGAAAGTGCTCCCAGAACCGAAGCTTAAAAGTCTAAAAAAGCCAAGCAAGAGTTGTTGCGCACAGGCTAAAACTCGGGTGAGCAAGAGCAGATGGCAAGAGAGCGTGCCAAATAAAATCGTGTTGAGCTCTTATTTATACACCCAGTGCGTCGAAAACTGGAGGGTCCCGCTTGTCAAAGACTGTTGCTATTCTAGCAAAGGGAAGATGTTTTTTCGGACCTTCGGCTTAAAGCCTTCGTCCATGTCGCAATATGAATTTATCATTCCAGTAAATTAATATTGCGAGGGGCTACTGTTGGGGGCCTTCGGCTTCCGAAGGTCCTCAAAAACATGATTTGAAAATGTTTTCCAAGTGAAATATGTGAACAGGTATCTTTGGACGTCAGATTATGGGTATACAAGTGTCTGGTCAAGACAAAGCTTGAGTGGGACAGAAGGCGATCATGACGAAGGATAAGATGATCACGAAGCTATGCACAGAAAAGCTTCGGCATGACGGCAGAAAAGAGGAACCGACTTAAAGATGAAAAGCCAAATTAGACCTCGAAGAATTATTATAGAGTTATTGATAAATGTAAAGGGCATTAATGTAATTCTACACGGGCTGCGTCCCGCGCCTATAAATAGATGAACAGTACTCCCGTACTGTTCACGCTGACTTGGCATTCGCTTTTTACATCACGCTTGTACCTTTGCTTTCCGTCAATTCGAAGGTACATTTATAATTTGTTATTATAAATATGATAATGCAAATAAAAATGAGTTGATAATAATATCTGTATTATTATTCGTATTTCATGTATGAATTCTTTCTTATCATCTATCGAGCTTATTAAGGGTTTTTCCTTCATAACCTTCGTCCGGAATTCATTATATCCGAAGGGACATAATGTTTTGAAGGATGAAGGACTTTAACATTTAACACTTTTTATGTTGCCTTGTTCTTAATTCGAAGCATTTGAGAACAAGTCACCAACAGGCTTCAAAGAAACTAAATTCAGTAGCTCTATCAACCGCCGAAGCCAAGTATATTGTTGCAGGACATTGTTGTGCACAATTACTCTGGATGAGGCAAACTCTTAGGGACTATAGCTACAAGTTGAGCAAAGTTCCTCTCCTATGTGATAATCAGAGTGCAATCCACATGGCGGATAATCCCGTTGGACACAGCCGCACTAAGCACATAGACATCTGGTATCACTTTTTGAGAGAACACCAACAAAAGGGGGATATCAAAATTGCTTATGTTAGCACCCACAACCAATTAGCCGATATCTTTACCAAGCCCCTGGATGAAAAGACTTTTAGCAAGCTTAGTTATGAACTCAATATCCTAGATTCTCGGAACTTTGATTGAAATCGTGCACACATTGCTCATTTATATACCTTTGATCATGTCTCTTTCATTTGGTACAAATGTATATTTCTTATTCTTCTTGTGCCAAAGCTAAGATTAATGTGTTTCCAAGAGTATTTCTATGCTTAGTCTTAGATTGAAAGGGAAATGGAGTTTTTGGCAAAGGCAAGGCTTCCACTACGACTCTGTCGGTATCATATATCCTTTGCCCTACTCATGAACTAACATTCTTTCCTGTAAAAGGCCTCTAGTTTTCTTCATTTTTGGTGCTTAATGCTAAAGGGGGATGAATTAATAGGCCAAAGCAAAAGGACCGCACCACTACCCTGTTTTGTAACTTTTTCAAAAAAGGGGGAGAAATTAATAAGTATTTGCAAAAACCCTCTTGACAGCTAAGGGGAGAACTAACTTATTCAGGGGGAGCTTTTATTTAGCCAAAGGAGAAGCATTTGAAACAGGGGGAGAATCTTTCAAAACTTCAAAATGCTTTTATAATTCATATTCTTATACCATTGACCAATTGCAAAAGAATTTGAAAAGCCTTTTCCAAAAGATTTGCAAAACAAGCTATGTGGTGCAAATGTGGTCCAAAATGTTAAATATATCAAAACAACCATGTATGCTTAGAAATGCTTTCATTTCAAAGTAACTTATGCACATCTAACAAAATGCAATCTAGTTACATTTCTACACTTTGTATTTGCTTTGGTTTGTGTTGACATCAATCACCAAAAAGGAGGAGATTGAAAGGGAATGGCCTCAACATTTCCTATAATCGATTTTGGTGTTTGACGTCCATCACCAACCATGTGGACTAACTAGTTTTCCTAGTCAATATTTTCTCAGGTGCATAAATTTCATATACACATACAAAGAAAATGATCGTGGGGCATTCTACAAGTTTGGAGCAAAACAGACTTGCTGCAGCCAGTGGCGCACCGGGCTGTCTGGTGTGCACGGGACAGTGTCCGGTGTGCACAGGACAGTGTTCAGTGCCATGGCTGGAGCACTTCATTAACTGGGCGCTCTCGAGTTTTCTTAGGGCTCGTCCATTAAAAATCACCGGACTATCCTGTGAGCCCTCGGTGCAACGGTCGACTGCGGGACTGCACCCGCAGTCTGCAGCGCCAAAAGTCAGAAGACAGTCTGTGACAATTAGGTTGCACCAGACTGTCCGTTGTGCCACCGGACTGTACGGTACACCACGAGGACAGACGACTTCAACGGTCAACGACTCCAAACCCCAACAGTTGGCTAACGTGGCACGAACTGGATAGTGAACAATACTGTGTCCAGTGCACCACCGGACTGTCTGGTGTGCTCGTCGATAGAGCAGCCAGCTAACGACTAGAATAGTGGTTGGGCTATAAATACCCCCCAACCACCACCATTCAAGCAAGCCAAGCTTCTCACTCTCAACATTTAATACATGAGCAAAGAATACACTCCAAAGACACATTCAAAGCATTCAATCCTCTCCAAGTTTCAAAATCAAGTCAAGTGATCAAAAGTGTTTAGTGACTTGAAAGAGGGTGACTTGTGTTTCTTTTGTTGCTCTTGTTTCTTGGTTGCTTTCTTCTTCTCCTTCTAATCTTTCCAAGTGTTTTGTAAAGCAAGCAAGAGACACTTAATTGTGTGATGATCCTTATGGGGTCTTAGTGACCCGTGTGAGTAAGAAGAAGCACTCGACCGGTCTAGGTGACCGATTGAGAGAGGGAAAGGGTTGAAATAGACCCGACCTTTGTGGCCTCCTCAACGGGGAGTAGGTTCTTTGGAACCGAACCTCAGGAAACAAATCGACGTGTCCATTTATGTTGATCTTCACTATTTGATTTGTTTCTTCCCTCTCCCCTCTCACTAGAAGTTCTCTTGCTCACATTGGTTTGAGTTAGCTCCCAAAGTTATCCGCATTGATTGAGCAACTCATAGCAAGAAGAACTATCTTCCACACTCCGAATTCACTATTAATTATTTCTAACCATAACTCCGGGTGAAGTGCATGTTTAAAGTTTATAATTTTCAGGTTCCGCCTATTCACCCCTCCTCTAGGCGACTTTTAGTCGACATCTTCTCCAATGATGTTGCTTTCTGGGATGTGCATAATACCAACTTCTGCAAGTGCCACAACAAGTTGCTGGGAGAGTAGAGAGAGTTGCTGAGTGGGGGGGACTAGATAGAGCTACTAAGTGGGGGGAAACAGAGGGAGTGCCTAAGTGCAAGCTTCAATCAAAACATGTCAAATTCAACAGCATCCAGGGCACAATCAAAACATGGCAATCTAAAATCTATGCCACCAAATAAACTAACCATACATAACATGAACTATATTTAGGTGCCATTCTTGGCAATTTTGCTTTTGTGTGGCTTTGGTAATTCTTCGCTCTCTTGATTCTTTTACTCCTTCCCTTCGAAAGAACATTGGTTGGTGGATGGATTTAAATTTATTATGGAATTATGCAACCAATAAAGGATTTAAGAGGGAGACGAGAAATCAGGGAGATGAACGGTGCATCTGGGTTTTTTAGCAAAAGAACGTGGGCAGGTATGAGAGAGGTGGGAGGGGATTTTAGCAAAAAGTTGTGAGAGAGAGGTAGGATACGTGTGAGCCATTGGATCTTAGATGGAAGAACATGATTTAATATGTGTATTTTGTGCACCATCAACCCATGTGCACTATATACAATCTCATTGATTTATGGTGTTCATAAAAAAATAGTAGAGGTACTGGAAACTGCTGGAGTAGGAAAACGACAATCCTAGTATGGCAGTTTTGTATATGGGGATAGGACCTATTGAAGGTCTACTGGAGATGCTCTCAGGACAAAGAGTGACGGGAATCTATTTAGGGTGTGTTTGGTTTGGCTTTTGGCTTTGGCTTTTGCCCCCTAAAAGCCAAAAGCCAACCAAAGGGCTGGATCCAGGAAGCAGCTTTTTCTAAAAGCCGACTTTCTCGTAGTGCAAAACTGAAAGCACCCCTGGACCTGCTTTTAGTGGCTTTTGGATGGAACTGTGAAAACATATATCGAAGAACTTTTAACGACTTTTAGTGGTTTCCACCAAACGATTTTTAGCTTTTTAACAGCACACAGCTTACAGCAGCTTTTTCCACAGCTCACAGCCCACAGCAACTTTTTCCACAGCCACAACCCAACCAAACAGACCCTTAGTTGCTTTCCCAAGCAAGCCAAGGTTGTCTGGATAGACTCATAGACAACAATTAAGCTCCACTATCTTGACAACGCGGCGACCTAGATTTGTTGCTTATTGCATGCTTGCCAGGACTCAGTCTAAACAAGCTCTCGACGTGTGCATTGTACATGGTTACTAATTTGGGGACGACGTAAAAGTCTTCTTGTGACTTTTCCACAGTCGATTATTAGTTATCTCTTTCACATACATCTTATCTAGATGCATATTATGGTGGTCACAAATCTACCGAAGCTTCTGATGATAATTAACAACTACATGCTATATATGTGGATTGACCACTCACCCTTCTCTTAGTTTAGCCTTTCCAATCATAAATTGTTCGTTATTTTTGTGGGCCTAGCCCATACAAATAAAATCCTAACGCTCCTTATTAAATAAGGTGTGTATTACAATTTAGTACCATGCATACAAGAGGTTGATAGGATGTGAACACATCTTTAACAGTGGGTATAAAAAGAAGGTGATAATTCCATCATCGTAACTTGGACGAAGCACGCTAGAATGTCTAAAAGCCAAAACATGCAACAGCGAGGACGAGGGAAGAAGGAAGCTCAGGCGACGTGCAAAACACATCTCCAAGTGGAAAAGACAACAACACCCTCAACAATCTATGTAGTTTATATATATATACTAGTCGGTTACCTGTGAGTTGCGACGCCTCACAACAATACCCACGTAAATTATCCACCAAAAAGATCTCAAGATTTTTTATTGATTGTCTCCGCTCTTCGCATAATATTTTTTATGAATGCACGAGTACCATAGACAGCAAATCAGAGACCCCTATCCCTCGCCTCCCCCACTTCCAAGGTTTCGTAGAGCAGGAGGGAAAGGGAAGAGGCGGACATACCTGTTTGTTGCCGGAGAAGGACACAACGAAGACTTGGGCATCTGGAGACGACATAGGTAGTATACCGCTAGATATATAGGGAGAGAGCACGCAAGCAAAGAAAGAAGCCCAGCTGGAGCAGCTCCAAACCGAGAGGCACCCGCACAAGGCGTCAATCCGAGAAGGGCGAGAGAATGCGAGTGTCTTCCCAGCCCTGGACCCGCCGAAGCGACACAACACCACCACCAACTCCGTAGCATATGCCGACTGCTGTCACGCTACAGGTCTTGGTTGTCCAATATATCAGACCTGGACTCCTCATTGCCAAGATAACCTAAGCGTGGCAGGCGCCACCATGTCCTCCTCGACGACACGCATGGAGAAAGGCCAGGAGCATGACCGACTCACCCTGTACCCGCGTCGACGAGCGTCGGTCGGCTCGTGGCTGCGACCGTGGGTGGGGGCAACAGGTTGGGGAGGAAGAACAGGATGAAGGTCGTGAAGACGAATGGGACGTCCGACGACGGCGAAAACGATGGTGCGCGCATGATGTGAAACGTCCTCATGGACGTGCAATAGCCACTGCGTGAGTCGCTGTCGGGGCTGGTGTCAGACGAATACGGGGAGTAGGCGCATGCTCCTACGCCCTCTGCCGAGAATGGGGTGGCGCGGAGGTGGAGGCATGAGGAGAGAGAGAAAAGAAGTAGAATGGCGAACGAGGTGGTGACAACTGTATCGAGGACCATCATCATCGTGCGGAGGTATAGATGGCCAAATGGGTCGTGTCTGGCGAGCCGGCCCGAGACACGACCCATTTAATAGTGCCTAGGCCAACTCGGCACGAGTGTCGTGCGGTGCTTGGGCCGTAGCCTCGGCCCGTAGTACTGGCCCGGCCCAACACGATTATTTTTTTTATTTTACAAAAAAACATATATACATATGTACAATTTATATTCAATATTATAAACACTTGAGCATGATGTTCTATTGGTTAGACAGCTTCGCGCAGTGTCTCCCACCCTTCTTCCATCAGGGTGTGGGTTCAAACCCCACCTCTTGCACCGCTTTTTAACATTTTATGCTGAGTTGATTTGGAAGAAATGTAGGGACTTTTTTGTAAAAATATGACGCAGGACGACTGTTGAAACTGGTGCTTTAAGTATAGTATATACATATATATAGGATCAATATAATGGAAGCCCTAGGATTCGATTAGTAGGGCAAGCTCCAGCCAGGACGCGGATAGGCCACCACCCACGTGATTGCGTCAGCATTTATGCTGGTATAACTGTTGGGGGCCTTCTCCTTCCGAAGGTTCTAAAAACGTGACTAACCATGTTTTCAGTATGACATAGACTATTACAGGAAGCTTCAGATTTGGGATGAAGGAGTGTGATATGAGGATACAGCCCGAAGGCAGCATGGATGGACGCCGAAGCTATGTCTAAAGGAGCTTCGGCTTGGTATGATAGCGAAGATGAAGGACGAAACCGACATAAGGGGAAAAGACTACTTAGTCCTTGATAACTCACATTGTGATTTAAAGTAGACATCAGGGACATAAATGTAATTTTGTCTAGGCTACATCCCGTGCCTATAAATAGATGAACAGTAACAACGTACTGTTCATGCTGGATGGTAATCACTCTCGCGTCATTCTCGCATCTTCACCTTCTCGCAAGCCGAAGGTATCAATGTAACACAAATATTGTTAATATTTGTTCATGTTTATGAAATGAGAATATAATTAACTTATTAATTCATAATCATTATTTATGTTCTTTTGTATTTCATGTACCATTATTTATATTTGTTCACTGAGATGATGAAGGTATGCCCTTCATGACCTTCGTCTGAAGATCATTATATCTAAAAGGAAATAATGCTTCGAAGGACGAAGGTCTCTAATTATTGATAATCATGTTGTCTTGTTCTTGTTGTATAGCATTTGAGAACAAGGAACAACATTGGCGCCCACCTGCGGTGAACTCAATCGACCACCTTCGGCAAGCATCAACTTTCGTAATGCCGCCGAAGAAGACAACAATGCCAGGGGCTGCCCTGCAGCCACTGGACACAAATCAGGAAACACTGAGAGAAGCCAGGAGCCAGAAGAGGAAGGCTACAACTACAAGAAAAAAGGCAAAGATTGTCGGCCAAAAACCACACTCTTACTGAAATAAGCCGACACTCTTAGTATAAGAGTGTTGGTTGACCGACACTCTTAGCCGACACTCTAAATTGGACGCTCTTATTCGTATAGAAGTGTGGGGACCAACACTCTTAAGTTAAGAGTGTCGGTTCAACACGCAACAGACACTCTTATCTTAAGAGTGTCGGCCAGTGACGTGGCGGACACTCTTACTGAGAGCGTGGTCACCAGCCTCCCTGGACGCATATAAGAATGTGGGGGCCAACACTCTTACTGAATAAATTTTTTTTAATACCCAGTTTTATTTTTATCCCTCCCCGGATGGGAAGCCTCCATCATAGCACAATACAAGCACAACATTCAATATATCACAACACAAGCACCATATTCAATATGTCATAACACAAGCACCATATTCAATATTCATACAAGTTCAAGTCCATAAGAAAAAAGTTCAAATCCATCTGAAACAAGTTCAAGTCCATAAGAAAGAAGTTCAAATCCATCTAAAACAAGTTCAAGTCCATACAAAACGCAATGATAGTAAGTTCCACACAAGCCTCCATATTAATTCATTTCGTTGGTGGGTCATTGGAGCCGCTGCCACTTGTGTTCATCAATAAGTCCATAAACGTGCTCTGATCCGGAGGCGGACTAGCATGATATGAGCCCGAACCCTTTAAAAGAAACAAACATTTGTTAGTTTACCGAGTAACTAATTAAATATATACATAGACTGCAACATATACATGCATGTTTTCTAGTAACTTCTTAAACAACGAAGCAAATAAAGATGCAAAGGATATCAACTTAACGTACTGATCCTGGTGAGTGTGAGGGCAATCCTGGTGAGTGTGACTGCCTGCGAGGAGGAAATCCCCACGACATCGGCGGTGGCATCTGTGTTTGCATCGGTGGCCAAATGCCTGGCTGGCGAGGTGCCCACGACATCATTTGCCCTCCTATCACACCCGATGGCATCAATTGGTCTTGGACAGAAGTTGCAGAACCCTAAAACAAAAGACACACTCTTGTTTATGATTAAGAAGTTACTGTGACCAACAATAAAAGTAACTATAGATCATGCGAATGACAAAAGTTTAAAATAGGTCATGTACATGCAAACATGCAGAAACACAGAGAGCAAGCAACCAATGATCGGACAAATGATGTTTAGCAGACGATTGTACCTGTGATCCATCCGCCGCTGCAGGGGAGCGATCCGATGATTGTCCAGACACCGGATGTGTGATGATAGGGGGTTGTTGATAAGGCGGCATGCCGAACTGAGTTTCGGCACCTCCGTACATCTGCAAATAGATTATTCATCAGTTTTTCAGTTAATCGGACTTGAGAAACAACAAAATAACAAAAAATTGATACCTGATGTAGCATCCAACTTTGCATTTGTTGCATCTGTTGCTGCACTTGTTGCTTATATTGCGCCATACTCTCCACCATCTGAGTCATCTTCTCAAGTAGCTCTCCTTCACGTGCACATGATCGTCGGGGTCGATTCGACCCAGCTGAGAAATTGGACAGTCTAGTGTAACTCCGACAGGGGACAACACCGTCGCCGATTGCTAACCTGTAAGAGTATCATATATATATATGTAGTAAATGACAAGACGTCACTAAACAGTAACAACGTGACAAGCGCATATACCTCCCATGTGGCACGCCTCCGCTAGCCTTATAAGCCGCCTCCGTATCGAACTCACCAGTGAGCTAGTCCGCTTCTGGATCATTTTTCTCTCTCACATTCTGAATGTAGCGAGCCTGTGAAAAAATAATCCAAGTTACAGACAAAGGCATATCATGTTCATGTTAGAGTCAATTTTCATACTTACCAGTTTCTCTGTCGCATTACTGTCATTCAGTATTTCCAGATGATTCGGATCGGGACCCTTGTGTCCCTCGACGAAGACTTGAAGCAAAGTAGGCTCCACTCCATTTTGAGCCTCCTGCAACACATGATTAGAAAGTCTAGACAAATCTATGCAATTAACAATTGACCAGTCAATTTGACACACACCATACGTGCGACCTTGCCAACATGTCCATCTACTCCGAAGAAGTGGACCCCCGGCTTGCTCAACCGATTCATACAATTTCTATTAGATATGGCGAGGAACTCCTTCGAAGCCCAATACTCGCACATCCACGCCCAAGCATCCAAAAGGTGGCTCAACCAATCCACCTCACTCTCTTTGTACCGCTGAGCCGTCAGGTGGATTTCCTTTGCCATATTCGCATCACAATAGTTCCCTTGACGCTTTTGGTACACCGTGACGGCCCTTAATCGTGCTTTATACATCATGCCCTTTACAACTCTATCTGCTGAGCCATTGAATACCTCACGCACATATGGATCATCCAAGGTATAAGGGTCGCACACGCGAAATTGGCCCTGCAAATTTGAAGATCACCAGAGACTTACAAATGCAAAATCTGAATTCAATTTGAATATCACAAGAGACTTACCCAAGACAAATCCCACACTTTGCTTGTGTGTGTCCCATCGCTCTCGTACGGCTTGAGGTTCCAATAAGCCCAGTAATGAGCAGCTATCTCTTGACCGCCCTCTATCACCATCGCCGGGTAGGAGAATCGCAAAAAATCCCCAACTCTGCGAGGACTAGTGTGCGATGCCCTGTCCTGTCCCAACTAACCTCCTTCCACGCCCTGGTGCCTTTCGGTTCAATAACCCTCCACTGATCGAAGGGTTTAGAAGGCTTCAATGTGAGGGACCGACGAAACCTGCAAATGAAAGTTTGTTATTTCACAATGAAAATGATTTATTTAAAACTTCAACTCAACAATAAGAATACCTGATGGCACACCGTTGCGCAGCCTCCTTTGTAGAAGCGTCTGCTCCAGAAGTCTCCTCTCCATCCTCTAGTTCTGCGGCAGCTTCCTCAGCCTCCTCGTCCATAGCCGCCTCCGCAGTAGGTGCCATAGTAGGTGCCACTGAAGCAATTGCATGCGAAGTAGCCCCTTCTGTATTAGAGGGTCCGCTGGTACCCCGCATCTGCTCTAGGGAGGCAAGCAACTGCTATTGGTTGCTCCTGTTTGTTGTGGTGCCCTGAAATGTAAACAAATTTAGATTGCTAGCTGGTCCTAGTAATTGAACTAAGAAAAAACAAGTACCTCAAACATGTTAGGAGTAACACTGGAACCCCTTGACCTTCATTGTCTAGATCTCCTACCAGACGAATCCATCCTAAACATCTGTAATAAATTCACAAAAGAGTAAGTATGAATAAATTTTTCACGAAGTAATGCATATTAAATAAACAAAAACAAGAGTGTCCCATTACATCTACGAATTATGTATCAAAAATCGTCGGCATCAGAGTCCTCTTCAGCGACACGTGTATTAAGTTATTCAACCCATTGTTGTGTTTCAAGAACTGTTTCTTCAAACCTTTTACGTTTTGAATTTGATGAAACTGGTTCCTCCATTAACTCTACGGTAAGAGAAGCTAACTCATTTAGTCCTGCCCCTTCGGATACAATACTATCATTGTCGCTATCGTCTGCTTGATCACCGACTTCTTGGAAGACAACATCATCATCATCATCATCATTGGTGCTTAAATTGTAGTTTTGATATCGGTAAGGGTGAACCTCTGGATTAACCTTATATGCAACCCACCAGGTTTTAAAACTTTTATGTGGATAACTCAAATAGTACACCTGATGCGCTTGATGTGCCAGGATGATATTGTTGTACTCATTGTCTTTATACCTTGATGCGTGCTTTACCTCCACCATCCCGAATTCGTCAACTCGCGTGCCAACATGTGGATCAAACCATATACAATCAAACGTCACAAGTCTCAAGGGTTTGTGACCTCCAAATGTATACTCGGTTATGTCTTGAACAATACCATAGTAGTCCTCCAATTGTCCATCGTCGCTATACGAACTCGCTACAACTCCGCTGTTTGTTGTAGCTGCAAGTGGACGACTCACTTCTAGTTTTGTTGTTCGAAAACGGTATCCATTAATATCATAGCGATCAAATTTTCTTGCGGTCAATTGACCATGTGATATTTGTAGCAAGTCTTTGGAGGCACTGGCTTTAGGTTTCTTACACTACAAAAATGAGGAACAGATAAAAATAAATACTATGCAACATCTGAACTTAAGTTAGAAAAAACATATGCATGAAGGAAATTACATGCTCGTGGAACCACTGCACAAAGGACGAGCCACCATGTAACCCTTTCAAGCGTAGGTCATCCAACTGCTTTTGAGTAAGTTGTTTGTTGGGTTCATATATGCTATCAAAGATTTGGAAATAAGGATGAAGTTCCGGCATATTAACATACAAGAGAAGCAAGGTCTTGTTACGCTCTATCGTTCCCACAAGATGTGATGTGTAAGCTCCGACACCTTTATCGTCCCACTTAAAAGCACTTAGATTAGTGATTGGAGTTTGCTCGGCAACATGGTACCGTGTCGTTTGCGCATTCACGTTGTTTGTGTCTGAAAAATACTTGCTTGAGAATAATGTGATCTCTCTAGTTGCGAATGCCTCTGCAATACACCCCTCAACCCTTGCCTTATACCGCACCATTCCTCTTGAGTTTTTTCAATTCTCTTTCTTGACTATACATCCACCTGAATTGTGCAGGTCCTCCTACCTACGCTTCCCAAGGTAGATGCACAAGCAAATGTTGCATACAATTAAAAAATCCAGGTGGGAATACTTTTTCCATCATGCATACAAGGACAACGATTTCCTTCTCAAACCTCAGCATCAATTTCTTTGAGATTTCCTTAGCACATATCTGCTTATAAAAATAGCTGAGTTCTGCAAATATCTTCCACACATCGGGACTGAAGTATCCACGAAACATTACCGGCACTAGTCTTTCAATCAAAATATGATAGTCATGATTCTTCAACCCAACGAGTTTACCAGTGTCCTGGTTAACTGCCAGTTTTATATTAGCCGCATAGCGATCTAGGAACCTCAACTTTTTCAACCATTGAAATATCTCTTCTCGCTCTTGCTGTTTCAGACAATAAGGAGCTTGTGGCCGACTCTCAGATCCACTTGGATTTTTTCTAAGCTCAAGGTGTGGACGATCACAAAGTTCAGCTAAGTCTCTTCTTGCATTCATGTTATCTTTGGTTTGACCGGTGAAGTCGAAGCACATGCTTATGATGCTTTCCGCAACATTACGTTCTTGGTGCATCAAATCTATATTATGTGGTAACAGCAATGCTTTCGTGTAAGGTAGCTCCCAGATAAACGAGATGTGCGTCCAATTGTGTTCTTTACCATACCCTTGAAACCGACCTCCTACGCCCGGTTTTAGGTCACGATGTTGTCTCATGATATTTTCACCAGTTTGTCGCTTCGGTGGCCCATCTCTAACCCTCTTGCCTTTTTGAAATGACTTTGTATCCTTTCTAAAAGGATGATTATAGGGAAGGAGGCGTCGGTGAACATCAAAAAATGTTTCCTTCTTACCATGTTCTAACCTATATGCTTGTGAGTCACCCATACATATCGGACAATGCAGTATGCCGTGGACACACCAACCAGAAAAAATGCCATATGCTAGCAGATCATGAATTGACCATAGATATGTTGAGCGTAGAGTAAAACGACATTTCAGATGACTATCATATGCCTCAACCCCTGCCACAACATTTTTAGTTCTTCAATCAACGGTTCCATAAATACATTGATTTTTGTTACAGGATGCTTCGGACCTGGAACAATAAGGGCAAGAAACATGACCTCTTCTTTCATGCATTTGTTAGGAGGGAGATTGTAGGGCATCATAAAAACTGGCCAACATGAGTAAGAAGTGGAATTATTGGAGTAAGGAGTGAATCCATCTGTCGACAAACCAAGACGAACACTCCTAGGGTCTCTTGCAAATTCTAGATCAAAACGATCGAGAGCGTGCCAGGCCTCGCCATCTGAGGGATGCACCATGACATCCGGATCTTGACCCTGATGATCCCCTTCTTTATGCCACCTCATTTGCTTTGCTGTCTCTTGATTTAGAAAGAGACGCTTAAGCCGTGGAGTGATAGGCATGTACCGGAGTTGCTTGATCGGCACCTTTGTCGTAACCTCGTTTCCATCCTCATCTAGCACCACTGCATATCTTGACTTACTGCAGTGGATGCAATGTGTGGTATTTTCATGCTCCTTCCAGAACAACATGCAATTGTCCTTTCAAGCATCAATCTTTTGGTAGTTCATGCCGAAACCAGCTACGAGCTTCTTGCAATGGTACAAGTCTTTTCGGCATGTTATGATTCGGTGGGCTGATATCAATAATCAGTTTCACAAAATCATTGTAATAGTTGTGTAACACCCCGGGTTCCGCAAACAACCTAGAATGCTACTGAACTACACTTTCGACGTCCATATATAAAATTTCGGCAGCATCCCCTTTGCAAGATTGCATAAATGAGGGGGCAACAGGGTATAAACATATATCATGACAAAAACATACTAAGTATTATTAATCGGCTAGCAAGGGAAGATAAACATACGACCTGAACTAAATTAACCAGTGCGCACGACTATATAAAAAAACAAACTTCCTTTGACAATAAGTTTCTAATTAAGTCATGGCTGCGCCTGGGCAGCGTTATTGTGAGAGTGAAAGTGGACGTGCTACTACTCCCCTCATTCCCAACATGTATCAAGTACCTGCATTGAGTAATGCAAGAGTGAGATGACACATCTCAGCAAGTAAAATAATATCAAACTGTTCAACCACATAAGAACATTGTTTTACCACCACTTGATTCCACAACCTTCTTATTACGAAGGTGCAGCACGTATATAACGTACAACACACCCAGTTACCATACCTCGCAGGTAGAAACCACAATAGTAACATAGTAATGTCACACTTCATATATTCCTCATGAGTGCAAATGTCTGCAAATGCAAGGATGACTTCTGCCTTTATACCTCTAAGGATATGAAGCCGCATCGTACCCATTCTCGGGCAACGTACGATGCTAAAAAATGTACCGGTATGGTCGGACCATAAGATCTCGACATAACTTCAAAATGCAAGATGGATGGTGCGATGTGCATGATATGCCTACAACACTTCATATAACGTGATTCAAAAAGACACTTCAACTTCATTCAAGATGGGAATCAACCACATATATCATTACCAAATTATGACCATCCACAATATTAGACAATTGAGAATTAATACTTTCAAACCAATAAACTTCATCATAGAATTCAATGATTAATATATTTAAAACTTATGCATACTCAATGACAGGGAATAGGATGCAAACCAAACGGTAGCAACCACCACTGTATTTACTTGCCTTCACCGGAAATTTGGAATGGTACTAAGTACGATCCGTAAGTCCACCACCTGTTTTTGACACACACCTTAGTGC
The DNA here is from genome assembly GCF_902167145.1 of Zea mays. Classification (NCBI taxonomy): domain Eukaryota; kingdom Viridiplantae; phylum Streptophyta; class Magnoliopsida; order Poales; family Poaceae; genus Zea; species Zea mays. The sequence goes on along the minus strand of NC_050097.1, from coordinate 112,615,541 downwards.
ACAAATTCACATAACAAACGCTAATAAACACGCCGCACCTACGCACAATTCCAACCCGTCGCGAGCGACAACTCTTCCCATCACCACCAAATTGCAGCGGTGCTGCTTGATAATTTGATAACTTTAAAATTATAACAGCAGTGATATCAATCAAAAACTCTGGAAGCATCTACATAAAATTCCCCACAAGTTTTGTATTCCAAAAATAATTAAATTCCCACATCTACTTAGCCCAAAACCGTCCACAAGATACATCCTGCAATCTGTTTTTGGACAGCAACGTACCCGGATTCAAACAGCGATAGCTCCTAAATTATAACTCTGAATCAAGCGCATAAGTACTCGTTGGAAAGGTATGACAAATATCTACATGATTATCATATTGATTATCACTAATTTCCCACGAAAAATCCCCAGAATCTGCTAATACTAATGCTATTCGCCCACCTGCGGAAATCTGTTTTTTTGGACAGCAACATACCCGGATTCAAACAGCGATATCTCCTAAATTATAACTCCGAATCGAGCGCATAAGTACTTGTTGGAAAGATAACATAAAGCCCTACATGATTCTCATACTGATTAACACTAATTACTCCCGAAGAATCCCCAGAAACTGCTAATACTGCTGCTGTTCATCCCCTGAAAATCTGTTTTTTTGGACAGCCACATACCCGGTTTCAAACGGTGATAACTTTTAATTTATAACTCCAAATTGAGCGCATAAATACTCGTTGGAAAGGTATGCCAAAGTTCTACATGATTCCCAAACTGATTCCCCTTAATTCTCCACGAAAAATGCCCAGAAATCACTAATTCTGCTGCTGTTCGTCCACCCCCTTAAAATTCTGGACAGCCCTTCTACCAAATCGCACAAGCAACATCTAAACAATTGGATTGCCGCACAAAATGAACAAGAGATAAACACAAAAATCACCTTGGGTTCTCCCCCTTTTCTTCCTCCCTTCCTCCATCCACCAGAAACCGTTGAAGATTTGCACCACGTGACGGAGATCCGAGGGGCAACGAATGGCACCTTGGGAGGAGGAGATGGGGGGCTAGGGTTTGATATGTGGCTGCAAGTGCTTGAGAAAGGAGGAGATGGGAGGGGGCGGCGGCCAAGAGGGTAGGGGAATGGGGGGGCGGCTGCACAAACAAGGGGGGGGGGTTAGGGGGAGGGCGGCTAGGGTTATGGGGGTTAGTGGGCCGAAACAAGATTCGCGGCCCGACACGCCCACGCGATGGCTCCCGACCCCGATGCAAGCGCCTAACCAAAGAAATTCTACTGCTCTACTGGTGAATGTTTTTCCTCAAATTCCAAATTCCCAAAACGCAACCACCGAAAGAGAGAAAAAAAACAAAAAGAATACCCTCCAACTTCTCTTCTTTGCAAACCGGGTATCACACTCTACCCACCTTAAAAAGAATTCGACTTCGAATTCCGACGCTTCTATCGGAACAACAAAAGAAAGATTAATAAATCAACAAAACTCACACATAAAGAAAAGTTCGAGTACTTCTACCGTATCAGCTCCTCAAGCTCCTAGGATTCTAAGATACGCAGCAGACGACACTATAGAGTCTGGTCTTGCTACACGGGAATCGGCTCTAGCTCGATTTGATGGTCTGGATTCCACAAATACTTCCTCAACATAAAGACATGGAATACATGGTGTACTCTGATCATAGATTCCGACAATTACATGTGCTAAGCCCAGCTGCCAACTCGGCCAAGATAGTAGACGGTCCTATATACCTCGGACCAAGCTTTCCTGACACCAAATCAATCATTGACATATGCAAGTACTTCAAGGAATGTATATATGAATGCAAGGCATATAATGTTCCTATAGCCTAAACAAAACTTAGCCAAACAAGAGCAACTTCAAGAGAGCAACTTAATGCTTGCATATTTCTAGATAGCAGCACAGCGGTTAATTGTTTTGCTCCTAACTCACAAAATATGCATCAAAAATTAGTAAACTAGGACTTTATGGAAAGCTTATAAAGTCCAATATACCCTTGGTATTATCATCACAACAAGATTTGACACTTAGAAAGTTCAAATAATGCTAAACGTAAATTCTGTCCAGACTTGGACATAATTCAACTACTCAATTCAAAAATCCATAATTGGAGTCTCAATCATCCAATTCAGGTGCTCCCAGACTTTTTAGAAAGCTAGTAGAATTGTCTATAATTCATTTATAAACGTATCAAGTTAATTCAATGCATATCAAGGTCAAAAGACACGAGAAAGGCTCTGCTGTCCAAATTTGGACAGATTCAGAGATCACACTTAAAACAGCTGTAACTTAACTTATAGATCTCCAAAAAAAGTAATCCGAAATTTGTTGAAAAGATTAAGAAAAGTACTACAACTTCTTTATAATTTATAATAAGTTATTCGAAGTTTAAATTGGGCAAACAAGGTCAGCTTCGAAATCTGTACAGAATCTGCACAGATTTCAAGACTGGACTTGAGAAAATCATAACTCCCAAACTACTAGACCTATGGTCATAAAATTTTTACACAAGTAAGATAAAGAAGTTGGCTACAACTTTTATATATAACATCTCTATAGAAAAGATGGTTTACTTCATTGAACTAGCTGCATAACTAAAACTGGTCATGCAGTCCCAACAACAAGCAATAGATTTTATCAGGTTCATTACTCTTCTAAGATTAAGCGTTCATTGAAAGACTAATAACTTTAGGTTCTTCATTACGAGACACCTAGAACAAATATAAGTATAGAAGCAATATGATAACTTTTTAAATCATTTAAGCCTAATCTCACATCATGCAAACAAGAATCAATTTAAGCATGTTATGTCTGCCCACATATTCATCTAAGCACAATCTATACATTATATCATAACTCCCTGCAGCTAACAAAATTTTTCAAATATAAACTCATTGAAAAGATTATAACATTCCCTAGAACTTTTATTATAATGAGTGTCTCGGAATTGGTTTCCAAACCGATAAAACAATGCAACTCTTTTGTTGCAAAACTGATAGGATTGAAACAATGGATAACTAAAATTCAAAAACCTATAACTTCTGCTATACTCAACTTAAACTACAACGAACACGCGTTGGAAAAGTTTTGAAAATTGTCCACGACTTTTGCAATAAAGTTGCACCCAAATTTATCCTTATAGCCCTCATCTCTGCATGACCTACATCTAAACTCAGCCTGAGATACTGCACATTAGAGATCCGACTTATATCCGGGCAACCACCTCTCCAAATCTATTTAACAGTCAGTTACAAGTAAATACCCATTAAAAAGGTACTGAAAAGACCTACAAGTTTTGCTTTAAGAGAATTCGCAAATTTGGGCTCTGCAACTATCAAAACGCGGTCAATTTATTGGTGATTATAACGACACCTAAAGTTCAGACACAACAGTGCAACAACTTCAGAGCAACCTAACTCCAATTATATGCAATGAGAATTAGAAACCCATACTCTTTGAAAAGATCATGAAATTACTAAAACTTTCATAATCCACAAAGACCCAATTATACCGCCTTCAATGTCTACTCTTCCGTACAAAATTAAAGACTCACTCTGCTAGAGACACCAACAAGGATGTTTTAAGAAACCCATATCTCTCAAATGTTTAGACCAATTAAACATGGTGATTAAGCATCCTATGGAAAGATGAAGAAACATACTACAAAACATTCTAGATAAGTGAAGCCTGATTCAGCCTCCAACTAATTTAAAATGCCTCCCGAAACCAAACAACACATTATCAACAAGAAAACAAACAATATAAAATGAAACCCAAGTCATTGGCAGGTGCAATCAACACTAGGATTTTCCACTACCAAACTGGGATGCTACTCCACAAAGTCTTTAAATAACACTCTACCAAATAGGTTAGAACACTAAGCACAACAATCAATGAATTCAAAAACCTCATTTGTTAATGCCACTAAGGTCAAACATCCATGTATCGACAATGTATGAAACACCTGACATACCCGTCTCTAGCACTATAAAACATGGTTGTATTACACTAGAATCCAACTACTAGAAATCTCCAAAACTATTCTATTGACGTGAAGCAAATGGTGCTCATGTCATATAACATCTTTTTCTCCTCTTAAAAGAGATAAAATTTGCAATACTGATAAAGCAATGGAGGGATAACAACAAGAAAAACTAATGTACTTCTTGACACAGACTCATGCAAAAGCTTCATAAATATTACTTTCAACACTAAAATAATAACACGATACTATGCTCAACAGGAGTAATTGGACTTCAATAAGACAATCCACCTAACCAAACTACCTTGATTAACCTCACATACAACAATACCTCCTATTATTGCACTTGAACAATTTGTACCTAGTGATGTCATAGGATGAATTCAAAGTAGTAGACATACATGATCTATCAAACCATCATTCATATAAAAAAATCTCCATCTGATGCAACAACCACATCATTATAGAGATAGATGACTAACAAACATAAGCAACTTCCAGTTAAACATTGACTTTGTTTAAGATAAAGCGGTCCAAATAATAATTCAACAAGCATGCATAGAGAACTGATCATATAAAAAAAACTACCATATAACATCAGCGATTAAAACAATATAAAACGGGTTGTCCATATCGTCCACATGACTAGCCTCCAACAAATAAAAATTATGCATAACCTTTTTGGCTATAGAAACAAACCATAGAAGGAAAACATGCATGCCTCTTCAACTATAATATAGACATAAAATCTACTTGAAATCACCCTATTTATTATTAAAGATAAGGTTGCACATAATAAGAAAATCTATCATGTAACATGGTTGAACTTATCTATCCACGTCATCTTACAAATTCACTTGAGTTCTACCAGTCTCATAGACAGTACAACATTGCCTTTGCTCTATGGAGACAAACCTATTGTACTCTAAGATCAAGTTGGCAAGTAGCCACACTAGCCAAAAAAAGGTGAGGTGTAAAGCACTGCACCCATGGAATATTACATTGATAAGTTGGGTTGTAACCCAACAGTCAATCAAACTCAGCAACACCATAAAACTACATTATATAGTGTTTTCACACTACACCAAGTCGGATTAGATCCTCTATACACAAGCTCAATAAACAATTGGTCCTACAAGTACTAGAACCCAAGAATCCTTTTGGAAAAAAAAACATCCACAGTCAAGCATACAGAAATGTATGATAGTAATAGCTCAGAGATTAGTAAACATTGCATCCAAAAAAACATCATGACGATATGTATATAAAACAAGTACATTAGTAGCTTCACTTGCATAATAATTTCAATAACAACCACATCAAGAAACCAATATTAAATAGAAGTAACATATCATATCAAGCATTACGTCGTTAACGACATACCCCATCAAACCATAAAGGGATTTGGAGTAAGGAAATTCTAGTCATCTATACAATAAAATACTAATATGAAAGATATATGAACCCATACCCTTCCTATATGTGCAAGTGTGTCAAATTTATCTTCAAATTACATAGAATCTAAAGCCTATGCTTTGATACCAACTGTAACACCCCGGGTTCCGCAAACAACCCGGAATGCTACTGAACTACACTTCCGACGTCCATATATAAAATTTCGGCAGCATCCCCTTTGCAAGATTGCATAAATGAGGGGGCAACAGGGTATAAACATATATCATGACAAAAACATACTAAGTATTATTAATCGGCTAGCAAGGGAAGATAAACATATGACCTTTACTGAATTAACCAGTGCGCACGACTATATAAAAAAAACAAACTTCCTTTGACAATAAGTTTCTAATTAAATCATGGCTGCGCCTGGGCAGCGTTATTGTGAGAGTGAAAGTGAACGTGCTGCTACTCCCCTCATTCACAACATGTATCAAGTACCTACATTGAGTAATGCAAGAGTGAGATGACAAATCTGAGCAAGTAAAATAATATCAAACTGTTCAACCACATAAGAACATTGTTTTACCACCACTTGATTCCACAACCTTCTTATTACGAAGGTGCAGCACGTATACAACGTACAACACACCCATTTACCATACCTCGCAGGTAGAAACCACAATAGTAACATAGTAATGTCACACTTCATATATTCCTCTTGAGTGCAAATGTCTGCAAATGCAAGGATGACTTCTGCCTTCATACCTCTAAGGATATGAAGCCGCATCGTACCCCTTCTCGGGCAACGTACGATGCTAAAAAATGTACTGGTACGGTCGGACCATAAGATCACGACATAACTTCAAAATGCAAGATGGATGATGCGATGTGCATGATATGCCTACAACACTTCATATAACGTGATTCAAAAAGACACTTCAACTTCATCCAAGATGGGAATCAACCACATATATCATTACCAAATTATGATCATCCATAATATTAGACAATTGATTATTAATACTTTCAAACCAATAAAATTCATCATAGAATTCAATGATTAATATATTTAAAACTTATGCATACTCAATGACAAGGAATAGGATGCAAACCAAACGGTAGCAACCACCACTGTATTTACTTGCCTTCACCGGAAATTTGGAATGGTACTAAGTACGATCCGGAAGTCCACCACCTGTTTTTGATACACACCTTAGTGCACAAATTCACATAACAAACGCTAATAAACACGCCGCACCTACGCACAATTCCAACCCGTCGCGAGCGACAACTCTCCCCATCACCACCAAATTGCAGCGGCGCTGCTTGATAATTTCATAACTTTAAAATTATAACAGCAGTGATATCAATCAAAAACTCCGGAATCATCTACATAAAATTCTCCACAAGTTTTATATTCCAAAGATAATTAAATTCCCACATCTACTTAGCCCAAAACCGTCCACAAGATACATCCTGCAATCTGTTTTTGGACAGCAACGTACCCGGATTCAAACAGCGATAGCTCCTAAATTATAACTTCGAATCAAGCGCATAAGTACTCGTTGGAAAGGTATGACAAATCTCTACATGATTATCATATTGATTATCACTAATTTCCCACGAAAAATCCCCAGAATCTGCTAATACTAATGCTGTTCGCCCACCTGCGGAAATCTGTTTTTTTGGACAGCAACATACCCGGATTCAAACAGCGATATCTCCTAAATTATAACTCCGAATCGAGCGCATAAGTACTTGTTGGAAAGATAACATAAAGCCCTACATGATTCTCATACATATTAACACTAATTACTCCCGAAGAATCCCCAGAAACTGCTAATACTGCTGCTGTTCATCCCCCTGAAAATCTGTTTTTTTGGACAGCCACATACCCGGTTTCAAATGGTGATAACTTTTAATTTATAACTCCAAATTGAGCGCATAAATACTCGTTGTAAAGGTATACCAAAGTTCTACATGATTCCCAAACTGATTCCCCTTAATTCTCCACGAAAAATGCCCAGAAATCACTAATTCTGCTGCTGTTCGTCCACCCCCTTAAAATTCTGGACAACCCTTCTACCAAATCGCACACGCAACATCTAAACAATTGGATTGCCGCACAAAATGAACAAGAGATAAACACAAAAATCACCTTGGGTTCTTCCCCTTTTCTTCCTCCCTTCCTCCCTCCATCGGAAACCGTTGAAGATTTGCACCACGCGACGGAGATCCGAGCGGCAACGAATGGCACCTTGGGAGGAGGAGATGGGGAGGGGGCGGCTAGGGTTTGATATGTGGCTGCAAGTGCTTGAGAAAGGAGGAGATGGGAGGGGGGCGGCAGCCAAGAGGGTAGGGGAATGGGGGGGGGTTAGGGGGAGGGCGGCTAGGGTTATGGGGGTTAGTGGGCCGAAACAAGATTCACGGCCCGACACGCTCACGCGACGGCTCCCGACCCCGATGCAAGCGCCTAACCAAAGAAATTCTACTGCCCTACTGGTGAATGTTTTTCCTCAAATTCCAAATTCCCAAAACGCAACCACCGAAAGAGAGAAAAAAACAAAAAGAATACCCTCCAACTTCTCTTCTTTGCAAACCGGGTATCACAAGTTGTTGGAGAAGGTGTACTTTGACTTCATCGCCATGAGACGTGTTACCACCTGCAGTACGCTCACATTGGTTCCTTCATGCACTTTAGCCTCTGAGGCTTCAAGAAGCTTGTAGAACTCTCTCACATCCTCTGGAAAAGCTTCATTATTCTGTAGTTCTGGGTACTCATTCCTAATATCATCCAACAGCTCTTCCATTCGGTCTACATCCAGGTCCCCATCTGACTCAATAGTATGGTCCACCTCTCCATGCTCATGCCATACCAAATAGTTCGGCATAAAGCCATGTTTGAAAACATGATACGAGAGCTCCACTTTTTTCAACCGAACCAAGTTCTGACATTTTATACACGGGCACCTCGCTAAACGAGCATCACCAGCAAATGCGAGTGCCACAAATTCATCTGCAACTCTCACCCATGCATCAGAGTGCCCATGAGTGACACTATCGAATCCATCATACATCGCCCTTCTTCGATCGTCACTCATATTCAAAGCTAAAGAAAAAGACACATATTTAACAATATAAACAGTTAAACACTAAAGCAATTGTTCCGAGTTTAGTTACATCTACTTTAGCGTTGTACCAAGTACAGTTACTTAATTCAGTTACATAATACAATTACTTAATTTAGTGCCCATGAGTAACAATAATATAATCAACAATCAGTAATAAAATTTATATATATATTGCACATCGAGATTGAGAGACTAAGAGCTGATTACCTGAGCGCGTGGTGCCCCTGGCGCTACGGTAGCGGCGCAGTGGTACTGGTGCAGGGGCGGTGCGGCGCGAAGAGCGACAGCTGTGACACGACACAAAAGCACTCGAGCAGCGCCTCATTTGGTAGCTTGGCGCTCTCCGTGAAGATGTGGTGGGGCGGCGAGGCGGTGGCGCGGCCCGGCTGGTGCAGGGGCGGTGCGGCTGTGGAGCAAGCCGCACGGGGGAGGGCGCGATGCGGATGTGGAGCAAGGCCACGCGCGGCAGGGAAAGACGGCGGCGGCAGCGGAGAGCGGCGTGGCAGGAGCTGCAGGGCATGACGCGGCAGGAGCAATGGCGCGGCGGCAGCAGCAGCAGGGCGCGGCGTGGCAGGAGCAGCGCGCGGGGGAGGGCACGACAGCAGGGAGCGGGAGGGCGTCGTGGCGCGGCGCGGCTGTAGGGCGGGAGGGCGGCGCGGCACGGCTGCAAGGGCGTGGTGCAGCTGAAGGAGCGCGGCGCTGGTGCAGGGGCACGGCGCGGCTGCAGGGGAAGACGGCGGCGCGGCGGGAGAAACGGCACGGCGCGGTAGGGATTTTTGGTGAGGAAGACCGAAGACAGAGCAGCCGTGTTTTGGTAGGGTTAAAAAATAAGAGTGTGTGGCTTTCGCGGGCCCCGACACTCTTAAGTTAAGAGTGTGGGTTTTCTCGGCACCTCGACACTCTTAATTTAAGAGTGTCGGTACAGTAAAAACCCACAATTTTACAGTATTAAGAGTGTCTGGGCCGACACTCTCAAATTTACCGACACTCCTTCAACGTTTTCTTGTAGTGTACTAGCCCAACACCTTAGGAGGAGGAACTAGATCAGGAGATCAGGGATTTGGAGGCTATCCATCAACAGGTACAAAGGAAATGGGAAAATATGCTTCGGCTTGCCGACCTTCAGAAAAAGATCGATGAAGCTGCTGAAGAAATGTGTCATCTCACTCAGGATGACCAAGACCAAAGACCCCAACACAGGGAGCTTCGTCAAGACAGCTCAATCAATGATGATGAATAGTACGGTGATTTTCACCATGGCAACTTTGCTTTTGATGATGCTTATCCCTTGGCAGCAGAATTGCAGACTACCCTGTGGCCACTATCTTATAAGCCACCTCAGCTCCCCATGTATGATGGACATTCAGATCCGAAGTAGTTTTTGATGAGCTACGAAGCAACCATATCCTCATATGGGGGCAACACTGCCGTCATGGTGAAATCCTTCGTCATGGCAGTCAAGAGTGTGGCTCAAACATGGTACTCTTCTCTTCGGCCAGGGACAATTACATCGTGGCAGAAGCTAAAAGACATGCTGGTCACTAGCTTCCAAGGTTTTCAAACAAAGCCAGTTACTGCTCAAGCTCTGTTCCAGTGCACATAGGACCAAGAAGAGTACCTCCAGACGTATGTCCGAAGGTTTCTACGATTGAGAGCCCAGGCGCCTACAGTGCCCAATGAGATTGTCATTGAGGCCATGATCAAGGGGCTCAGACCAGGACCAACGACACAATATTTTGCAAGGAAGCCGTCGCAAACTTTGGAGAAGCTTCTCCAGAAAATGGATGAGTACATCAGAGCCGACAATGACTTTTGGCAAAGAAGGGAAGAAGCCTATAGATACTCTGAGATGGCCAGGGGCTTCGGAGGAAGATTCCACCCTAGGCATGTCAGGTCTATCCATAATGCCAGTTCAAGTGACGACAGGTGTTGGGGACTTGTTCGTAAATGCTATGAATTAAGAACAAGGCAACATAAAATGTTAAATATTAATGCCCTTCGTCCGCTGAAGCATTATCTCCCCAAGGATTTAATGAACTTCAGACAAAGGCCATGAGCAAAATATCACGAAGGTCAGACCTTCGTGATCAGACTTATAAGACAATGTAAAATGAAATATAAAATATAAAACATTAGAGAAAGATGTACCAAAAACAGATAATATTATTCACATATTTTATTATACAAACCTAAATATTAAAACATAATATTTAGGTACATTTATACCTTCACCTTGGCAGAAAGCAATAATTCCAGTGTAATGTGTCAGCGATTACAAGATTGCGTAAACAGTACATGGGTACTGTTCACCTATTTATAGGCACAGAGCGCAGCCTGTGTATAATTACATTTATGCCCTTTACAATCGACTACAATAAAGACATAGAACATCATGGGTCTTTTAGGTCATTTCATCTTTAAGTCGGTTCACCCCTTCGTCTTGAGGCATGTCACTGTGACAAAGCTTTATAGGCGATAGCTTCGGCGCTGCTCTTGAGAGGATCTACCGAAGGTGTTTTCTTTCTTTAGGATCTTCGGCTACGAAGCATACCCCCAACAGTAGCCCCTTCGCGGTGCTAGATCGTTTTTCGTAACGAGCTTGATGCATGAAAAAGTCTTCTAGGCTTCGGGATGCCGAAGATCCAAAAAACACCTTCCCTGAGCTCGTTGGCGAGAAACAATTAAAATAATCCACGCGCGAGGTGGCCCCATCTTGCAGCAGTTATGCGCGCACTAATGATTCACCTTCTCGGACTCTGTGGCCCACCGTTCAGTGAGTGCGGGTGGCTGTTTGTCCGGTGCGGGAGACCTTGACGATTCACCTTCTCACCTGTGGCACTATATAAACAGACGGGTAGGTGTGAAGTTACCACAACATTCATTGCTATTGCACTGTTTTGCTGCTAAAATATTGACCAAAGCCGAAGCTTGCTCACTGCTTGCACGACCAAAGCTATTTATTTTGCTCAAGCTTCGTAACGAGAAAGAGCTTCAGCAAAGTTAAGAAAAAATTTCAACTTCATTTGAAAAACAAGAAATTCAATCACTAGATGGCCAGAGTACGTTCCACAACTAGGGTTACTCGCGACGGAGAAGAGGCCGAAGGTGCCAAAACTGCCCCAATCTTCGAAGTAATGAAGCGCTCAGGGCTAGTAGCATCGGAGGATGCACCTGACGCTGAAGCAGAGCAGGCTGATGTTGAGGAGACTGAGTCTGAAGATGATTACAACGCAGTGCCAAGTAAACCAGCCACCTGGATTTCGGGAAATCCACCATCTCCGAAGGTGATTTGCCTAAGCTGTTAAATTTGGGCTATTTCAGTGAAGCAAAGAAAGAACTAGTTCGTCTTGGTGGGGAAGAGACTACTCCGAAGCCAGGAAAGGATGAAGTAGTGGTCTTCAAAAGTTTCTTTAAAGCTGGTTTAAGATTTTCTTTGAACAAGATGATTGCTGATGTATTGAAGAAGTTTGTGGTCTACTTTCATCAGCTAACTCCTAACGCTATCGTTAGGCTTAGCGTTTATATCTGGGCTCTTCAAAGCCAAGGGGTAGAGCCATTTGGTGAAGGCTTCTGCCGAGTGCATGAGCTTCATTATCAGACAAAAGCTAGAGGAGATGGGCTACATGAAAATTTTGGCTGCTACAACTTTGCCTATCGCAAGAATACAAAATTTCCAGTGATTAGCTACAGAAGAAAGTGTCCAGCTGGCTGGAAGTCTGAGTGGTTCTACGTCAAAGTTGACGAAGAGAAGGAGAAGCTAGTCCAGAGTCCGTTAGAATTGATCTTCGGAGAGACCAGACCCCGGTGCGACATGACACCAGGGAGTCCGAGCCAAATTGCCCTGGCTAAATTTCTAGTTATTGCAGATCATATCAGCACTAGGGACTTAGTGCAAGAGTTTTTGACCTTCAGAGTGTTCCCAACTTTGAGGGAGTGGGACATGCCAAAGCTGAAGGGGAAAAGAAGAAGGGGGAATTTATTCGGTTGCCTTACCATTATAAATTCAAGAAACATTTCAAAGTGCCTTGCCAAGAGTGGCTGGACACGGTCGAAGTAATGTGCAATGAAATACTCGGCAATTACTCTAAAAAAGAAGATCAATTGATGACTGCAGCCTTCAGCACCCGTCCGAAGCGAAGGTTAAACCGAGTAATGGATGCTCTGGATTTTGAGTACCCCGACTACGAGCGGCTAGACAAGGATGCCGAAGGGCAAAAGAGGAAGAGAGTAGCTGGTGCTCTGAATAAAGACGATGAAGAACAACCGAAGAAGAAAAAGCTAGAGCCTGAGCCGAAAACAGGTGTTCCGAAGAAGAGAAAAGCTACAGTTCCGAAGCAGAAGGCAATTGATGAAGAAGAAACTGCTGCAACGCGCTCTGCCACCGAAGTGGAGGAAACCTTAAAGGTAATGACTGAATCTTTGCCTGTCAAGCTAAGTCCACTGGGGCCACATCTGACGAAGCTTTTTCAGAAGGAAAAGGAGCCCGCAAAAACGAAGAAGGCAGCTAGGCCAAAAAAGCAAAGAATCATTACAGTGACAGAAGTCATCGAAGGGACACCACCAGGAGCTTCAGCTCCGAAGGCGCCAGCTGTTGAGAGCACGACAACTACCGAAGCTGCACCTTCGGAAGCCACAACTGCCGAAGCTGCCAGAGCCAAAGATATTCATTTAGAAAGCACGATTGTTGATATTGATAAGATACTGCTAAACATGGCCGCAGAAGAAGATGTCGCAGCCACCGAAGAAACTATGGCCCCAGAGCCCGAAAAGGAGAAAGAAATAGCCAAAGACACTTCGGAAGATGAAATTTTCAACTTTCAAAACTTAGTTCGACAAGAATTGACGAAGGCTGAAAAAGAAGAGCTAAAAGAATATGCCATGTCTTGCAGATATCGGCCGGGAGCACTTCTCTTCGGTGGCGTTGATGATGAAAAGTTGGGCTGCGTCCGGGATCATACCGGAGCGAAGGTTATTGGTACTCTATCAAAGAGTATTGGTTTCCCGAAGCTCGAGACGGACATTAGCCGCTACCGACGACATCACATCGTCGGTAGTTTATTATATTCCAATTTCAAGGTAAACTTTTCTTTAAATTATATTATTTCAATAACGAAGATGTTTTCTAACGAAGGTTGTTTGTATGCAGAGTATGCTACTGAGTAAAGCTTTGAAAATGCATCAAGATTTGGAAGATAAAAAACACGAAGTTATAATTGAAAACTTAGAAAGCAAGATATAAGACCAATTAGCTGCTCTTGAAAAGAAAGACTTCGAGCTTCAGACAACCGAAGGCTTATTGGCAGAAGCTGAAGCTAAAATAGCACAATTAAATACGAAGCTTCTTTCCCATTCAGAAAGCTTCAAACAAGAAAAGAAGAAGCTTAATGCAAAATTTGAGGCCGAGGTCCAGAAAAGTTCAGATTTGAAAAAATCATTGACAAGCCTTCAAAACAAATGTCTGGAGTTCAGTAATCGATGTGTTCAACGACTGAAGCAGGTCTTCTATTCGGTTGGAGCCAGCAGCGAAAAATTTAATCCTTCGTCTGAAGACCTGCCAGGGGCCTTCGAACATATCGAAGGTGAAATTGATGATCTTGATGAAGTTATTGCTGGACATGGTGATTTTTGTGCCCTGGTAGCTTCTCGGGGCACAGCTGTCGCCTTCCTGAAATCTGGCTGCGAACATGGAAAGGTTATCAATAGACCCAATTTTAGCTTATCACCAGCAGATCTGGATAATATTCCAACCTTGCCCGAAGCATAGCAAATAGATTTATAAAACTGGTATGGACAAAGGGTGGACGAAGCAAAGCTGGTGATGAAGCTCGGAGTCATCTTAAGCCGGTAACAAAATCATACCTTGTGCCTACCTCTTCCTTCAAGCTTGAATTTTGCTTAAAATACTTTAATACATACAGGATGACGAAGCCGAGGCCGAAGCTGAGGGGTAAGAAGTCGAGGCCGAAGCTTAACGGATGACGAAGCCGAAGCCAAAGCTCAATGGATACTGATGAAGCTTGAATATATGACTGTAGAAAAAACTCTAGGAACTCTTGTAATAACCCTTGTAAAGAATAATGTAACTAAATTTTACTCTGTGAACTTTGTCCATACCTTGTAATATATTCTTACCCTTCCATCAATGTTTAAAGTGCTTCGGTGTGAACGAAATTAGCATTTTTGAGCCGAAGGCGAAAAACACCTTCCCTTCTTTTCGTACACAGTGAAGCATAAAAACTGCTTCTTTTTCTTTTTGCCGAAGCCTTGTCTTTTAGAGCCGAAACGACTGCCTGTGTTATGATGATAATGATCCTATGTATGTTTAAATGAATGTTTATGAATGCAAATGTATGATGTAATGTGCCGTGCAAATGAGTGTCCAAACACACGCATACGAAGCCACAACCATAGCCTTCATCCCCTTAGGAATAACCAAAATCTCTTTGTCGTTTATTTTTCGGCTTCACCACTTATTTTTCGGTGTATCAGCGCTGACTTTTCGCTGTAAGTTCTGCATTCCCTTGGGAACGTCTTTTGAACTTCTTCGCCTTCTATTTCGGCGGTATCGCGTTGACTTTTCGCGCTACGCATTATATTTCGGCGGAATCATCGTTGACTTTTCGCTGTAAGCTCTGCATTCCCTTAGGAACGACTTTTGAGCACAAAACTTACACTGCGCTCCCTTAGGAACGGCTTTTTGTAGCTTCGTCGTGCTCTGCATCCCCTTAGGGACGTCTTTCGAGCTTCTCCCTGTTTTTTCTTTTCTCTTTGCACTCGATGGTGCATGCTCAGCTTTTACATTTACATTTTTTGGGGGATATTGCTCTTGTAGAGCTAAAAATAAAAAAGAGAAATTACATGCTATGGTCCCATTAAAAACCTTTCTCCTCCTTTAGAAAGGAAAAAGGGTACCATAGGAAAAAATAAAAAGATTACATCAAGCTATACATAATATCGCCGAAGCTCATCCGCATTCCAAGATCTAGGAATGTCGTTGTCGTCCATATTCTTCAATCTGTAAGAACCGGGTCTTGACGAAGATACTACCAGAAAAGGTCCTTCCCACTTCAACTGTAGCTTGCCTACTGTATCTGGGTTGGCAACTCTCCGAAGTACCAAGTGCTCTGGCTTGATGTTTTTTAACCGAACTTTTCTGTCACGCCATTTTATTGTTTCGGCTTGATATTTATTGATGTTCTCCATAGCCTGAAGCCTAATCCCTTCTATAGCATCTTTTGCCACAGAATAATCAGCTTCGTCCTCTGCTGAAGCCACTGTTCTTATTGATCCTGCTTTAGCTTCTTCTGGGGTTATTGCTTCGTCACCAAACAATAATTTGAATGGTGTAAAGCCTGTTGACCTTGATATTGTTGTGTTGTGGCTCCACACCACTTTGATTAATTCATCTGGCCACTTTCCTCTGGGCTGATTGAAGATTAACTTCATTATTCCCGTCACTATAATGCCATTAGCTCTTTCAACAAGTCCATTTGACTCTGGATGTCTGACCGATGCAAAATGAATCTTCGTGCCAATTTGTCCACAAAACTCTTTGAAAGCTTCAGCATGGAACTGTGTTCCGTTGTCCACAGTAATAGCCTTCGGCACTCCAAAGCGACAAACAATATTTTGCCAGAAAAATTTCTGGATAGTGACCGAAGTTATTGTGGCTAAAGGCTTCGCCTCAATCCACTTGGAAATATATTCTACCGCCACCACAACATATTTTAGATTTCCTTGAGCTGGTGGAAGTGGGCCTAGCAAATCGAGGCCCCACCTTTGCAACGGCCAAGTGGGCTGTATTAACTGAGTTAGAGATGAAGGTTGTTTCTGATCTCTTGCGCATTTTTGACAGCCTTCACATTTTTGAACTAACTCTGCTGCATCCGAAGCTGCCTTCGGCCAATAAAATCCTTGACGAAATTTTTTTCCCAGCAAGGGCCTAGATCCAATCTGGGATCCACACAGACCTGCGTGTATCTCCTTCATCAATTTGATACCTTTGGTCCTTGATAAACATTTGAGGAGTGGTGAACAAACTCCATGTTTATACAATTCCCCTTCTATCATGACATATGGTCTTGTTCTTGCCTCCATTCTTTTGTTATAAACTTCGTCACTTGAAAGACAATTTCCTTGAAGGAAAGATATTATTTCAGTTCTCCAATCTTCACTGTGCATTGGAGAAATGGTGAGCACTGCTCTTTCCATGAGCTCAACCGAAGGTGCTTTTATTGTTTCAAAGAATACTTCGGAGGGTAAGGGGAGCCCCTGAGCCGCTGATTTGGCTAGCAAATCCGCATGCTCATTTTCACCTCTTGGAATACTTTTGACGGAAAACCCTTCGAAGGAAGCTTCCAACCTTCGGACTGCATCCAGATATTTTTCAAGCTTCGGATCTTGTGCCCTGCTGCTTTTATCCACATGGCCAGCTATGACTTGAGAATCAGTCTTTAAGATGGCCCTTCTTATTCCCATTGCCTTTAGTTTCCGAAGCCCCAATAAAGTGCTTCGTACTCAGCAATATTATTTGTGCAACTGAAATCTAGTTTGACTGCGAAACATGTTTTGACTTTTGAAGGTGCGACTAGAACCGTAGCTACTCCTGCTCCGAAGGTTCCCCAAGAACCAACGTAGAATACCATCCAAGCTTCGGTATCTTTGCATGTCCCTTCTTCGTGAGCCCCTGGCGTCTAGTCAGCTATGAAGTCTGCTAGCGCCTGAGATTGAATTGAAGTTCTATGCACGTAGTCAATGGTGAATTCATTGAGCTCTGCAGCCCACTTTCCAACCCTTCCAGTATCTTCTCTGTTCCTCATAATATCCTTCAGAGGCTGTGATGAGGGAACAATTATATGTTAAGCCTAGAAATAATGCCGAAGCTTCCTGGAAGCCATTAAGACAGCATACAACACTTTTTCCAACTCTGTGTAATTTTTCTTTGAAAAGCTCAACACTTTGGAAACAAAATATACTGGGACTTGCTTTTTGTTTTGTCCTTCAAGCTTCTCCTGTACAAGTGCCGCACTCACTGCAGAGTGCGAAGCTGCCACATACAACTGCAGAGGAGCCCCTGGCGTGGGTGGAGTTAGCGTCGTTAGATCATCAGGTACTGCTTCAGCTCTTCGAAGGCTTTCTGCTGAGCTGATCCCCATTGAAAGACTTCGGCCGACTTCAGCACTTCAAAGAATGGTAAATTTCTCTCTGCTGATCTAGATATGAATCGGTTCAAAGATGCCAGTCTTCCTGTCAGCCGTTGAGCTCCCTTCTTTGTGCTTGGCGGCTCCATCCGAAGAATAGCTTCGATTTTGTTTGGATTAGCTTCGATCCCTTTTGTTGAAACTAAACAACCAAGGAATTTCCCCTTCTTTACTCCGAAGACACATTTTTCTGGATTCAACTTCAGGCCAGCTTGCCTAAAGTTAGCAAATGTTTCCTGCAAATCAACAATGTGATTTTCTTGCTTCGTGCTTTTTACTATGATATCATCAACATATGTTAGCACATTTCTGCCTATCTGAGAATGAAGGACTTTTGTTGTCATTCTGCTGAAGCTTCCTCCAGCATTCTTGAGCCCCTCAGGCATCCGAAGATAACAATATGTACCACTGGGGGTTATGAAGCTGGTCTCATCTTCCTTCTTCATCCAGATTTGATGGTAGCCTAAATAACAATCTAGTAGACTCATGAGTTCTGATGAAGCTGCTGCATCTACTAGAGAATCTATCCTTGGTAATGGAAACTCATCCTTCGGACAAGTCTTGTTAAGATCAGTAAAATCAATGCACATTCTCCATTTACTATTGGCCTTCTTCACCATAACAGTGTTAGCTAGCCATTCTGGGTATTTTACTTCTCTGATGACTCCAGCGCTAAGAAGTCTTTTCACTTCATTCCGAGAACCTTCAACTTTGTCATCAGACATTTTCTGAAGCCTCTGCTTTCTGGGTCTAAAGGATGGATCGACATTGAGCGAGTGTTCAATGACATCCCTGTTGACACCACAGAGATCGTTGGCGGACCATGCGAAGACATCTTTGTTGTTGAACAAAAACCTTGTTAGGTTTTTCTCCTGTTCCTCAGACAATTGAGATCCCAGCAACACCTTCTGCTCTGCTATATCTTCACATAAGAGCATGGGCCTCGGCTGATCGGCTGAAGCAGCCTTCTCCCTTCTGTACTTGTACTGCTCACAAGCTTCGGCTCCATCTATATTATGGATTGCTTTTGAGTCTGTCCAGTTTCCTTCAGCCTTTCTGGCAGCTTCCTGACTTCCATGAATATCAATAGGCCCTTGGTCCAAAGGTATCTTCATGCATAGATATGCTGGATGGAGAATTGCTTCAAAAGCATTGAGTGTCCCCCGACCAATGATTGCATTGTAGGGGTACTCCATGTCGACAATGTCAAACACAACTTGCTCAGTTCTTGTATCGTTGACAAATCCAAAGGTCAGCGGCATCGTGATCTTGTCGAGCGCTACAATCTGCCTTCCTCCGAAGCCACAAAGAGGGTGTGTAGCATCAAGAATCTTATCCTCTGGCTCTTGCATCTGTCTGAAGGCCTTAGTAAATATAATATCCGCTGCACTGCCTGTATCAACCAGAACATTGTGGACCAGAAACCCTTTGATAACACAAGAAATAACCATAGCATCATTGTGAGGGTAATCCTTGAGCTGAACGTCCTCTTGGGAGAAGGTAATTGGGATGTGAGACCATCTTGACTTGATGAAGGGTCCCTGCACCCCGACATGCAGTACCCTTCTCTGTGCCTCCTTCTTCTGCTTCTTTTTGGCCGGCTCTGAGCATGAACCGCCTGTTATCGGGAGTACCAGCTTCGAAGTCGAAGCAGCTGCAGCTTGGTTGTTGAATGAAGCCATCATCTCAAAAAGTGGAAGGGAGTTCACCGGAGGTGGGCGCCAATGTTGGGGACTTGTTCGTAAATGCTATGAATTAAGAACAAGGCAACATAAAATGTTAAATATTAATGCCCTTCGTCTGCTGAAGCATTATCTCCCCAAGGATTTAATTAACTTCGAACGAAGGCCATGAGCAAAATATCACGAAGGTCACACCTTCGTGATCAGACTTATAAGACAATGTAAAATGAAATATAAAATATAAAACATTAGAGAAAGATGTACCAAAAACAGATAATATTATTCACATATTTTATTATACAAACCTAAATATTAAAACATAATATTTAGGTACATTTATACCTTCGCCTTGGCAGAAAGCAATAATTCCAGTGTAATGTGTCAGCGATTACAAGATTGTGTGAACTGTAGAGGGGTACTGTTCACCTATTTATAGGCACAAAGCGTAGCATGTGTATAATTACATTTATGCCCTTTACAATCGACTATAATAAAGGCACAGAACATCATGGGTCTTTTAGGTCATTTCATCTTTAAGTCGGTTCACCCCTTCGTCTTGAGGCATGTCACTGTGCCGAAGCTTTATAGGAGATAGCTTCGGCGCTGCTCTTGAGAGGATCTGCCGAAGGTGTTTTCTTTCTTTAGGATCTTCGGCTACGAAGCATACCCCCAACAACAGGGGAAACCATACTCAAAGGCAGCAGCATAGCTCTCAGTCGTCAGGAGCACAACAAAGCTCTTTTAGGCCACCGGCTCCAAGAGGTAGAGGGGGGAGAAGCTTCGGAGGAAGATATGGAGATCAACCCAGGAAACTGTTTTGTCTGTTCTGCGGTGAAGATATGGGGCATACCACAAGGACGTGCCAGGTTACGATTTAGAAGCAGAAAGAAATTGCCGAAGCTGAAGCACGGCAGAATCAGCCAAAGCAGGTTCTACATACCGCTTCGTGCTACTCTCCTTACATCCCGGAGTATGTAGGCAATCAACAACATTCGGCCTCTATCGCTTCGGCAAACCATTCTCAAGCTTACTGGGCCCAGTTGCCACCACCACCACCGCTAGCACCTGCCCTGGTCCGCAGTCAACAGCTAGAAGGGCACCACCACGCTCAGCAACAGCGTGACCTTTGGGAGGAGTCCGAAGCTCGCACAGTCAACAACATTGTGCCAGAGTCGAAACACATCTATTAAAGGTGCCACAGTGATTCGATTAAAGAATATCCTACCCTGATATATCTTAGTTTTTCGCTTCCATTTTATTTTCTTGCATGAAAAACAATTCACAAAGGATTAATCTCCAATTTGATGTAATAATATCGTGGTTGCACCATCGAGTGTGGAGCGCATCGCCGTATCAATACTTTCGAAGCTACAAAGTCGTTCCTAAGGGAGCGTAGAGTAAGTTCTGAAGCTACAAAGTTGTTCCTAAGGGAGCGCAGAGTAAGTTCTGAAGCTCAAAAGTTGTTCTTAAGGGAATGTAGAGCCAAGATGCCACCGAAATAAAAGGTGAAGAAACTCAAAAGTCGTTCCTAAGGGGATGCAGAGCTTAAATGCCACCGAAATAGAAGGTGAAGAAGCTCCAAAGTCGTTCCTAAGGGGATACAGAGCTTAGCTCCAAAGTCGTTCCTAAGGGGATGCAGAGCTGAAATATCACCTGAGTAAAAGGTGAAGAGACTCAAAAGTTGTTTTAAGGGGATGCAGAGTCTGCATGCGTTTTCGAGTGGGTGTGTATCTTCGGCATAAACATCATGCTGCATCATATCATCGCATCATTTCGCATAGCATTACATCATACATCTTATCGCATCAGCAACAAAACCGTGGAGAAGAAAAGATGCTTCTTTCAAATCAAAATATTTGATGAATGGAACAATGTGCTGAAGCACAAAGTGTACCTTCGGTAGCTATAATTTTACATACCAAGAAAATCTTTGTCGACAACGATATTATATAACAGCTACGACATAAGAAGGGGTGATTTTTTATTTGTGAAGCATGAAAAGAAGGGAAGGTGTTTTTTCGCCGAAGGCTCAAAAAACAGGTAAGCACATAGATTTCATGCATTGCAAAGAAATATATTACATTAATATACATATAAATGTTCGATGTTTGACTCATACACGAAAATTACATTTCTTAGTACACAATAATTCAGTCTTCTTTCAATATCTTCTTGGTAGCTTCATTTAGGAGTTTGTTGACAACTTCGTCAACGGCTTCTTCGGCAACCCTTATCATTTCTAGTGCCACCCTCATGACTGGATCGACCTCGGGATCATATGGCTCAGGCGGCGGTGAAAGTTTAGTTGTAGTAAAGAACAAGTTGTTAATCCGAAATAAAAAACAAACACCAAAGCCAAAATTCAGTAATAATACCTAGACGCCTTGCGCGCTCAGCAGCCTCTTCGGCTCGCTTAGCTTCTTCTCGGGCATCATGGGATTCTTTTTCATTTTTCTTTATAGCTTTGTCGACTATCTCGTGGCCGCCCTTCATCCAAACATTGGAATAGAATTTCCTGCCCATCAAAGTAGCTTCGACTGAAGGCTCCTTCGTGTCGTCTATGGAGAAGACGGCTTCTGCCTAGGCTGCAGCTTTAACATATTCACAACCAGTTTTCTCCAAAACTGCTGCAACCCCTCTGGCACCAGCGAAGGCGCAGAAATCCCCATGGTCACTAAGTATTTCCTCAAAAGCTTCTTCGCCGATCCTTTCAATGACTCCTTTGGGATCGCCTTCATGCAAAACTATCTTTCAATTGCTTAGCGTAATCCAAGGATTTGTCATAATATCTCTCCTTCGATTTGCGAAGCTCATCCACATTCTTTTGCAATCTTGAACTAGTCAATTTGCTTAATTCCTGTTTCGCTTTCTCCACTTCAAAGTTCTCATTCATTTCGGCAAGCTTTTTCTTTAGGCTTTCAACTTCGGCTTTATGAGCTTTCTTATTGTGCATTAAGTTTTGCTTCGCTGCTCTTTAGCCTATCCACTAAGGAAAGCAGAATTTTATCTTTTTCAAGGGCTTCATTCCTTAGTCTGATGACCTCTGACCGAAGGTTCCCAAGGGCTATTTGGCAGCTTTCGTGCCCTTAAAGCATTGCTCAAGATTAAGCCCTACAAAAAAGGGGGGATCAGCATAATAATAAAAATATACAAAAAATAATCTGTTTATAAGTCAAAACATCTTTACCTTCAGGCTGCTATAAGCGAGGCTGTCTGCAAGGTCATCCTTCGACATTGCAGATAGGCCAAGCTCTAGCTTCGGAAACCCTATATTCCTTGCCATCTCCCAGCAAACAGATATCTCCTTGTTGTCCGAAAGGCAGTACAAAAAGTCGTCTTCATCAGTGCCATTATACACCAAGGATCCTTTTGGGTACTTTAAATCCCTAGCATATTGCTTGGCTTCGGCAATCTGCTCTTCCTACAACTGTTTCCCCGAAGCATGTCGTATGATAAAATCTAGCTCTTCAGTAGGCGCTTCGGGGTAAGAGATTCAATCTTCTCGGGTATGCATTCTTTTTCCAAAATCAAAGTAGCTCACGAAGGTTTTGCTTCAGTACAAGTTGGCGGTCCGGCTTCAGCAGTATCTTGTGATATCCTAGCTTCATCAGATTTCTTTGGAATGTCGCCTTCTTTATCAAGCTTTGAAGCAGGAGCCTGTACCTTTGCAGATTCAATGACAACGTCTAGTACGCTGGCCACTCTTCTCCTCTTTGGAGTTATTGCAGAAATTTCAAACACCTTTGGCAACTCCAGTTCTTGTGGTGGGCTCAGGGTTTTTGGTTGCCCTGTCGGCTTTTTTGATTCTGATCCTTTGGCCATTTTCTCCTTATATTCGGCAGGATGCTTCGGCACTTCGGCCGTCTCGGTTTTCTCCTGTTCCGCTATTACCATTGATTTCGACACTTCAGCCGATTCTCCCTTGGCTTCAGCAGGAGCGGGGTACTCTAGCTCAACAGCGAAAGAAGGCCCCTCAGTAAGCTTAGGCACTTTGGCCATTTGAATGTACCTGGGCCAGTGTGTCAAAACTTTAATCTTTTTTCCCTTCAGCATGGCAGGGATGGCCGAAGTAGCAACCTTTCTTTTCTTTCCCTTCTTTTGCAAGGGATAACAATAGTCTGGGTACACAAAACCAATTACATCAAAAACTCTGTTCAATCTCTTCTTGCCTCCTCCTCCGAAGGCTAATGTCATGGCATCATCTTCGACCCTTGTATAGGCCCCAATCAATTCATCACTAGTTGCCTCAATACGATCCAGCCAGTCATCGTTCGGCTCATCGAATTGATCTCTGTATCTGAAGGTGTATTTCAGATAAACTAAGTTGTTTTGACTCGACCCGGCAGCAGTCTCCTTCGGCATCTCCTAGCCACTTCCAAGAGGCCACACTCTATAAGCAATATGCTCCTGGACTAAGTCCCTCGTGCCAATATAAGTGCATACAGTGTTAAAGGCCATCTGGCATGCTTGAATATCATTACCAAGGGCAGTGGCTAGCCTCCTAATGCCGAGACCAGATAGGACGTTGAATGATCCCCTTTATATCTTCTCTTTCAACTAAGTCGTTCTTCACATAAAACCACTCTTGCATCCAAGCTCCTGGCCACCTCTTCCAAAATGTCGGGACTGGATAGCTCACATTAGAGCGGGGCACGAAGCCGTAACAACCAAAATTATTATGATATTGTTCTTTGCCAGTAGCCTTTGTCTCATAAGACAGCTCGTGCATGTTACAGAAGCATTTTGCATTCGACTCTAAACCCTGACTTCTCAGGGCTCAAATGAAAATCCCCATTCTGATAATAGCTTTGGGGGTGATCTGATGAAGGTAAATTTCAAAAGTCGTCAAGACCTCAACCAAAAAAAATTTCAGTGGGAATCGAAGCCCTGCTTTCATGAAGCTCCTATACACAACCACTTCGTCAGCTTTGGGCACAGGGGCACTGCTATCTCCTCCAGCCCTTGCGATTGAAATATCGCGAAAGTATCTTCCTTTCAATGCATCAATCTGACTCTGTTTGATGGTTGATTTCCCAAAGATGGTATGACTCGGCTGCCAGGGCCAATCTTCGGCACCTTCGTTTCCACTTTCTGAGTCAAAACTTTCACCATCGTTAGAATCTTCAGATAACCCAGCCAGCATCTCATTGGTAATCTTCTCCGTATTTGTCTTCTCCATAGCTTCGTAAAACCCAGCCAGTGCAGGGTCAGCAATCTTCTTCTCTTCAGCCATCTAAACAACGGTTGCACGATTGCCGAAGCTTAAAATTCAATCAAAACTCGACAGAGCAAGAGAATTCAGAATGTCTAAAATAAGCGCAAGCAACTCAAGTGGCATAGCAAATGCTGTCAATGCGAGTTCCTATTTATATGCTTAGCGCCTCACAATTTGGTGGGTCATGCATGTCAGTGTCTTTCACTATTCTAGCGAAGGAAAGGTGTTTTTTCGGACCTTCGGCTGAAGGCCTTCATTCACGTCACAGTCTAAATTTGTTACAAAGAAACAAATTAATACTGGGAGGGCAACTGTTGGGGGCCTTCTTTTTCCGAAGCTCCTCAAAAACGTGACTAACCATGTTTTCAGTATGACATAGACTATTATAGGAAGCTTCGGATTTGGGATGAAGGCATGTGATATGAGGATACAGCCCGAAGGCAGCATGGATGGACGCCAAAGCTATGTCTAAAGGATCTTCGACTTGGTATGATAGCGAAGATGAAGGACGAAATCAACATAAGGGGGGAAAGACTACTTAGTCCTTGATAACTCGCATTGTGATTTAAAGTAGACATCAGGGACATAAATGTAACTTTGTCTGGGCTGCGTCCCATGCCTATAAATAGATGAACAGTAACATCGTACTGTTCACGCTAGATTGTAATCACTCTCGCGTCATTCTCGCATCTTAACCTTCTGGCAAGCCGAAGGTATCAATGTAATACAAATATTTTTAATATTTGTTCATGTTTATGAAATGAGAATATAAGTAACTTATTAATTCATAATCATTATTTATGTTCTTTTGTATTTCATGTACCATTATTTATATTTGTTCACTGAGATGATGAAGATATGTCCTTCATGACCTTCGTCTGAAGATCATTATATCTAAAAGGAAATAATGCTTCGAAGGACGAAGGTCTCTTGACAATCGTGTTGGCTTGTTCTTGTTGTATAGCATTTGAGAACAATGAACAACAATAATCGAGTTATAGAATTTGTATATACCATGCAACGAATCTGGGAAGGCAGTTCACCTATGCATGCGTCAGCAATTATACCGGGATAAACAGATTGAATAATGTGCATAAACCATGCAAAAAGAATCTGCTGACGCGCAAATCACGTGGGACGACTTTACAAGTTTGTTCGGTGTTTACGACTGCATAATAACATGAAACGTAACATCATAAACCATGCAATATCAAGACGTCAGACCATTTATGCTATTGTATATACGTGACCAGTGTGTGCGTAGATCTGGGTTGGTTTGAGATTAGGAAAGTAGTGCTGTAAAATCGTGATAAATGTAGGACAATTACCACTTTATTCTAAACGTTGCGTAAAAGATACGTAAGATTTGTGGTAGTTGTTGTATATCTTGCTTTGTCCATTTTAGCATAAAACTGATACAAAAGAAGTGTAAAATTGTGTATAATTTAGTGTAAACTACAGTTGACTTTATAATGGGTAAGAAGTCCACTGTTCGGGGCGTAAAAATCACACACAATTTGAATAGCTGTTGTGTATCTCGCTTCGCACAAGGTTGTCGTAAAATGCATAAAGATATTGTAAATTGGCGTAAAATACATCAAGAATTTCATAAATTGACATAAAACGCATCAAGAATTTTGTAAATTGACGTAAAATGCATCAAGAAGTATTTTGAGGTAATTGTAGCATAAAAAACAACTAAATGTGTCGTAACTTTCGTTGGAGTATTTTGTGTAAATGTCATCATTCTCTACAACCTTAATAGCAATCTTGTAGAACAGATGGCAGAGTTGCATAACGTCCTGGAATGGAAGATTTTGTGTCACTATCAAAATTAAACCCAATAGTTTCATTCATCACTATGGGTACACCTCCAGCATTTGAGATGACTTCTAATGGGAATTCTGGCTCTTCTTCCGCCTTTTCTTCTGGCTTAGCTGCAATCTGGAAAAAAACAAAATCTCTTAGGCAAGAGAAGCCTTGATCTGGTGACTAATTAAGCATGGGATCAATGTAGCTTGGACACTAGTAAACTAGACAAAAATAATAATATTTGTGACACAAGAATCAGTTGACTATTGGAAATTCACATAAAACTGGATCACGGTGGACATAAGCTACCAATATTTTGTTTTAGGACAAGATAGTGCTGGTATGACATGTGCAATGACTGAGCAGGTTATAGCCTGAACTTAGTATAATCTAGTGACACAAGCTTCAACTCAACTTAACTCGTCGGAAACATCATAATATAGTGAGTAGTGACACCAGATACACTGTCTAAACTATAAACAAGTGCATAATAAAATGAACAGACTACATAAGACAGTACAACAATCCATGATGCCCCTTAGCATTCGATTTATGAATTTAGATTATCTCTTGGGTGAAACTACTGGATTCAGGGGACATGGATTGATAATACCAGACATAAAAATAAATAGTGAATTTATGTTCTTTTTAACACAATAGTGAATTTTTTTTATGCAAACACATAGTCTTATGGCCCAAACAGATAAGAGAGTAGGATCAGGCGGTACCAAATAGTGATATTGGCTCTGCATTTCTACATTGGAAAATTCAAATTACCAAATTAGCAGAAATCGACACATACCACGGCAGTAGCCAAAATTAGAACTACACCTCCACTTGTTCCACCTAACAGGGGAGTAGGATGACGAACTCCTGGCCCGAACTGAGCAGTGAGTCGGGGTCGTCGGCGGTGAGCCTGTTGGCGGTGTGGATCTGGTCGGTGGAGGGGAGGCCAAGTCGCTGCAGACACAGCGATTGGCACATGAGGGGAGTCCTCACAAAGGACGATGCGGTTGGCGGTGCCTAGAGAGTCAAAGTCGAGCGCGTTCCTACGATCGTCGATTTCGCTGTCGCGCTACGGAACACCACCGCCGCTAGGAACAACAGCCCAGTCCCGCTAGAGAACGGGTCGGCGTGGAGCAGGGGCAGTCTGGAGATATAGCACCGGCGCTGCGAGGAAGATGAAGATAGGGGAAGAAGAAACTGGCTGCATCTATGTGCGGGGAAAGGAGGTAAGGTTAGGGGAGGGATGACAATGAGGGGAACGAAGGGAAGGCACCTCTGGAACGATGACGGGGAGGCGATCCATCATGCATCTCGTCTGTGGGGATGCTTGTCTGCCATGGTCGTGCTGGCTTCACCGCGCTGGAACCCTAGTCTCGGCCATCGTGGAAGGCCAGGTAGAGCGGTTGGTTTTATATGATGGTACATGAGCATAAACCTGTGTATAACTAATCGTAAACATTATAGTGGGTGGACCGGATGGTGCACCTTGTCAACCGGGCGGGTGGTCGGGGCTTCCTGTAGTTAAACAGAGCCCAAGGCTCTAAATACATATACTATATATATATAAAGTTGTATGTTGCGTTGACCATATAAATAGCAGTACACTACTCATACATGGGGAGCTGGTTTTTCTTTACGATCTACATGTGTGTTTTTTCGTTGGATCGACCAGCATCCGAAGTTGTCAGAGCAAGGACATTTTTAAATTGCCTTCGATCATCTGAAGATATCTTTGTAATATTATGTGAATAAAAAAAGATGGGACATATGGATCACATAACGTGTGTATTCTTATACTTTCAAGTTCTCTCATAAAACAACCTTATCTGTCTTGACCTTCTCCTCTTGATTTGACCATGTTATTCTTAAGTGAACCAAGGGGGAAGGGACCATATTACTTTAATTGTGTTGCCCTGTTTTGGTTCTCTCTAGGAATCTTTACATGTGACCAACATTAGCGCCCACCTATGGTTAACTCACGACCACCAAAAAGAAACATATATGTCGGCTCTGTACTGGCTCCAATAGATCAAAACTAGCTTGAAGAGATACATCTTCCTGAAGGCAATGATCAAGAAAAGGGAGAGAAAAAGGTTGTGTACCCTCCACCACATGATGTCCTTGATAAGAAATCCAAAACCTCGAAGCTATTCAACAATAAGTCGAGAAAAAGAAAGAAAAAGATGCCTTGAGTCACCCAGCTACAACGACAAATTTGACGAAGCATCAGAAGAGTTACATCACTTGACATAATAAGATGAGCAAGTAGAAGAGCCATATTACCAGAACATAAGAAATCTCCACCCTGAAGGTCACAATCATGACACCTTCTTCTATGATAGCACTTCTCCCCTATACACCATGACCAACATTGTATAGACCGCATCAACTGTTGTATATGATGGCTTGTCAGACAGAGCAATTTTTGATGAGTTACAAAACTACCATATCTCCGTATGGAGGCAATTCAGCAGTAATGGCCAAGCCGTTTGTCATGGGGCATCCAAACGAAGCCCATAACTACTCTGACTCTATTCTAATGTGCCCAAGACCCGGATGAATATCTTTAAGCATATGTTCGAAAGTTTCTACAACTTCGCGCTCAAGCACCAAATGTACTAGATGACATCGTCATTGAAGCAATGGTCAAGCGACTTCATCCAGATTCGGCAGCGCAATATTTCGCAAGAAAGCCCGCTTGATTCTCCTAGCTCGCATATATTAGCTTTATCCTATAATCATTTCTGGGTTTGCTTCTCTTCCCCCTACTTTAGTTATTTTCCAAGCATCCCACTTCACTTCTTGCACGCACGAGCACAGATAGAGCAAGCCTAAAAAACGAGTGTCATCCAGGAGTTCATACGCACGAGAACTGAGAGAGTAGGCCTTAAAACAAGTTTGAGAGGGAAGACCTAAAAAACGAGTGTCATAGAGGAGTTCACCTACTTGGGTGAAGGTCAACAATCATGTTTTTAGGCAGAGTCCGTAAGCGGCACGACTACGTGTCTTGTCCTCTCCTTCTCGTTGAAATGGTGGTGACTAACATGACTACTACACTCGACCAAGCACGACGACTATATCGACGGACACCATGTCTACCAGTGTGTATGTTTCTCTTTATAAATGGATCAAATTCATGTCAACCAGTTTCATATAGATATCCATCATGCTTAGATTACATGTTCACATATCTAATGTCATTCATTTATTTTTGAATTTCTAGATTAAATTGCTACTGAAATTGACTATACATTGAATAATCCAAAATGTGATAGAATTTTTTTGGTAGTTGGCTCTGCAAGCATGTTGAAAATGAATGTTTTGACTGAACACATTACAAGCGGTGGCATCAGAGGTACATACTATGGTCGACTGCCTTGCATTGCTACTCTGTTGCTAAAACTAGATCACCAGAACTACATACTAAATAAGAGCATGTGTTTCAAGATGCTTGTTAGGGGTCTTCTTCTCCGCCGAAGGTCCTCAAGACAAAAACACCTTCGGCAAAATGATATAGAAGTCTTCCTCTTCTCTGCCGAAGATTCTCTAGACGAAGACTATACGTAGGAGCAACATTGCCAAATGCTGAAGCTACCATTCAGCTTCAGTTCAAGTCAAGCAGAAGAAGAAAAGACCAGATATACCTTGGTAATCTTGTTTGTCTGTAGATGAATGTTGAGGGTCATAAATGTAATTTCCCCCGGGCTGTGTCCCGTGCCTATAAATAGATGAACAGTAACATCGTACTGTTCACGCTGAATTGTAATCACTCTCTCGCGTCTTCACCTTCGAGCAAGTCGAAGGTATCAATGTAATGTGGATTCTATTGGTATTTATACATGTTTTATGAAGTACAAGTACGAATGTATTAAAGAGTAATCTATATTGTATTCATCTCTTTACATTCTTATTTATTTATAATATGATGAAGGCATGTCCTTCATGACCTTCGTCTGATGATCATTGGATCCAAGAGGAAACAATGCTACGGAGGATGAAGGTCTTTAATCCTTAACAATTGTGTTGCCTTATTCTTAATTCACAGCATTTGAGAACGAGTGACCAACATTGGCGCACACCTTCGGTGAACTCACTTCCACAACCACGACAATGGCTTCGCAAGGTGATCGAGCTGTGACACCTTCGGCTACGAAGCTAGTGCTCCCAATCACGGGAGGTTCAAGTTCTGAGCCAGCCAAAAAGAAGCATAAGAAGGAAGCACAGAGAAGGGTACAACATGTTGGAGTACAAGGACCCGACATCAAATTCAAATGGTCACACATTCCAATCACCTTCTCTCAGGAGGACCTTCAGCTCAAAGACTATCCCCATAATGATGCAATGGTCATATATTGTGTTATCAAAGGATTTCTAGTTCACAATGTCCTTGTTGATACAAGCAGCGACAGATATCATCTTTGCAAAAGCCTTCAGGCACATGCAAGAGAAAGATGATAAGATACATGATGAAACACATCCATGTTGTGGCTTCGGAGGAAGGCAGACAGTGGCACTTGGCAAGATAACAATGTCGATCACCTTCAGCTATGTTCACAATACAAGGACAGAGCAAGTCGTCTTTGATATTATTGATATGGAGTATCCTTATAATGCAATAATTGGGAGAGGAACATTAAACGCCTTCGAAGCAATACTTCATCCAGCATATCTATGCATGAAGATACCATCAGACCAAGGCCCCATAGATGTGCATGGAAGTCAAGAGGCTGCTAGAAGGGCCAATGGGAACTGGACAGATTCAAAGGCTATTCATAACATAGATGAAGCTGAAGCCCATCAACAATACAAGCACAAAAGAGATAAAGCTACCTCAGCAGATCAACCAAAGCCCGTGCTTTTATGTGAAGATATAGCTGAATAGAAGGTATTTCTAGGATCTCAATTGTCTGATGAACAAGAAAGAACTCTGTTGAGGTTTTTGTTCAACAACAAGGATGTCTTTGCTTGGTCTGCTAATGATCTATGTGGTGTTAACAAGGATGTCATCGAACATTCACTTAATGTAGATCCGTCTATCCGACCAAGAAAGCAGAAGCTTTGGAAAATGTTCGATGATAAAGCCGAAGGTGCACGAAACGATGTTAAAAGGCTTCTGAGTGCCGGTGTAATTAGAGAAGTAACATACCCAGAGTGGCTAGCCAATATTGTGATGGTGAAGAAGGCTAATGGAAAATGCAGAATGTGCATTGATTTCACAAATCTCAACAAGGCATGTCCGAAGGATGAATTCACATTGCTAAGAATAGATTCTCTTGTGGATGCAGTAACTACTTTAGAACTCATGAGCTTATTGGATTGCTATTTAGGATATCATCAAATCTGGATGAAGAAGGAAGACGAGCCTAAGACAAGCTTCATAACCCCTAGTGGGACTTACTGCTACCTTCGGATGCCTGAAGGGCTCAAGAATGCCGGAGGAAGCTTCAGCAGAATGACTGCCAAAGTCCTTTACTCGCAAATTGGCAAGAATGTTCTAACATATGTGGATGATATTATAGTTAAAAGTACCAAGCAAGAAAATCACATAGCTGATTTACATGAAACATTCGATAACTTTAGAAAGGCAGGTCTCAAACTTAACTAGAAAAATGTGTTTTCGGGGTAAAGAAAGCAAAGTTTCTTGGGTGTCTCGTGTCAACTAAGGGAATTGAGGCAAACCCAAGCAAGATAGAAGCAAAACTTCAGATGGAACCACCAAAGTCAAGAAAAGACGCCCAAAGGCTGACAGAAAGATTGGCTTCATTGAACAGATTTATTTCAAGATCAACAGAAAGGAACTTGCCATTCTTCGAAGTTTTTAAGACAACCAAAGACTTCCAGTGGGGACCAGTTCAACAAAAGCCTTCGAGGAGCTGAAATAGTACTTGATAGAGCTAACAACTTTGACCCCACCTTCATCAGGAGCCCCATTGCTGTTGTATGTAGCTGCTTCTCATGCTACAGTTAGTGCAACATTGGTACAAGAAAAGCAAGATGGCCAAGCAAAGAGGCAAGTACCAATGTACTTCGTCTCTGAAGTGCTTAGTTCATCAAAGAAAAACTACACCGAGTTGGAGAAGGTACTATATGCTGTATTGATGGCCTCCAGAAAGCTTCGTCATTATTTCCAATCATATCATATCGTAGTTGAGAGCACCTGTAATACCCAAATTTGTAAAAGCATAAGAACTAAGATTATTCTCCCTATATGTGTTGCCTTTACTCATTGGTACATGTGAATAACCACATTGAAAAGTGAATAATTAACAAGTGGCACATAAACAACCTGTGCATCATGCTGGATCTTACTTTGTGTGCATTTTTGTGATGATATAAAAATATGGTAAACAAAAAAAATAATAATTATGTTAATACCCCAATGGGGAAATTAAATCCTAAAAGAAATTCTAGAGTTTGGAAAAGAAATTCTAGAAGTGAAACCAAAAAGAGGAAAGATATAAAAATAATATAAATAATAATATATCTTCAAAGTAGTTCTGTTTCTGGCGCAATATCATCTGAGAATATTTGGTCACAAGAGTTTGAATTAAAATTTGAACACAACTTGAATGTGAAAA
This sequence comes from Zea mays, assembly GCF_902167145.1. NCBI lineage: Eukaryota > Viridiplantae > Streptophyta > Magnoliopsida > Poales > Poaceae > Zea > Zea mays. Next base: position 112,582,511 of record NC_050097.1, on the reverse strand, counting down.
GAGATATACTAAAGGCCAAAGTGGAACTTAAGATGTAAAAAGAAATTCTAGAAATTGGAAAGGAGGAGAAATAAAATATTTTGTGGATAAAAATAAGTATATAAAAACAAATACTATTGTTACACTGGAGAAATGAAGTTGAACATTTGGCCAATGGTGAAATTCATAACAAGATCCATATTCAAATTTGAAATTTGAAAAATGAAAAGAAAAAAAATAAAACAGAAAAGAATAAAACAAACCTAACCTAACCGGGCCCTGACCTCACTTTCAGCCCAATACACAAACTCACCCACGCGGCCTAGTTTTCCTCCGTTCCCCGGTCGATCCCACGCGCACGCGTCATGCTCTGGCACTAACATGTTGGTCCAGCGTGGTAGCCTCTCTGCCTGGTGGGCCCCGGGCGTCAGGAACCGCCTCTTCCTCCCTTGTCCGCCTTTCAGTTGGGCGCACCGAACCTCCGTACCGGCCGCCGCGAAGTGTTGCGTGAATCTAGCCGAGGTTGATATGATCTGACCTCGGGTATAAGGGTCACGACCACCCCTTCCCTGTCCATCATCACAAAGCACCGGGCAGGCCCTGAGCACACCTCGCCGTGAGACAGAGAGTGGGTGCGGGTGGGGGAAAGTTCCGCCGCCGTGGAACTCGCGCACGGTACAGCTCGGGATTCAACCAGTGGGTCTGGGGGCTTCGACTAGACGCGTGGATGGCATGGTTACACTTCGGGTGGGCTTGACGGCGGGGTCGTCGGTGAATTGCTCGCCGTTGCTGTCGCACCACCGTGAATCCGCCCCTCGCCGTGGCCAGCGTCGTCTCGGCAGCCGTCTTCGGTGAGTGCCCTTTCCTTGCGTCCGCCATACCTAGAATTGCATGACGCGCGTTTTAGATTTGAAGCTGGGGCCCTCCTGGACGGGATGGCCAAAGTCCGGCCATCTCTCCGTTGTTTGGGCCAGCGGCGCCGCCGCGTCAGTAGCTAGCTTGGGGAGGCAAGCTCCGGACCGTTAGATGTTTCTCGGACGGTCGTGATTAGATGGAGGGTCGAACTAGAGTGAACCGTGGATTCGCGGTTGTGCGGTGCGGATTTAATCGGGGATGTAACGTCGCGCGGATCTGTGGTGGCCCTTGGATCACGATCGGGCAGATCCGGCAGGGCCTCGGCTACTTAAAATCTAGATCGTCAGTCTCTGATCCGAGGGACGCCATCGCATAACGTTTCATAATAGATAAGTTCTAATCATAGTCGTCCGTTGTTGATCTGGCGGCCAGAGCTCTCCGATACCCCTTCGGCCTGCACCTTTTGCTAAAGAGACCCTAGGGTTAAAGGATATCAACCCGCCGTCCAGAGAGTGGAGCGCTGTGCCTGGGAAATTTTATGCGAGCAGCCCCTGAGTTTTCTGGTTATTGAGGCCCAGTCCAGTCAACTCGAAATTCAGATTAAAATAAAATAGAAATATATTTTTAATGTATAGAACTTGTTTAATTTGTAGAAAATGCATATGAACTCCAATTTGGTCCATTCCAATTCCTAAATTTTTATAATATTATTGTCTAACCATTAGTGCATCTGTTTTAACATGAAAGATGATTTAAAATTTATCTAGCACTTAATCTTGTATTAAGCACATAAAACATTAGAAAATCCATAACTTAAAATCTATACCTCCAAATTTAACGATTCCAGTTCCTGTGATCTTAGTTTAATGTCTAGTTTATTACTGTATATTCTGTTTGCATGTTTGATGTGATGTTAATTTATGCCATGCTATGTATGTATTGTGTTGATACGAGTAGACGAGCAAGCCACTGTGGAATCTGGGGTTCATCAAGTTGAGATAGCTGAGCAGGAGCTCGTTGAAGGCAAGTTGTGCCCTTGATCACTTCTTTTACCTATTCATGTTCTTATTAATCATAATGATCTGCATAGGTTAATTTTGACGGGACCCAATAGGTTACCCTAGATTTTGACTATCTTTATACCTTGTTTCACCACTGGTTTTACTACTAATTTTTTGGGTAGTACATGCTATTGCTTTATGTGGTTTTGGGTATAGAGATATTTACTACTCATGATTACACTTTATATTATCTGCTCATTATTTATTGTTCATGATAAGATCATTATGTTAATGGGAACATGGAGAACCACCCGGGAAAATAGTGCTACCACAAGGGTATAATGGGACGCCCTTGGCTAATTAACTAGGAAAGCTAGTGGAGGGCTACCTTACCCGAAAGGGGCAAGGGAAGTAGGGGAGTGGTCAGTGTAGGGAGGTCCTTGGGTTGATTTTGCTGCGATGGCGGTCAGACAAGAACCCTGCACTGGAGCTTCCTATAAACTGTAGCGGGTAGTCTGAAGCTAGTGGAACTTTGTAAAGGCCTCGTAGTGGTACCCTGCCTCGCTTCCTTGGTAGAGGTGTATGGAGTCTGATCAACTCCGTGGCAAATGGGTAACACGACTTGTGGGTAAAGATGCGCAACCTCTGCAGAGTGTAAAACTGGTATACTAGCCATGCTCACGGTCATGAGCGGCTCGGACACTCACATGATTAAATTATGGAACTTAAACTCAATTTGTCATATGCATTGCATCGCAGGTGAGGTTGTTACTTTTGTTCTACTACTTAATTGGGTTGGTATTTACTTATACTTAGTAATTGCTAATAAAATTTTGACCAACTCTAAAAGCAATGCTCAGCTTCAACCATCCTCTTTGGTAAGCCTTACACTTTACGTGAGCTCCCACCTTTGGCGAGTTCATGCACATTATTCCCCACAACTTGTTGAGCTATGAACGTATGTGAGCTCACTCTTGCTGTCTCACACCCCCCCCCCCCACAGGTCAAGAACAGGTACCGCAGGATGAGGCGCTTGGAGGATGCTGCGATGAGTTCGTGAGAGATCTAGGCCGTCGTCTCCCAGTCAACTTTGGGTTGCTAGATCGTTTCCTCATATGATGTAATTATTTAATTATTTTGTATAGAACTCCTGTTATATAGTAAAGACGTGACATTCGATCCTGTGCCATGATTCATCATATGTGTGAGACTTGGTCCCAGCACACCTGGTGATTAGGTTCGCGCCCGGGTCTTGGTGCCCCGAAACCCGGGTGTGACAGCACCTAGAGGGGGGGTGAATAGGTGATCCTGTAAAAAATTGAAACTTAATCCACAAAGCTTGATTAGGAGTTAGCACAATTAAGCCAAGTGGCTAGAGAGGAGTTCTTGCAAAACACAACAACCACAAGTGTATCAACACAGATAGACACAGTGGTTTATTCCGTGGTTCGACCAAGTCCAACACTTGCCTACTCCACGTTGTGGCGTCCCAACGGACGAGGGTTGCAATCAACCCCTCTCAAGTGGTCCAAAGACCCACTTGAATACCACGGTGTTTTGCTTTGCTTTACTATATCCCGCTTGCGAGGAATCTCCACAACTTGGAGCCTCTCGCCCTTACAAAGATGTTCACAAAGAATCATGGAAGTAAGGTTGGGATGAGCAACGCACACAAGACACAAAATCAGAGTAACAACGCACACACAAGTCACAACACGAGCTCTCAACACCACCCGAAGAGCACACTACTCAAATGGAGCTCTAGTTGCTATCACAAAGAATCGAATGTGCGGAATTGAAGTCTTGGTGCTTAGGAATGCTTAGAGAATGCTTAGTGTGTTCCTCCATGCGCCTAGGGGTCCCTTTTATAGCCCCAAGGCAGCTAGGAGCCGTTGAGAGCATTCCAGGAAGGCAAATCTTGCCTTCTGTCGACTGGCGCACCGGACAGTCCGGTGCACCACCGGACACTGTCCGGTGCGGATTTCTTTCCTCATTTGGCGAAGTCGACCGTTGTAGTCTTGGAGCCGTATGCGCACCGGACACTGTCCGGTGCACACCGGACAGTTCGGTGCCCCTTCCGACCGTTGGCACTTGCCACGCGTCGCGCGCGGATTCCGCGGCCGACCGTTGGCCCGGCTGACTGTTGGCTCACCGGACAGTCCGGTGCACCACCGGACAGTCCGGTGATTTATAGCCGTACACCGTTAATTGCTTCCCGAGAGCAGCCAGTTGACAGTCGCCGGCCTAGCGTACCGGACACTGTCCGGTGCACCACCGGACAGTCCAGTGCACCCAGACCGAGCTGTCTTTGGCTGAACAAAGCCATCTCTTTTCCAACTTAATTTCTCCTATTTCCAGCACTTAGACACAATACATTAGTCTCTAAAACAATGTACTAAGTCATAGAAACATACCTTTTTACTTGATTTGCACTTTATCCATCACTTTGCATAAGTCCACTTGTGTTGGTACTCAATCACCAAAATACTTAGAAATGGCCCAAGGGCACATTTCCATTTCAATCTCTCCCTTTTTGGTGATTTATGCCAACACAATAAAAAGCAACTAAAGGAAGTGCAACATCAATGCAAATGAGAACTCAAAATTGTTTTGATTCAAATTTGGCATATATAGATCATTCTTTGCCACCACTTGGTTTGTTTTTGCAAATCAAATTCAATTTCCTATCTCTAAGTCAAACACACTTGTTGAGACATAAAGAGAGTTGTTCCAAGAGAAATTGATCAAAGATTTCAAAAACTCCCCCTTTTTCCCATAATCAACCATTCTCCCCACAAGAGGCCAACTTTTGACAATAAGAGACAAACAAGAGTATTTTGACAAACAAAAGCTCTAACTCTACTATTTTCAAAATTCTCAAGTGGTACTTGATCCATTTCTTGCTTTTGGCCTTATCTTCTCCCCCTTTGGCATCAAGCACCAAAACGGGATCAATTTTGGCCCTTTAACCCCATTGCCTCACCAAAATCTTCAACTAAGAGTAAAAAAGGCAATAAGAGTTCAAAGATGAACTTGGAATTAGTTACTCTTTCGTCGGAGTGCAGTGGAAGTCTTGCATGGTCCAAGTCCACCTTTTCCCTTTCAAACCTCCTTTGAGACTAAATTAAGAAAACTCAAGCACACAGTTAGTCTCAAAGGGTCAAGTTGTAGCACATCTCCCCCCTAAATATGTGCATGATTTGCAAATGGACTTGTGAGGTCCGGGGAGTGCTTGTACAACTTGAGCACCATAAATAAACAATGAAATGTATTAAGGAACATGATCAAGGCATAAAACACATGCATGCTATAAGTCAATCCAGGTTCCGCGAATCTAAGACATTTAGCTCACTACGCAGCTTGCAAAAGGTCGACTCATCTAGAGGCTTGGTAAAGATATCAGCTAGCTGGTTTTCGGTACTAACATGAAACACTTCGATATCCCCCTTTTGCTGGTGGTCTCTCAAAAAGTGATGCCGGATGTCAATGTGCTTTGTGCGGGTGTGTTCAACAGGATTATCCGCTATGCGGATAGCACTCTCATTATCACATAGGAGTGGGACTTTGCTCAGATTGTAGCCAAAGTCCCTGAGGGTTTGCCTCATCCAAAGTAGTTGCGCGCAACACTGTCCTGCGGCAACATACTCGGCCTCAGCGGTGGATAGGGCAACGGAGGTTTGTTTCTTAGAACTCCATGACACCAGGGACCTTCCTAAGAATTGTCACGTCCCGGATGTACTCTTCCTATCGACCTTACATCCAGCATAGTCGGAGTCTGAATATCCAATCAAGTCAAAGGTAGACCCCTTTGGATACCAGATCCCGAAGCAAGGCGTAGCGACTAAATATCTAAGAATTCGCTTCACAGCCACTAAGTGACACTCCCTTGGATCGGATTGAAATCTAGCACACATGCATACGCTAAGCATAATATGCGGTCTACTAGCACATAAATAAAGTAAAGACCCTATCATAGACTGGTATGCCTTTTGATCGATGGACTTACCTCCTTTGTTGAGGTCGGTGTGTCCGTCGGTCCCCATTGGAGTCTTTGCGGGCTTGGCGTCCTTCATCCCAAACCGCTTGATTAAGTCTTGCGTGTACTTCGTTTGGGAGATGAAGGTTCCATCTTTGAGTTGCTTCACTTGTAACCCAAGGAAATAGCTTAACTCGCCCATCATCGACATCTCAAACTTTTGAGTCATCACCCTGCTAAACTCTTCACAAGACTTTTGGTTAGTAGAACCAAATATTATGTCATCGACATAAATTTGGCACACAAATAGTCACCATCACATTTCTTAGTAAAAAGAGTTCGATCGGCTTTCCCAACCTTGAAAGCATTAGCAATTAAAAAGTCTCTAAGGCATTCATACCATGCTCTTGGGGCTTGCTTAAGTCCATAGAACGCCTTAGAGAGCTTACATACGTGGTCGGGGTACCGTTCATCCTTGAAGCCAGGGGGTTGCTCCACGTACACCTCCTCCTTGATTGGCCCGTTGAGGAAAGCGCTCTTTACATCCATTTGGAACAACCTGAAAGAATGGTGAGCAGCATATGCTAGCAAAATACGAATGGACTCTAGCCTAGCCACAAGAGCAAAAGTCTCCTCAAAGTCCAAACCTACGACTTGGGCATAACCTTTTGCCACAAGTCGAGCCTTCTTCCTTGTCACCACCCCATGCTCGACTTGTTTGTTGCGGAACACCCACTTGGTTCCCACAACATTTTGCTTGGGACGAGGCACCAGTGTCCAAACTTCATTTCTCTTGAAGTTGTTGAGCTCTTCCTGCATGGCCAACACCCAATCCGGATCTAGCAAGGCCTCTTCTACCCTGAAAGGCTCAATAGAAGAGACAAATGAGTAATGCTCACAAAAATTAACCAATCTAGAGCGAGTAGTTACTCCCTTGCTAATGTCACCCAATATTTGGTCGACGGGATGATTCCTTTGAATCGTCGCTCGAACTTGGGTTGGAGGGGCTTGAGGTGCTTCTTCCTCCATAACATGATCATCTTGTGCTCCCCCTTGATCACACATCTCCTCTTGATGAACCTGTTCATCGTCTTGAGTTGGGGGATGCACCATTGTTGAGGAAGAAGGTTGATCTTGCTCCTTTTGTTCCTGTGGCAGCACATCTCCAATCGCCATGGTGCGTATTGCGGCTGTTGGAACGTCTTCTTCATCTACATCATCAAGATCAACAACTTGCTCTCTTGGAGAGCCATTAGTCTCGTCAAATACAACGTCGCTAGAGACTTCAACCAAACCCGATGATTTGTTGAAGACTCTATATGCCTTTGTATTTGAGTCATAACCTAACAAAAACCCTTCTACAACTTTGGGAGCAAATTTGGAATTCCTACCCTTCTTCACTAGAATGTAGCATTTACTCCCAAAAACTCGGAAATACGAAACATTGGGTTTGTTACCGGTTAGAAGCTCATACGAAGTCTTCTTGAGGAGGCGATGAAGGTAGACCCGGTTGATGGCGTGGCAAGCCGTGTTCACGACTTCCGACCAAAAGCGCTCGGGGGTCTTGAACTCTCCAAGCATCGTCCTCGCCATGTCTATAAGCGTCCTGTTCTTCCTCTCTACCACACCATTTTGTTGTGGTGTGTAGGGAGTGGAGAACTCGTGCTTGATTCCTTCCTCCTCAAGGTACTCCTCCACTTGAAGATTCTTGAACTCGGACCCGTTGTCGCTCCTTATCTTCTTCACCTTGAGCTCAAACTCATTTTGAGCTCTACTTAGGAAGCGCTTGAGGGTCCCTTGGGTTCAGATTTATCCTACAAAAAGAATACCCAAGTGAAGCGAGAAAAATCATCAACTATAACAAGACCATACTTACTTCCTTCTATGCTTAGATAGGCGACGGGTCCGATGAGGTCCATATGAAGTAACTCCAGGGGTCTTGATGTAGTCATCACGTTCTTGATATGATGAGCACTTCCCACTTGTTTACCTGCTTGACAAGCTGCACAAGGTCTATCTTTTTCGAAATGCACATTTGTTAGACCTAACACATGTTCTCCCATTAGAAATTTGTGAAGGTTCTTCATCCCCACATGTGCTAAACGGCGATGCCACAGCCAGCCCATGCTAGTCTTAGCAATTAAGCATGCATCTAGACTGGCCTCCTCTTTTGCAAAATCAACTAAGTAGAGTTTGCCGTCTAACACACCCTTAAAAGCTAAGGAACCATCACACCTTCTAAAGACAGACACATCTACATTTGTGAATAAACAATTATATCCCATATTGCATAATTGACTAACGGATAACAAATTATATCCAAGCGACTCAACTAAAAACACATTAGAAATGGAGTGCTCGGATGAAATAGCAATCTTTCCTAACCCTTTCACCTTGCCTTGGTTCCCATCACCGAATATGATTGAATCTTGGGAATCCTTGTTCTTGACGTAGGAGGTGAACATCTTCTTCTCCCCCGTCATGTGGTTTGTGCATCCACTGTCAATAATCCAGCTTGATCCCCCGGATGCATAAACCTGCAAGGCAGTTTAGGCTTGGGTCTTAGGTACCCAACTCATGTTGGGTCCTACAAGGTTAGTAACAATGGTCTTAGGGACCCAAATGCAAGTTTTATCTCTCTTGCATTTTGCCCCTAACTTCCTAGCAATCACCTTTTTATCCTTTCTACAAATAGCAAAGGAAGCATTGCAAGCATGATAAATTGTATAAGGTTCATTTATTTTCCTAGGAATATTAGCAACATTTCTCCGAGGCATATGATGAATGACATTTCTCCTAGGCATATTTCTACCATGCACATAGGAAGAACTTGAAGCAAACATTGCATTTGAATCATAAGCATTACAACTCCTATCATAATGAACATTTCTAGAAAATTTCCTATCATAAATAAATGCATGATTCTTTTGAGCACTATTAGCCATAGGGGCCTTCCCTTTCTCCTTGGTGGAGATGGAAGCCTTATGACTAGTTAAGTTCTTGACTTCCCTCTTGAAGCCAAGTCCATCCTTAATGGAGGGGTGTCTACCAATCGTGTAGGCATCCCTTGCAAATTTTAGCTTTTCAAATTCACTTTTGCTAGTCTTAAGTTGGGCATTAAGACTAGCCACTTCATCATTCAATTTAGAAATTGAAACTAGGTGTTCACTACAAGCATCAACATTAAGATCTTTACACCTATTGCAAATTACAACATGTTCTACACAAGATGTTGATTTATTAGCTATTTCTAACTTAGCATTCAAGTCATCATTTATGCTCTTTAAGCTAGAAATAGAGTCATGGCATGTAGACAATTCACAAGAAAGCATTTCATTCCTTTTAATTTCTAAAGCAAGGGATTTTTGTGCCTCTACAAACTTATCATGTTCTTCATACAAAAGATCCTCTTGCTTTTCTAACAATCTATTCTTATCATTCAAAGCATCTATCAATTCATTAATCTTATCAATCTTAGTTCTATCTAAGCCCTTGAACAAACTAGAATAGTCTATCTCATCATCATCACTAGACTCATCATCACTTGAAGAAGCATAAGTAGTATTGTTTCGAGTACATACCTTCTTCTCCTTCGCCATGAGGCATGTGTGACGCTCGTTGGGGAAGAGGGACGATTTGTTGAAGGCGGTGGTGGCGAGTCCTTCGTTGTCGGAGTCGGACGATGAACAATCCGAGTCCCACTCCTTGCCAAGGTGTGCCTCGCCCTTAGCCTTCTTGTAAGTCTTCTTCTTTTCCCTCTTGTTTCCTTGTTCCTGGTCACTATCATTATCGGGACAATTAGCGATAAAATGACCAATCTTACCACATTTGAAGCAGGAGCGCTTTCCCTTCGTTTTGTTCTTCTTGGGATGCTCCTTGTGGCCCTTTAGCGCCGTCTTGAAGCGCTTGATGATGAGGGCCATCTCTTCCTCATTGAGTCCCGCCGCCTCAACTTGTGCCACCTTGCTAGGTAGCGCCTCCTTGCTCCTCGATGCTTTGAGAGCAATGGTTTGAGGCTCTTGGATTGGGCCATTCAATGCATCATCGACGTATCTTGCCTCCTTGATCATCATCCGCCCGCTTACGAACTTTCCAAGTATTTCTTCGGGCGACATCTTGGTGTACCTAGGATTTTCACGAATATTGTTCACAAGATGTGGATCAAGGACAGTAAAAGACCTTAGCATTAGGCGGACGATGTCGTGGTCCGTCCATCGCGTGCTTCCATAGCTCTTGATTTTGTTGACGAGGGTCTTGAGCCGGTTGTACGTTTGGGTTGGCTCCTCGCCCCTGATCATTGCGAATCTCCCAAGTTCGCCCTCCACCAACTCCATCTTGGTGAGCATGGTGACGTCGTTCCCCTCATGTGAGATCTTGAGGGTGTCCCAAATCTGTTTGGCGTTATCCAAGCCGCTCACCTTATGGTATTCGTCCCTGCACAATGAAGCTAGAAGAACAGTAGTAGCTTGTGCATTTTTGTGAATTTGCTCATTAATGAACATGGGACTATCCGTACTATCAAAGTGCATTCCATTTTCTACTATCTCCCATATACTTGGATGGAGAGAGAACAAGTGGCTACGCATTTTGTGACTCCAAAATCCGTAGTCCTCTCCATCAAAGTGAGGGGGTTTACCGAGGGGAATGGAAAGCAAATGAGCATTGGAAATTTGCGGAATACGAGAATAATCAAAGGAAAAGTTTGAATTAACCGTCTTCTTTTTCTCGTAGTCGTTGTCGTCGTCCTTTTGGGAAGAGGAAGATTCGTCGCTGTCGTAGTAGACTATCTCCTTGATGCGCCTTGTTTTCTTCTTCCTCCCGTCTTTTCATTTGTGGCCCGACCCCGAGTCAGTAGGCTTGTCATCCTTTGGATCATTGACGAAGGACTCCTTCTCCTTATCATTGACCACCATCCCCTTTCCCTTAGGATCCATCTCTTCGGGCGATTAGTCCCTCACGTGAAGAGAACGGCTCTAATACCAATTGAGAGCACCTAGAGGGGGGGGTGAATAGGTGATCCTGTAAAAACTTGAAACTTAATCCACAAAGCTTGATTAGAAGTTAGCACAATTAAGCCAAGTGGCTAGAGAGGAGTTATTGCAAAACACAACAACCACAAGAGGATCAACACAGATAGACACAGTAGTTTATTCCGTGGTTCGGCCAAGTCCAACACTTGCCTACTCCACGTTGTGGCGCCCCAACGGACGAGGATTGCAATCAACCCCTCTCAAGTGGTCCAAAGACCCACTTGAATACCATGGTGTTTTGCTTTGCTTTACTATATCTCGCTTGCGAGGAATCTCCACAACTTGGAGCCTCTCGCCCTTACAAAGATGTTCACAAAGAATCACGGAAGTAAGGTTGGGATGAGCAACACACACAAGACACAAAATCAGAGCAACAACGCGCACACAAGTCACAACACGAGCTCTCAACACCACCCGAAGAGCACACTACTCAAATGGAGCTCTAGTTGCTATCACAAAGAATCGAATGCGCGGAATTGAAGTCTTGGTGCTTAGGAATGCTTAGAGAATGCTTAGTGTGTTCCTCCATGCGCCTAGGGGTCCCTTTTATAGCCCCAAGGCAGCTAGGAGCCGTTGAGAGCATTCTAGGAAGGCAAATCTTGCCTTCTGTCGACTGGCGCACCGGACAGTCTGGTGCACCACCGAACACTGTCCGGTGCGGATTTCTTTCCTCATTTGGCGAAGTCGACCGTTGTAGTCTTGGAGCCGTTGGCGCACCGGACACTGTCTGGTGCACACCGGACAGTCCGGTGCCCCTTCCGACTGTTGGCACTTGCCACGCGTCGCGCGCGGATTCCGTGGCCGACCGTTGGCCCGGCTGACTGTTGGCTCACCGGACAGTCCGGTGCACCACCGGACAGTCCGGTGATTTATAGCCGTACGCCGTTAATTGCTTCTCGAGAGCAGCCAGTTGACAGTCGCCGGCCTGGCGCACCGGACACTATCCGGTGCACCACCAGATAGTCCGGTGCACCCAGACCGAGCTGTCTTTGGCTGAACAAAGCCATCTCTTTTCCAACTTAATTTCTCCTGTTTCCAGCACTTAGACACAATACATTAGTCTCTAAAACAATGTACTAAGTCATAGAAACATACCTTTTTACTTGATTTGCACTTTATCCATCACTTTGCATAAGTCCACTTGTGTTGGCACTCAATCACCAAAATACTTAGAAATGGCCCAAGGGCACATTTCCCTTTCAGTAGTACCTTCTTCTCAACCTCTCAAAGGCATCATAAGAAAAAGAGAAGCCACAGGAAGAGTTGGGAAGTGGGCTGCAGAACTGAATGAATTCACCATAGATTATGTTCATAGATCTGCAATTCAGTCTTAGGCATTAGCAGATTTCATTGCTAACTGGACGGCAGGGGCTCAAGATGATGAAATAATAAAAGATGATGAATCTTGGACAACATTTTGTGATGGGTCATGGGGAACCTTCGGCGCAGGAGCAGCTGCCATTCTCATTTAACCATCTAGGATCAGAACCTGCTACGCAGCAAGGCTGGAATTCAACTATATAAATAACATTGCGGATTATGAAGCCCTTCTCTTGAGGCTTCGAAAGCTTAAGGCAATGGGAATAAGAAGGGCAATCCTTAAAACCGACTCACAAGTCATTTCGGGTCACGTTGACAAAAGCAGTAAAGCAAGAGACCCAAAGCACGAGAAGTATCTGGACACAGTCCGAAGGATGGAAGCCTCTTTCGAAGGTTTCTCTATAAAGAATATCCCAAGAGGATAAAATGAACATGCAGAGTTATTAGCTAAGTTAGCGGCACACATGCTTCCGTTACCTTCGAAAGTATTTTTTGAAACAATTAAAGCACCTTCAATCGAGCTCATGGAGAGAGCAGTGCTTACAATCTTGCCAGTACACAGCGAAGATTGGAGGACCGAGATTGTATCTTTCCTGCAAGGCAATTGTCTTTCGGATGACGAAGCTTACATCAAAAGAATGGAAGCTAGAGCAAGACCCTATGTAATCATAGAGGGAGAGTTGTATAAACAAGGAGTCTGCTCCCCATTACTAAAGTGTTTGTCTAGAACCGAAGGTCAAGAGCTAATGAAGGAGATACATACAGGACTGTGCAGAGCTCATATTGGGTCCAGGTCTTTACTAGGAAAGATTTTCAGACAAGAATTTTATTAGCCGAAGGTAGCTTCGGATGCAACAGATCTAGTTCAAAAGTGCGAAAACTACCAGAAGTGTGCTAGAGATCAGAAGCAACCTTTGTCTTTAACTCAACTAATTCAGCCCACCTGGCCATTGCAAAGGTGGGGTCTAGATTTGCTGGACCCACTTCCACCAGCGCAAGGAAATTTAAAATATGTTGTAGTAGCGGTGGAATATTTCTCAAAGTGGATTGAAGCTAGACCTTGTAACACCCTAAAAAATAAACCATTTTTATAATCCAAATATGGTGTGTCCTATGGATGATCGGAGGCCGTAGATGTATAGATCTCATCAAGATGATTCCGATCAATCACTAGTTTGCCTTGTTTGAAGTCCAGATGAGTCTTTTCGAGTGCCGGTTGATCTGAGCCATTGGATATTAGGATTGTGGAAGTTTCCTTCTATTTATACCTCCCTAACCCTAGAATCCACGTCCTCCCACCCCTAGCAGCCGTCACCCTTTTGTGCCTTGCCCCAAGAGATGAGAGGAAGAAAAAAGAAGAGAAGAGAGGGGAGATGAGGGCATACCATCGCTCATCATCGTCGTTCCTCTCCAAGAATTGGTTGGATTTCCTTTCCTCTCTCTCTTTTCTCCACTTGATGAATGCTTTCTCTTGTTTTGGATGAGTTTTAGGCCCTGCAATTAGTTTTTTTGGTTGGATTAGATGGGAGATTAGATTTTGATCTCGAAATTAGTTTCTGCAAGATGGCAGATTCAACAGTGTCTGTTCATGCCAGTTTTCCGTGATCTTAGTGGCCTCAAAAAAAATAAAACGTCTGTCTATGAGTCGTAGATAATTTGTATATCTTTCCGTGGCCGCGAAGAACACCTCAATCGGACATCAGATCAGAAAGTTATTGCAGTTTGATTATAGCAGTTTTTCAGTCTCATAATTCTGTGCAGAATCTGTTCTCTTAAGATTTAGGCAATTTTATCTACAGAATTAAACTTTAGGATTGTAAAAGAAGTTGTAGACAATTTTATAAGCTTTCCAGATTGTTAAAGAGCGCATTCATATGAATTATGAAACTCCAGTTATGTTTGTTTTACTGTGGCTGTTCCTGTTTGCCTGACAAAAATGAGCGGGTCTGTTCACTGGTGGGTTTCATATAGTAAATAGCCGAATTGGCTGTTCCAACTATGGAGACATTTGTAGAGGGATAAAAGTTCCTACTGCCAGCAGAATTTCATAATTTTTGGTTGAGTAGTTTGGTAGATATTGAATTTTGAAGTTAACTATGCTGCTGTCTGAAACAGATTCAGACATTTATCTTATCAGATGTTTTAGAACTTATAGATGGCAGAATTTAATTATCCATTGAATACTGAAGTTGTAGAGTATTTTGTGTATACACTCCTAGAGTATTTGTTTAATATACCACTGTTATAATTTTAAAGATACAAAATTAACAAACAGTGCTGCTGCTGTTTGGCATGTGGTTCAGGGTGGGAGTCTTTCCACCGGGTCTTGGTTTCAAGTGTAGTAGCGATTTGTTGATTGTTGGCAAATGTTTGTGAAATATTTGTACTAAGTTTTATGCCCACTAGCAGGTGGCTACACTCCGGATCATGCCTAGTACATCTTTCTTCCTCGATGAAGGCAAGTGAATGTAGCAGTGGTTTCTACTGTTTTGACTTGTTGTTTTTTTATCGCCTACACTCTAATATTCAGAATTATGGAATTCTTTCATAATTGAACTCTATGGTGATGCTTTACTTGATTGTATTATACTGATGCTCAATCGTATATTGATGATGATTATGGTTCGAGTATGACCCATGAGATTAATTTACACCCGTGAAGGCAGATAAAGTATTATTTGAGGTTTGTATCGTATCTGAAGGCAGATGAAGTATTATTTGAGGTTTGTTTTGTATCTGAAGGAAGTGAAGTGTATTGATAAATACAGCATGCCATATGCATTACATGATTCATTTGCATCTGAAGTTTGGTCGTGACCTATGGTCCGACCGTACCGGTACAACTTAGCATCGTACGTTGCCCGAGGAGGGGTACGATGCGGCTTCATACCCTTAGAGGTATGAAGGCAGAGGACATATGCATTGCATTTATATGCATTTATTGAAGTGATATTAGCAGATGATGTGGTTTTATACTCTCAGAGGTATGAGGGCAGATGACCTACACATTGCATTCCTATGCATACATTGAAGTGATATCTGCAGGTATTGTTGACGCAGGGAAGGGTTATACAACCTATTGTGGTTGTTCGAGGAAATGAGATGGTATTGGTTATATTGGGACTATTAAGTTCTATATCTACAAGTATTTCTGATCTCAATTGTGATTCCTTTAAAATGTTGTTTAATTCAATTTGTGGTTTAAATATCTCGTCAAAACAATTTGCTTGCTGAGATGTATCATCTCACTCTTGCATTACTCAATGCAGGTACTTGATTCATGTTGGGAATGAGGGAAGTAGCAGCACGTTCACCTTCACTATTATAATAACGATGCCCAGTTCCAGCCATGATTTAATTAGAAACTCGATGACAAATGATGTTTGTTTTTTCCTAGTCGTGTGCACTGGTTAATTCAGTTCATGTCGTTATGTTTAACTTTCCTTTGCTAGCAGATTAATAATGCTTAGTATGTTTTTTTCATGATATATGTTTATACACTATTGCCCCTCGTTTATGCAATCTTTCAAAAGAGATGCTGCCGAAATTTTATATATGGATGTCAGATGTGTAGTTCAGTAGCATTCCGGGGTGTTTGTGGACCCCGGGGTGTTACAGTTGGTATCAAAGCATAGGCTTTAGATTCTTGGCAATTTGAAGATAAATTTGACACACTTGCACATATAGGAAGGGTATGAGTTCAAATATCTTTGATATATATTAGTGTCTTTGAAGTGCATATGACAATAATTTCACCCATCCCTATTCCTTTAGGGTGATGTGGTATGTTGTTTATGACTTAATGCCTAATATGATTTATCTCTAAATCTTTATATTGTTTTATTAATGCGATTGATATCGCTGGTCTTTGGTAAGATTGAAGTTGTTATTATGCTTGTGATATACAAGTATGCCTATGTTGATTTCATCATGTTTTTCATGGTTGAGTTTTATTGCAATAATATTGTTATATATGCTTGATTGAGGATGTTCCTAAGAGGAGTGTGAATTGCGTGTTTTGGGTTACAAGGTAACCATCAATTTGAATTAAAGTTGTTGAGTGGTTGGTGGATAGTTCCAACTATCTTTGCAAAGAATGATTGTTTATGTCGAGAAACCAGTTCTGAAAGAAATGAATATTGGTACTTTTATATGAATTTTGGGGAAGTCTTTACATAGCCATAATGGCTTACATGTCTCTCTTCTATTGTGTGTTTTAGTAGCATTCCGGGGTGTTTGTGGACCCCGAGGTGTTACAGTTGGAGGTGGTTTAAAGTGGTTGCATGTTAGTCATGCTAGTTGTAGAATAAATCTTTATTTTTCTTGATCTATTGATTATGTATTAATACGTTGAGGATCAGATGGTTCTCTCCCTGATGCATGTTGGTGGATCCATTGTTGGACCACTTATCTATTGGTTTGAATGAAGTCATTGCCTAGCCTAGAGTTGGTTGTGTGTGGTTAGTCACCTATTCCTAAATGATGTGGTTTTTTATATCAACTTGAGATGTTTGTCAAATGTGTGAAGGATTACGGGGTTATCATTGACCTCGTATGTCTAGTACTTTGAGTGCATCGTATGATAGAATGAAATGTAAGTTTCTGAACTACAGTAGATGAAGACTTATATTATTTGTAGGTTAACCTTACTAGTTTGGTTATTTTTCTTAGTTGAGTTGTTGGATGAAGTATAGCGACATTGGTTAAGCAAGTATTGTGTTGTTGTTGTGCTATCAATGCTCTTTGTGGAGTTTTTGGCATTTCTTCGATGAAATGTGCCGCGCAGAATGTTATGGGCTTCTTGTCTGCTTTATTGCTCCATTATGTCTGTAGAGTTTCTCCCTTTTGTGGGGTGCAAAGAATGTTAGATTACATGATTATCTTTTCATGATGGCAAGAACGGGGTTTAGGAAGATTAGGAGTTTTGTTTCAATAGAACTACTTGTTTTGTGGTGCTGTGAGGTGAGGTGTTTGATCTTTTTATACGTTCATCTGGTGTGGATGTTTTACCATTGAATTAAAATAAATTGTTGAAGTTGGTAAGGGTTGTGCTTAGTGCATATTACTCCTTCATAAAAGAGTGTCGTTTTAAGACACTGATGCTGATGTATGGCTGCATCCAAATTCGATGTTGTGAAATCGTAGTGTTGATCGCATCTATGACTTGCTTTGAGCTTCATTGCAGGTTGTTTCATGCTTGTTGTCAGGTTGTGTAGCTTCCTTAGACCATTAGTAAGGTAGAAGTTCTTGTGTTGATTAATACCAATAATGGACCCATGTTTTCAATGGTGGTGCTATTTGGGGTACCTTGGATGTTTTGCTTGGAGTGGTCGAATTCGAGGACGAATTCTTTTTAAGGGGGGTAGAATGTAACACCCTAAAAAATAAACCATTTTTATAATCCAAATATGGTGTGTCCTATGGATGATCGGAGGCCGTAGATGTATAGATCTCATCAAGATGATTCCGATCAATCACTAGTTTGCCTTGTTTGAAGTCCAGATGAGTCTTTTCGAGTGCCGGTTGATCTGAGCCATTGGATATTAGGATTGTGGAAGTTTCCTTCTATTTATACCTCCCTAACCCTAGAATCCACGTCCTCCCACCCCTAGCAGCCGTCACCCTTTTGTGCCTTGCCCCAAGAGATGAGAGGAAGAAAAAAGAAGAGAAGAGAGGGGAGATGAGGGCATACCATCGCTCATCATCGTCGTTCCTCTCCAAGAATTGGTTGGATTTCCTTTCCTCTCTCTCTTTTCTCCACTTGATGAATGCTTTCTCTTGTTTTGGATGAGTTTTAGGCCCTGCAATTAGTTTTTTTGGTTGGATTAGATGGGAGATTAGATTTTGATCTCGAAATTAGTTTCTGCAAGATGGCAGATTCAACAGTGTCTGTTCATGCCAGTTTTCCGTGATCTTAGTGGCCTCAAAAAAAATAAAACGTCTGTCTATGAGTCGTAGATAATTTGTATATCTTTCCGTGGCCGCGAAGAACACCTCAATCGGACATCAGATCAGAAAGTTATTGCAGTTTGATTATAGCAGTTTTTCAGTCTCATAATTCTGTGCAGAATCTGTTCTCTTAAGATTTAGGCAATTTTATCTACAGAATTAAACTTTAGGATTGTAAAAGAAGTTGTAGACAATTTTATAAGCTTTCCAGATTGTTAAAGAGCGCATTCATATGAATTATGAAACTCCAGTTATGTTTGTTTTACTGTGGCTGTTCCTGTTTGCCTGACAAAAATGAGCGGGTCTGTTCACTGGTGGGTTTCATATAGTAAATAGCCGAATTGGCTGTTCCAACTATGGAGACATTTGTAGAGGGATAAAAGTTCCTACTGCCAGCAGAATTTCATAATTTTTGGTTGAGTAGTTTGGTAGATATTGAATTTTGAAGTTAACTATGCTGCTGTCTGAAACAGATTCAGACATTTATCTTATCAGATGTTTTAGAACTTATAGATGGCAGAATTTAATTATCCATTGAATACTGAAGTTGTAGAGTATTTTGTGTATACACTCCTAGAGTATTTGTTTAATATACCACTGTTATAATTTTAAAGATACAAAATTAACAAACAGTGATGCTGCTGTTTGGCATGTGGTTCAGGGTGGGAGTCTTTCCACCGGGTCTTGGTTTCAAGTGTAGTAGCGATTTGTTGATTGTTGGCAAATGTTTGTGAAATATTTGTACTAAGTTTTATGCCCACTAGCAGGTGGCTACACTCCGGATCATGCCTAGTACATCTTTCTTCCTCGATGAAGGCAAGTGAATGTAGCAGTGGTTTCTACTGTTTTGACTTGTTGTTTTTTTATCGCCTACACTCTAATATTCAGAATTATGGAATTCTTTCATAATTGAACTCTATGGTGATGCTTTACTTGATTGTATTATACTGATGCTCAATCGTATATTGATGATGATTATGGTTCGAGTATGACCCATGAGATTAATTTACACCCGTGAAGGCAGATAAAGTATTATTTGAGGTTTGTATCGTATCTGAAGGCAGATGAAGTATTATTTGAGGTTTGTTTTGTATCTGAAGGAAGTGAAGTGTATTGATAAATGCAGCATGCCATATGCATTACATGATTCATTTGCATCTGAAGTTTGGTCGTGACCTATGGTCCGACCGTACCGGTACAACTTAGCATCGTACGTTGCCCGAGGAGGGGTACGATGCGGCTTCATACCCTTAGAGGTATGAAGGCAGAGGACATATGCATTGCATTTATATGCATTTATTGAAGTGATATTAGCAGATGATGTGGTTTTATACTCTCAGAGGTATGAGGGCAGATGACCTACACATTGCATTCCTATGCATACATTGAAGTGATATCTGCAGGTATTGTTGACGCAGGGAAGGGTTATACAACCTATTGTGGTTGTTCGAGGAAATGAGATGGTATTGGTTATATTGGGACTATTAAGTTCTATATCTACAAGTATTTCTGATCTCAATTGTGATTCCTTTAAAATGTTGTTTAATTCAATTTGTGGTTTAAATATCTCGTCAAAACAATTTGCTTGCTGAGATGTATCATCTCACTCTTGCATTACTCAATGCAGGTACTTGATCCATGTTGGGAATGAGGGAAGTAGCAGCACGTTCACCTTCACTATTATAATAACGATGCCCAGTTGCAGCCATGATTTAATTAGAAACTCGATGACAAATGATGTTTGTTTTTTCCTAGTCGTGTGCACTGGTTAATTCAGTTCATGTCGTTATGTTTAACTTTCCTTTGCTAGCAGATTAATAATGCTTAGTATGTTTTTTTCATGATATATGTTTATACACTGTTGCCCCTCGTTTATGCAATCTTTCAAAAGAGATGCTGCCGAAATTTTATATATGGATGTCAGATGTGTAGTTCAGTAGCATTCCGGGGTGTTTGTGGACCCCGGGGTGTTACAGACCTCTAGCTACAATCATTTAGGCCACAGTTCAAAAGTGTTTCTGGCAAAATATTGTTTGCTGCTGTGGTGTGCCGAAGGCCATCAAAGTTGATAATGGAACTCAGTTTGATGCCGAAACATTCAAAGATTTTTGTGAACAAATCAGTACAAAAATACATTTTGCATTAGTGAGAGATCCAGAATCAAATGGACTCGTAGAACGAGCCAATGGAATCATAATAATAGGGATAATGAAGTCAATCTTCAATTAGCCCAGAGGAAAGTGGCCAGACGAGTTGATAAAGGTGGTGTGGAACCACAACACTGTTATCTCAAGGTCAACGGGATTTATCTCGTTCAAGATTCTGTTTGGTGATGAAGAAATAACACTGGAAGAAGCATGAATGGGCTCAATAAGGAACCTTAGCTTCGGCAGAAGATGAAGAGAATTGCAAAATAACAAAAGACACCATAGAAGGGACCAGGCTCCAAGCACTGGACCACATCATTAAGTATCAGGATGAAACCATTAAATGGCATGATCGGAAGGTGAGACTGAAGAACATCAAACCAGGGCACTTAGTGCTTCGGAGGGTGGCCAACCCAGATACAGTGGGAAATCTTCAGCTCAAATGGGAGGGTCCTTTCTTGGTGGTGTCTTCGTCAAGACCAGGATCGTACAGGCTGAAAGATATGGATGGAAACAACATTCCAAGGTCATGGAATGCAGATGAACTCCGAAGATATTATGTGTAAATTTTTGTAATTTTCTTATTTTTTTCCTACAATACCCTTTTCCTTTCAGAGGGGAGAAAGCTTTTTAACGGGGCCATAGCTTGTAATTTTTAATTCTCGAGCAGCCCTATGTAATACAAGGGCCAAATTCCCCCACATGTAAAATGTAAAGATCTAGGATTATACCATCGAGTGTAAAAAAGTACGAAGAAGCTCCAAAGTCGTCCCTAAGGGGATGCAGAGCTAAAATACCACCTAAGTGAAAGGTGAAGAAGCTCCAAAGTCGTTCCTAAGGGAATGCAGAGCTTAAATGCCACCTAAGTAAAAGGTGAAGAAGCTCCAAAGTCGTTTCTAAGGGGATGCAGAGCTTAGCTCCAAAGTCATTTCCAAGGGAATGCAGAGCTGGATTACCACCTAAGTAAAAGGTGAAGAGACTCCAAAGTCGTTTCTAAGGGGATACAGAGTCTGGGTGTGTATTTGCATGTTTTTACCTTCGTCATACATCTGCATACATCATCACATTATCTTTTGCATTCATACAAGCATACATTAGACATCCAAAGGTTCACAATCATGACATAAAGCACAAGGCATTAACAGGAAAAGGAAGGACTTCTACCTTCAATGAGATAAAGCTTCGTATACATGAAGATGCTTCATCTCAAATGAAATTGTGTTGTTCATGATAACTCGATCGTTGATCTTACTCAAGAGGCGCTTTGTCGTGAACGAAAACAAGGGAAGGTGTTTTTTGCCTTTGGCTCAAAAGCTACAAGCTATGGTGTTGGGGGTATGCTTCGTAGCCGAAGATCCTAAAGAAATAAAATACCTTCGGCAGATCCTCTCAAAAGCAGCGCCGAAGCTATCGCCTATAAAGCTTCGACACAGTGACATGTCTCAAGACGAAGGGGTGAACCGACTTAAAGATGAAATGACCTAAAGACCCATGATATTCTATGTCATTATTGTATTTGATTGTAAAGGGCATAAATGTAATTATACACAGGCTGCGCCCTGTGCCTATAAATAGGTGAATAGTACCCCTGTACTGTTCACGCAATCTTGTAATTGCTGGCATATTACGCTGGAATTATTGCTTTCTGCAAAGGCGAAGGTATAAATGTACCTAAATATTATGTTTTAATATTTAGGTTTGTATAATAAAATATGCGAATAATCTTATGTGTTTTTGATATATCATTCTCTTATGTTTCATATTTTTTATATTTTATCCTACATCATTTTATAACTTTAATCACGAAGGTATGACCTTCGTGATATCTTGCTCATGGCCTTCGTTCGAAGTTCATTAAATCCTTGGGGAGATAATGCTTCAGTGGACGAAGGGCATTAATATTTAACACTTTATGTTGCCTTGTTCTTAATTCATAGCATTTGAGAACAAGTCCCCAACATTGGCGCCCACCTCCGGTGAACTCACTTCCACTTTTTGAGTTGATGGCTTCTTTCAATAACCAAGCTGGAGCTGCTTCGGCTACGAAGCAGGTACTCCCGATAACAGGCGGTTCATGCTCAGAGCCGGCCAACAAGAAGTAGAAGAAGGAGGCATAGAGAAGGGTACAGCATGTCGGGGTGCAGGGACCCTTCATCAAGTCGAGATGGTCCCACATCCCAATTACCTTCTCCCAAGAGGACCTTCAGCTCAAGGATTACCCTCACAATGATGCTATGGTTATTTCTTGCGTTATCAAAAGATTTCTGGTCCACAATGTTCTGGTTGATACAGGCAGTGCAGCGGATATTATATTTGCTAAGGCCTTCAGACAGATGCAAGAGCCAGAGGATAAGATTCATGATGCTACACACCGTCTTTGTGGCTTCGGAGGAAGGCAGATTGTAGCGCTCGGCTAGATCACAATGCCAGTGACCTTCGGATTTGTCAACAATACAAGGACTGAGCAAGTTGTGTTTGATATTGTCGACATGGAGTACCCCTACAATGTAATCATTGATCGTGGGACACTCAATGCTTTTGAAGCAATTCTTCATCCAGCATATCTATGCATGAAGATACCTTCGGATCAAGGGCCTATTGCTATTCATGGAAGTCAGGAAGCTGCCAGAAAGGCTGAAGGAAACTGGACAGATTCAAAAGCAATCCATAATATAGATGGAGCTGAAGCTTGTGAGCAGTACAAATACAGAAGGGAGAAGGCTGTTTCGCCCGATCAGCCGAAGCCCATGCTCTTATGTGAAGATATAGCAGAGCAGAAGGTATTGCTGGGATCTCAGTTGTCTGAGGAACAGGAGAAAACTCTAACAAGGTTTCTGTTCAACAACAAAGATGTCTTTGCATGGTCAGCCAACGATCTCTGTGGTGTCAACAGGGATGTCATTGAACACTCGCTCAATGTCGATCCATCCTTCAGACCCAGAAAGCAGAGGCTTCGAAAAATGTCTGATGACAAAGCCGAAGGTGCTCGGAATGAAGTGAAAAGACTTCTTAGTGCTAGAGTCATTAGGGAAGTAAAATACCCAGAATGGTTAGCCAATACTGTTATGGTGAAGAAGGCCAATGGTAAATGGAGAATGTGCATTGATTTTACTGATCTCAACAAGGCTTGTCCGAAGGATGAGTTCCCATTACCAAGAATAGATTCTCTAGTAGATGCAGCAGCTTCGTCAGAATTCATGAGTTTACTAGATTGTTATTCAGGCTACCATCAAATCTGGATGAAGAAGGAAGATGAGCCAAAAACCAGCTTCATAACCCCTAGTGGTACATATTGTTATCTTCGGATGCTTGAGGGGCTCAAGAATACTGGAGGAAGCTTCAGTAGAATGACAGCAAAAGCCCTTCATTCTCAGATAGGCAGAAATGTGCTAACATATGTTGATGATATCATAGTAAAAAGCACGAAGCAAGAAAATCACATTGCTGATTTGCAGGAAACATTTGCTAACTTTAGACAAGCTGGTCTGAAGTTGAATCCAGAAAAATGTGTCTTTGGAGTAAAGAAGGGGAAATTCCTTGGTTGTTTAGTTTCAACAAAAGGGATCGAAGCTAATCCAAACAAAATCGAAGCTATTCTTCGGATGGAGCCGCCAAGCATAAAGAAGGGGGCTCAACGGCTGACAGGAAGATTGGCATCTTTGAATCGATTCATATCTAGATCAGTAGAGAGAAATTTACCATTCTTCGAAGTGCTGAAGTCGGCCGAAGTCTTTCAATGGGGATCAGCTCAACAGAAAGCCTTCGAAGAGCTGAAGCAGTACCTGATAGACCTAACGACGCTAACTCCACCCACGCCAGGGGCTCCTCTGCTATTGTATGTGGCAGCTTCGCACTCTGCAGTGAGTGCGGCACTTGTATAGGAGAAGCTTGAAGGACAAAATAAAAAGCAAGTCCCAGTATATTTTGTCTCCGAAGTGTTAAGCTTATCAAAGAAAAACTACACAGAATTGGAGAAAGTGTTGTATGATGTATTAATGGCCTCCAGGAAGCTTCGGCATTATTTCCAAGCTTATCATATAATTGTGCCCTCGTCACAGCCTCTGAAGGATATTATGAGGAACAGAGAAGCTACTGGAAGGGTTGGAAAGTGGGCCGCAGAGCTCAATGAATTCACCATTGATTACGTGCATAGATCTTCAATTCAATCCAAGCGCTAGCAGACTTCATTGCTGACTGGACGCCAGGGGCTCACGAAGAAGGGACAAATAAGGATACCGAAGCTTGGACGGTGTTCTGCGATGGTTCTTGGGGAACCTTCGTTGCAGGAGCAGCTGCAGTCCTATTAGCACCTTCAAAAGTCAAAACATGTTTTGCAGTCAAACTAGACTTCAGTTGCACAAATAATATTGCTGAGTACGAAGCACTTCTTTTGGGGCTTCGAAAACTAAGGGCAATGGGAATAAGAAGGGCCATCCTAAAGACTGATTCTCAAGTTATTGCTGGTCATGTGGATAAGAGCAGCAGGGCACGAGATCCGAAGCTAGAAAAATATCTTGATGCAGTCCGAAGGTTGGAAGCTTCCTTCGAAGGGTTTTCCGTCAAAAATATTCCAAGAGGTGAAAATGAGCATGCGGATTTGCTAGCCAAATCAGCGGCTCAGGGGCTCCCCTTACCCTCCGAAGTATTTTTTGAAACAATAAAAGCACCTTCGGTTGAGCTCATGGAAAGAGCAGTGCTCACTATTTCTCCATTTCACAGTGAAGACTAGAGAACTGAAATAATATCTTTTTTTCAAGGAAATTGTCTTTCAAGTGACGAAGCTTATAACAAAAGAATGGAGGCAAGAACAAGACCATATGTCATGATAGAAGGAGAATTGTATAAACATGGAATTTGTTCACCACTCCTCAAATGTTTATCAAGAACCGAAGGTATCAAATTGATGAAGGAGATACACGTAGGTCTGTGTGGATCTCACATCGGATCTAGGCCCTTGCTAGGAAAAGTTTTTCGTAAAGGATTCTATTGGCCGAAGGCAGCTTCGGATGCAGCAGAATTAGTCCAAAAATGTGAAGGCTGTCAAAAATGTGCAAGAGATCAGAAACAACCTTCATCTCTGACTCAGTTAATACAGCCCACTTGGCCGTTGCAAAGGTGGGGCCTTGATTTGCTAAACCCACTTCCACCAGCACAAGGAAATCTAAAATATGTTGTGGTGGCGGTATAATATTTTTCCAAGTGGATTGAGGCGAAGCCCTTAGCCACAATAACTTCGGTCACTGTCCAGATTTTTCTGGCAAAATATTGTTTGTCGCTTCGGAGTGCCGAAGGCTATTACTATGGACAACGGAACACAGTTCGATGCCGAAGCTTTCAAAGAGTTCTGTGAACAAATTGGCACGAAGATCCATTTTGCATCAGTTAGACATCCGGAGTCAAATGGACTTGCCGAAAGAGCTAATGGCATTATAATTACTACACCAAAATCATACACTTCTTATGGTTTTTTAACTTACTACAGCTTTTATAACAAACCGTAGGAAATAAATAACTTCCGAGAGGCAACTGGTAGCTCTAGGAAATAAACTTAACTTCCTACGGTATTTTATAAAAGCTGTCGGAAGTTAAAAAAACCGTAGGAAGTTAGATAACTTCCTAAGGCCTCCTCTAGGAAGTTAGATTTCAGCTGTTGACCAGTCAAACGAAAAGCTAACTTCCTATGGCTGGCTCTAGAAAGTTAGCTGTCTAGCTAACTTCCTACGACCTCCTCTAGGAAGTTAGGTTTCAGATGTTGACCAGTTAAACGAAAAGCTAACTTCCTACGGCTGGCTCTAGAAAGTTAGGTTTCAGTTGTTGACCCAGTCAAACGAAAAGCTAACTTCCTACGGTTGGTTCTAGAAAGTTAACTGCCCAGCTAACTTTCTACAACCTCCTCTAGGAAGTTAGGTTTTAGATAAGTCATTTTGTTTCTTATTTAGATTAAAAATATTTTTTAAACCATCTAAATTTATATTATATACCACAACTTCACATTAAAGCTAAACCTAGAGCAGTGCCAAACAACCCCATAGCGTGTAGTTAGTTGAAGCTGAATTCGAGAGATTGAGGTCTGGATTAGCTCGCCCCAGCATGTAGAAAACAATTATAATTCGATGACCAATAGAAAATGTTTCATTCTGTTTCCTAATTTATTTAGATTCAATGTACGATCGTCTCGAGTCGTTTCGCAAAAGAAATTTATGTCTAATGAAAAATACTTCAATATGAACAGAAGACAAAGGTCAGAATTTGATCCCAAATTCTCCATCTCAGTACGGCAAGTTCAATCTGTTTAAGCAAAGCACGAATATATCTGTTTCGGACCAATGGGCCTAGACATACACAAGTAGTTTCCAGGCCTACTCCAATCTCCAGGCCCAGGCAAAACAGCCCCAGACCGCGTGCGTTTCGCTTCTGCCCCTGCTGTTTCTGTTTCTTGGCGTCCATCCCCTCTTTCTCTCGTGGCGACGACGGCGACCGTCACACCCCCCCTATGTGCTAGGTGCCAGGGTCCGTCGGGTCCTTCGCTGGCGACGAGCAACTACCAGGTATGCCGTATTCCTAACCCTTATCTTACCTTCGTGTTGTTCGGATCTAAACGGAGCTACCAAACCCTAACTTATGCTATTTGGCTACCTGCATCCGGATCTGATCTAGTAGTTACTAGTGTATGTGTGTTTAATGCCTACTAATTTTGATTTTTTTGTAAACATTATGGCCCATGTACTTTACTGGCTCCGCACCCTCGTTTGGAACTTTGGATTAGCTGGCTGATTTCTGAGATCTTATTTTCCGTATATATTGCGCATGATAATTTTGATCGTTCGTTTCTAGGCGACCCAGTGGTGTGTTCGGGAACGTTTCCGCGGGCGGGCGGCGGCCCCCAGTGGCGAAGATGATCTGACTACCGACGTACGCAGCACGAGGCGTTCGTTGCCATCTTCTTCTCCTTTGAGTAAGCTCAATTTTATTTTCTTAATTTTGCTTAAATGCCTTTTTCGGTGCATGGAAAATCTGCACTCTCTGTTTTCATTTTATCACTGTATCAATGTGGCAAGCTGCAATATTTTGTTCTCTTTCACAATGTTATTAGAGTATGGATAGAGAACTAGAAATTAATTAAATTGTAGTCTCTTTGATATGGCATCTCCCAAGATAATGGGCAAATATTTGCAAAACGAAGTACTACATATTAGGTCTATATATCAAGCGAGTGTCTTTTTTTAGTTGCACAGGACCATGCCTTTCACGGATGTCTTAATTCTTCAGTAATGTAATATCTTTCCATTTTGTGTGTCGTCCTTTGCACTTCCATATACTACATGAATAATGCCAGCTTTGCAGTTATTTTTTTTATTTGCTCGACTTATATATGCTTTGCTAAGCCATGAATATATCTTATTTTCACTACCTCAATGGTCTTAAGCTTGCTAATCAGTTCATCTATGTGCTCTTGTTGCTATATTATGAGATGTTAGTCTACAAGCTTGTGCAGCTATGTCTGTTTAGGTTTGAGCAATACGTTAAGTGATTGCAAAGTATTTGTTCCATTTAGCATGAAACTCCAGCTATACTATAATTTGTTTGCTTCTTGCTTCCAAGGCAAGGGGTATGCATTACAGGCTAGGTAATAACCCTATAGTTCTTATTTCTAAATACCCAGCAATTATTTATTGATGTACCATAAGATTCAAGTTGCTCAATAATAGCTAACAAGTATAAACCATGTTTCAGGTATATGATACTAGCAACATCCACGGTATCAACATTCGTGAAGTATATATTCTATGTTAGTGACATGCTAATGGAAGGTCAATGGGAGAAAAAGGCAGTGTATACATTTTACTTGGAGCTCATAAGTGACCTTGTGCACTTGTCATTATACATGCTCTTCTTCATAGTTATCTTCCTGTAAGATCTCTTATTATGGTAGTTTGATACTATAATGTAAAGTTGTAAACTATGGTTATTGATTCGTTATGTGATACCAGGAACTATGGTGATCGGCGACCGTGATCTTCCATGTTATTATGTTCTGATACTTGAGACTTTTATTATGACTATGTATGAGATATTGTCTCTTATTAGTACTGGTTGATGAGATGTGTCTTATTATGACTATGGATGAGACTTTTGTGATGTAATTGATAAGACTATGGATGAGACTTTTGTGATGTAATCGATGAGACTATGGATTTAAATATTGTTATGTGATTGTGTGTGAGATGTTTTGTGTGAAAATATGTTGTGCTATATAGATGTTGATATATTTGTTATGTTGTGGAATGTGGTGTAAAATAAAAATAAACAACATTTGTAATGCTGGTCAAATTAACTTCCTAGAGGCTTATTAAGCCGTAGGAAGTTAGCCAGCTAACTTCCTAGGGGCTACAGTCAGCCGTAGGAAGTTAGTCAGCTGACGACGTGAAGCTACTAACTTCCGAGAGGCTTTTTTGGCTGTAGGAAGTTAGCTAACTTCCTAGAGGGCTCTAAGGAGGTTAAGCTAACTTCCGACAAGAAATTTTTGAGAGCCAAACTTCCGACGAGATGACTTAACTTCTGAGAGTTTAGCTAACTTCCTAGAGTTTAGGCCTAACTTCCTAGAGTTTAGGCTCTAGGAAGTTTACTATTTTGGTGTAGTGAATGATGGGAATAATGAAGTTAATCTTCAATCAGCCTAGAGGAAAGTGGCTAGATGAATTGATCAAAGTGGTGTGGAGCCACAACACAACAATATCAAGGTCAACAGGTTTTACACCATTCAAATTATTGTTTGGTGATGAATCAATAACCCCAGAGGAAGCTAAAGCAAGATCAATAAGAACAGTGGCTTCGACAGAGGACGAAGCTGATTATTCTGTGGCAAAAGATGCTATAGAAGGGATCAGGCTTCAAGCTGTGGATAACATCAATAAATATCAAGCCGAAACAATAAAATGGCGTGATAGAAAAGTTCGGTTAAAAAACATCAAGCCAGGGCACTTGGTACTTCGGAGAGTTGCCAACCCAGATACAGTAGGCAAGCTACAGTTGAAGTGGGAAGGACCTTTTCTGGTAGTATCTTCATCAAGACCCGGTTCTTACAGATTGAAGGATATGCATGGCAACGACATTCCTAGATCTTGGAATGCGGATGAGCTTCGGCGATATTATGTATAGCTTGATGTAATCTTTTTATTTTTTTCCTATGGCACCCTTTTCCTTTCTAAAGGGGGAGAAAGGTTTTTAATAGGGCCATAGCATGTAATTTCTCTTTTTCTTATTTCAGCTCTACAAGAGCAATATCCCCCAAAAATCTAAATGTAAAAGCTGAGCATGCACCATCGAGTGCAAAGAGAAAAGAAAAAACAGGGAGAAGCTCGAAAGACGTCCCTAAGGGGATGCAGAGCACGACGAAGCTACAAAAAGCCGTTCCTAAGGGAGCGCAGTGTAAATTTTCTGCTCAAAAGTCGTTCCTAAGGGAATGCAGAGCTTACAGCGAAAAGTCAACGCTGATTCCGCTGAAATATAAGGCGAAGCGTGAAAAGTCAACGCGATACCGCCGAAATAGAAGGCGAAGAAGTTCAAAAGACGTTTCTAAGGGAATGCAGAACTTACAGCGAAAAGTCAGCGCTGATACACCTAAAAATAAGCGGTGAAGCCAAAAAATAAACGGCAAAGAGACTTTGGTTATTCCTAAGGGAATGAAGGCTATGGTTGTGGCTTCGTATGCGTATGTTTGGACATTCATTTGCACGGTACATTACATCATACATTTGCATTCATAAACATTCATTTAGACATACATAGGATCATCATCATCATGACATAGGCAGTTGCTTCGGCTTTAAAGAAAGGCTTCGGCAAAAAGAAAAAGAAGCAGTTTTATGCTTCACTGTGTACGAAAAGAAGGGAAGGTGTTTTTCGCCTTCGGCTCAAAAATGCTAAGTTCGTTCACACCGAAGGACTTTATACATTGACGGAAAGGTAAGAATATATTACAAGGTATGGACAAAGTTCACAGAGTAAAATTTAATTACATTATTCGTTACAAAGGTTATTACAAGAGTTTTTTCTACAGTTATCTATTCAAGCTTCATTAGTATCCATTGAGCTTCGGCTTCGTCATCCTTTAAGCTTCGGCTTCGTCTTCTTACTCTTCAGCTTCGGCTTCGGCTTCGTCATCCTGTACGTATTAAAGTATTGTAAGCATTCAAGTTTGAAGGAAGAGGTAAGCACAAGGTATGATTTTGTTACCGGTTTAAGATGACTCCAAGCTTCATCACCAGCTATGCTTCGTCCACCCTTTGTCCATACCAGTTTTATAAATCTATTTTCTATGCTTCGGGCAAGGTTGGGAATATTATCTAGATCTGCTGGTGATAAACTGAAATTGGGTCTATTGACAACCTTTCCATGTTCGCAACCAGATTTCAGGAAGGCGACAGCTGTGCCCCGAGAAGCTACCAGGGCACAGAAGTCACCATGTCCAGCTATAATTTCGTCAAGGTCATCAATTTCACCCTCGATATGTTCCAAGACCCCCGGCAGGTCTTCAGTCGAAGGATTAAATTTTTCGCAGCTGGCTCCAACCGAATTGAAGACTTGCTTCAGCCGTTGTACACATCGATTACTGAAATCCAGGCATTTGTCTTGAAGACCTGTCAATGATTTTTTCAAATCTGAACTTTTCTCGACCTCGTCCAAAAATTTTGCATTAAGCTTCTGTTTTTCTTGTTCGAAGCTTTCTGACTAGGACAGAAGCTTCGTATTTAATTCTGCTATTTTAGCTTCAGCTTCTGCCAATAAGCCTTCGGTTGTCTGAAGCTCGAAGTCCTTCTTTTCAAGAGCAGCTGATTGGTCTTTTATCTTGCTTTCTAAACTCTCAATTATAACTTCGTGTTTTTTATCTTCCAAATCTTGCTGCATTTTCAGAGCTTTACTCAACAGCATACTCTACGCACAAACAACCTTCGTTAGAAAACATCTTTGTTATTAAAAACAATAAAAGTTAAAGAAAAGTTGTTCACCTTGAAATTGGAATAAAATAAACTACCGACGATGTGCTATCGTCGGTAGCGGCTAATGTCTGTCTTGAGCTTTGGGAAACCGATACTCTTTGATAGAGTACCGATAACCTTCGCTCCAGTATGATCCCGGACACAGCCCAACTTTTCGTCATTGATGCCACCAAAGAGAAGTGCCCCCAGCTGATATCCGCAAGATATGACATATTCTTTTAGCTCTTCTTTTTCAGCCTTCGTCAATTCTTGGCCAACTAAGTTTTGAAAGTTAAAAATTTCATCTTCCGAAGTGTCTTTGGCTATTTTCTTCTCCTTCTCGGGCACTGGGGCCATAGTTTTTTTGGTGGCTGCAGCAGCTTCTTCTGTGGCCATGTCTAGCAGTATCTTGTCAATATTAGCAATTGTGCTTTCTAAGTGAATATCTTCGGCTGTGGCAGCTTCGGTAGCTGTTGTGCTCTCAACAGCTGAGGCCTTCGGAGCTAAAGCTTGTGGTGGTGTCCCTTCAATGACTTCTGTCACTGTAATGATTCTTTGTTTCTTCGGCTTAGCTGCCTTCTTTGTTTTTGTGGGCTCCTTTTCCTTCTGAAAAAGCTTCGTCAGATGTGGTCCCAGTGGACTTAGCTTGACAGGCAAAGATTCAGTCATTACCTTTAAGATTTCCTCTACGTCGGTGGCAGAGGGTGTTGCAGCAGTTTCTTCTTCTTCATCAATTGCTTTCTGCTTCAGAGTTGTAGCTTTACTTTTCTTTGAAGCATCTGTTTTCGGCTCAGGCTTCAGCTTTTTCTTTTTCAATTGTTCTTCGTCGTCTTTCATCGATTAAGTAGCTTCTTTATTCAAAGCACCAGTCACTCTCTTTCTCTTCTGCCCTTCGGCATCCTTGTCTAGCCGCTCGTAGTCGGGGTACTCAAAGTCCAGAGCATCCATTACTCGGTTTAACCTTCGCTTCGGACGGGTGCCGAAGGCTGCAGTCATTAATTGATCTTCTTTTTTAGAGTAATTGCCGAGAATTTCGTTGCACATTACTTCAATCGTGTCTAACCATTCTTGGCAGGGCACTTTGAAATGTTTCTTGAATTTATAATGATAAGGCAGCCGAATAAGTTCCCCCTTCTTCTTTTCCCCCTTCAGCTTCGGCATGTCCCACTCCTTCAAAGTTGGGAACACTCTGAAAGCCAAAAATTCTTGCACTAAGTCCCTAGTGCCGATATGCTCTGCAATAACTCGAAATTCAGCCAGAGCAATTTGGCTTGGACTCCCTGGTGTCATGTTGCACTGGGGTCTGGTCTCTCCGAAGATCAGTTCTAGCAGACTCTGGACCAGCTTCTCCTTTTCTTCGTCAACTTTGACGTAAAACCACTCAGACCTCTAGCCAGCTAGCCACTTGCTTCGGTAGCTAATCACTGGAAATTTTGTATTCTTGCGATAGGCCAAATTGTAGCAGCCAAAGTTTTCATGAAGACCATCTCCTCTAGCTTTCATCTGATAATGAAGCTCGTGCACTCGGCAGAAGCCTTCGGCAAATGGCTCCACCCCTTGGCTTCGGAGAGCCCAGATATAAACGCTAAGCCTAACGATAGCGTTAGGAGTTAACTGATGAAGATAGATCCCAAACTTCTTCAATACATTGACAATCATCTTGTTTAAAGGAAATCTTAAACCAGCTTTAAAGGAACTTTTGAAGACCACTACTTCATCCTTTCCTGGCTTCGGAGTAATCTCCTCCCCGCCAAAACAAACTAGCTCTTTCTTCGCTTCACTGAAATAGCCCAAATTCATCAGCTTAGGCAAATCACCTTCGGAAATGGTGGATTTCCCGAACTCCAGGTGGCTGGGTTTAGTTGGCACTGCGATGTAATCATCTTCAGACTCAAGTTCCTCGGCATCAACCTGCTCAGCTTCAGCGGCAAGTGCATCCTCCGATACTACCAGCCCTAAACGCTTCATCACTTCAGAGATAGGGGCAGTTTCAGCACCTTCGGCTTCCTCTCCGTCACGAGTAACCCTAGCTGTGGAACGTACTCTGGCCATCTGATGATTGAATTTTTTTGTTTTTCGAATAAAGTTGAAATTTTTTCTTAACTTTGCCGAAGCTCTTTCTTGTTACTAAGCTCGAGCAAAATAAATAGCTTCGGTTGAGGATGCAGCAAGCAAGCTTCGGCTTTGGTCAATATTTTGGCAGCAAAACAGTGCAATAGCAATGAATGTTGTGGTAACTTCACACCTACCCGTCTGTTTATATAGTGCCACAGGTGGGAAGGTGAACCGTCAAGGTCTTCTGCACCGGACAAACAGCCACCCGCACTCACTGAACGGTGGGCCACAGGGTCCGAGAAGGTGAATCGCCAGGACACGCGTAACTGCTGCAAGATGGGGCCACCCCGCGCGCGGATTATTTTAATCGTTTCTCGCCAACGAGCTCAGGGAAGGTGTTTTTTGGATCTTCGGCATCCCGAAGCCTAGAAGACTTTTTCACGGATCAAGCTCGTTACAAAAAAACAATCTAGCACCGTGAAGCGGCTACTGTTGGGGGTATGCTTCGTAGCCGAAGATCCTAAATAAATAAAACACCCTCGGCGGATCCTCTCAAAAGTAGCGCCGAAGCTATCGCCTATAAAGCTTCGGCACAGTGACATGTCTCAAGACGAAGGGGTGAACCGACTTAAAGATGAAATGACCTAAAGACCCATGATATTCTGTGTCATTATTGTAATTGATTGTAAAGGGCATAAATGTAATTGTACACAGGCTGCGCCCTGTGCCTATAAATAGGTAAACAGTACCCCTGTACTGTTCACGTAATCTTGTAATTGCTGGCATATTACGCTGGAATTATTGCTTTCTGCCAAGGCGAAGGTATAAATGTACCTAAATATTATATTTTAATATTTAGGTTTGTATAATAAAATATGCGAATAATCTTATGTGTTTTTGATATATCATTCTCTTATGTTCCATATTTTTTATATTTTATCCTACATCATTTTATAACTTTAATCACGAAGGTATGACCTTCGTGATATCTTGCTCATGGCCTTCGTCCGAAGTTCATTAAATCCTTGGGGAGATAATGCTTCAGTGGACGAAGGGCATTAATATTTAACACTTTATGTTGCCTTGTTCTTAATTCATAGCATTTGAGAACAAGTCCCCAACAGATGGTTTCGTCCATAACAAAGCAGCAGGCACACAAATGCAAGGTAAAAAAGCATCACAAAATATTCACAAATATTTATAATTCTATTCGCATTTCAATTACAATCCTTCGTCAAAATATTACATTCCTTGCGCTAAAGAATTTCTAGAGTGTTTTTACAGAAATCAAGGGGAATCCTACAAAGACTACTTCAAAGCTTCAGATTTAGCTTCGGTTCATTGACCTTCGGCGCCATCACCCTAGAGAATGGCGAGGAATAGGGTAATCAGAAATCTGGTAAGGAAAAATTTAAGGTAAAAGAATAAAGGTAAAGAGCTAAACTTTGTTAAGGAGGTTCCGGGATTCGTTTCCAGCCAACTCGCGTCCACCCTTAGCCCAGATTTGAGTGATGAATCTGTTCCCTATGCTTCGGGCTTCGGCTGGAACATCAACCAGGTCCGATGATGAAAGGCTGAAGTTTGGCCTGTTGATAGCCCTTGCGTGATTACACCCGACTTTTATGAAAGCGGTGACCGTACAACGAGAAGCCACCAGCGCACAAAAGTCTCCATGGCCGGTTATGACTTCATCGAGGACGTCAACCTCTTTCTCAACGCATTCGAGAGCCCCGAGGATATCTTTGGCAGAGAAGCTAGCTTCTTCAGATGCAGCTCCAACTGAATTGAATATGCTTTTCAATCGAGCGGTGCATTGGCTTGCAAAGTTAAAGCATCTCTCCTTAAGAGCTCTCAGCGCTTCACTAAGCTTCGTGTTCTTCTCATCTTCAACCTTAAGTGTCATTTCCAAAGCTTCAGATTCATGGTTGAATCGGCTGGAGGTTTCTTCCAAAAGTGTATGAGGATCCACCAGCTCTTTGCCCAGTTTCTTATTCTAAACTTGCTTTTCGGCAAGGGATCGTTCGGCTGAGCGCAGCAACCCATCTTTTTCTTTTAAAGAATCCTCAAGTTTTTTGATTTTATCCTCCAAACCCTTGACAATAACTTCGTTCTTCCTATCTTCATCATCTTGTTGCATTTTTAAAGCTTTGCTTAGTAACAAGCTCTGTAAAAAGATACTCAAAATTAGAATACTTAAGCTAATACAGACATATCAGTGGTAACTTGTAAAAAGGTTCTTACTTTGAAGCTAGAATAAAACAAGTTGCCTATTATTGAGGACTTGTTCTCAAATGCTATGAGTTAAGAACAAGGCAACACAAATGTTAATGGTTAAAAGTCCTTCGTCCTTCGAAGCATTATTTCTCTTAGGATATAATGATCTTCAGACGAAGGTCATGAAGGACATACCTTCATGATCGTGATATATGTTAATGAAAGAAGAAGCATATGAAATATAAGAGACAACATGAATAACCATATGACATTATTAATGTATCTCATTTATATTAACATAGATAAACAGAAACAATATTGAATTACATTTGTACCTTCGGCTTGATAGAAGGTAAAAGTCCAAGTGTGAGGCACGAATGAATACAAGTCAGCGTGAACAGTACGGGGGTACTGTTCATCTATTTATAGGCACAGGACGCAGCCTGTGTAAATTTACATTCATTCCCTTCATATTTACTATTGACTTATGGACAACCCAGTGGGGACTAGATGGCCTTTTCCCCTTTAAGTCGGTTCCTTTTTCCACCATTGAGCCGAAGCTCCCTTGCGCGTAGCTTTGGTGCAACATCAGCCTTCGTCTCGACCATGCTTTTCACATCGTATATGCTTTCAACCCGAGTCCGAAGGTACCTGTTCATATGTTACACTTGGAAAACATTGTTAAATCATGTTTTAAGGACCTTCAGAAGACATGGACGAAGGCCTTAAGCCGAAGGTCCGAAAAAACACCTTCCCTTTGCTAGAATAGCAACAGTCAATGACAAACGGGGCCGTCCAATTTGCAGCGTGCTTGGCGTATAAATAGGAACTCACACCAGCTGCATTTCATACGCTGCTTGTGCCATTTGCATTATTTTCTCAATCTTTTAGCTCTTGCTCACTAGCGCTTGCTAGATTTTCAAGCTCTCTGAACTTCGATTTAAAAACGCGTTTTCACCATGTCTGGAGAAAAGATGTCTTAGGAAAAGAAGGTTGTTGCGGAAACGAAGCTGACCGAGAAAGCAAAGCTATTTGAGGAGAAGAAGTCTGTGGATCCTTATGTTGTTGGATTTGTTGAATCGATGGCAAAAACAAACACAGAGAAAATTACCAAAGAGATACTGGAAGGTTTGTCTGAAGATACTGGTGACAACGATAGCTATGATGCGGAAAGTGGGGATGAAGATTTTGAGGATCGGCCCTGACGGCCAAGTCATTCAATCTTCGAAAAATCGACCATCAAACAGGGTCATCTTGAGAACATGAGAGGAAGGTATCTTCGGGATATATCTATTGTGAGGGCTGGCGGAGACAACAACGTCCCTGCCCCTGAGGAGAAAAGTTGTGATTTACCGAAGCTTCTTCAAGGCTGGACTTCGGTTCCCTTTGAGCAAGTTTGTAGTTGAAGTGCTAAAGACCTACCAAATCTTCCTTCATCGAATCATCCCTGAAGCCATAATAAGAATGGGGATTTTTGTATGGGCAGTAAGGAGTCAAGGGCTAGAGCCAAGCGCGAAGTGCTTCTACAGTATGCACGAACTTCTATATGAGATGAAGGCCATGGGTAAAGAAGGTTTGGTTCGACTGAAGTATACCTTCAGATTCAGGGAGAAGTTTGATGAACCCAACGACGACTGGCTGAAGTGTATCGAAGCTACAAGTGATGAATTGCTTGGGGCTTATTCCAAGGCCGAAGATAATGCTCTATCCGCAGCCTTCGAAAGATGGGGAAAGAAAAGACTGAACAGGGTTTTTGATGCCATTGGCTTCATATACCCCGACTACCGCTATCCGTTGCAGGATAGGGGAAAAGGAGGAAAGTTGCTACTTCGGCCACCCCAGTTGAGCCTATGCCGAAGGGCAAAAAGTTGAAGGTTCTTACCCACCAGCCGCGTTATATTGAACCGATCGTGGTACCTGAGTTTGGCGCAGGGTCCTCTTCAGCGACCAAAACAATACAAACTGCTTCGACTGTACATGGCGCTAAAGAACCAGCTGTAATGCCGAAGATGCATATAGCAGAGCCAGCCAAAGATAAGGCTAAAAAGGCTAAAGAGCCAAAGATTGACGAGATAACAAAGACACCAAAGATTCTAAGCCTTCCGACATAGCCAGATCTGCCAAAGATACAAAAGACTTCTGCTGCCACTCCTAAGAGGAGAAGAATGGCAAACGTGTTGGATGTTGTGTTGGAAACAACGAAAGTCTTGAGTCCTGCTCTTGTAAAGAAAGTCGTTCCAACCGAAACTAAATCGCAGGCCGAAACCGAAACTAGGCAAGCCGAAGCTGCACAAGTTCAAGCTGAAAGCGAAGCTACGCAAATTCAAGCTGAAATCGGAGCTAGGCCTTCAGTGCCTATCGCAACAATGCCTGCCGCATCTGAAGAAAAGACGACAGAACAAATTGCATTTGAAAAGATCGAATCTTCTGCTCCCGAAGCTTTGGATAAAGACATTGACTATATCATTCGCCATGCTTCGGGAAAAGAACTATCCCAAGAAGAAAGGCTAGAAGCACAACACTATGCCCAAAAATTGAAATATCTCAAGGGGGCGTTAGTGTTTAATGGTAGCGGCGAAGAAGATTTTTTATACTGTCTCCCGGATAACAAAGAAATATCCGTGTGCTAGGAGATAGGTAAAAGCATCGGATTCCCGAAGCTGGAAGATAGTCTTTCAATTTTATCGAAGGACGAACTTGCTGATAGCTTAGCATACAATAGCATAAAGGTATACAAACTACTTATAAATTTGAAAATGAGGTTTTTCATTTTTCATATTTATTCTTTCCTCCACTTGCAGGGCTTGATTCTTAGTAAAATGCCCTTAGGGCACAGAAACATATAGAGGACGAAGGCTATACAATGGCCCTGAACAACCTTCGTTCAGAGGTAATTAAACTGAGAAACAAAGGTCTTGAAAAAGACAAAATCTTATTCTCTCTGGTTAACAAAGTCAAAGAAGATGAAGCTAGCTTCAAAGCCCAGGCCGAAGCCCAAAAGATTGAAATTGAAGACCTTCGGAGGCAGCTTGCCGAAGCTAAAGAAAAATGCACGCTCGCAGAAGCTAACCGAGAAATCAGCGAATATTGGAAAAATCATTTAGAGAAAAACGTTGAAGAGCTTCGCACATCCAAGGAAAGATGCTTTGAAAAATCCTTGGATTGTGTGAAGAAAATAAAACCAGTTTCGCCAACGTGGGCGCCTACTCTACCGAAGAAAACTTTATACGAGGTGACCCCGAAGGCGTTATTGAATGGATAAGTGGGGAGGCCGAGAGCTTCGAAGAAATTTTAAGTGATCGCGGGGATGTCTATGCATTTTCCGGTGCACGGGGGATTTCAGCTATCTTGGAGAAGGTAGGATGTGATCATATCAAAACCATGGCCCAAGCCGAAGCTGCCTTCTCCGCAGACGACACGAAGGATCCTTCAGCTGAAGCAACCTTGATGGGTGGAAAATCCTATAATGATGTCTGGGTAAATGGTGGCCGAAAGATGGCTCATGAAATTATAAAGAAAAGTGAAAAATACACCCATGACGCCCGGATAGAAGCGAGACAAGCTGAAGAAGCTGCAGAGTGCGAAAAACGTATAGGTAATATTTTGTAATATTCAGCTTTGGCATTTTTATGGCTTCGTACTAATTAATTTTTCCTACAGCAGAATTATCTCCGCCACCAGAACTGTTCGATCCCCTAGCCGATCCAGAAACGAAGGAAGCACTGGAGATCATTAATATAGCTGAATCTATTGTTGACGAAGTCGTCAATAAATTGCTTAATGAAGTTGCAAAGAAAATCCTGAAAGAAGACTAGCACTTATTGTAAAAACATTTTTAAATGGTCAATGTAAGAGACACTAGAATGGACATTGTGCTTTTATTATAACGAAGGTGTAATATTTGATGTGTGTAACTTTGGATCGAATATGTAAATTATGGTAATTTATTTCTTTACGATGCATGAAACTTTCATACATATCGTTTTGAGCCTTCGGCGAAAAAACACCTTCCCTTCTTTTCATGCGTCGTGAAGAAAAAATCCATGCCTCGTAAAAATATCCAAACTTCGTAAACAAGGGATCCCTTCTTTTGTAACAGGGCTGATGAAGCTGTATTTCTCAAGCTTGTTGTGTGCCTTATCACATTTTCATTTTTACGAAGTATTCTCCGAAGGTCGACTTCGTATTCGATTCATGCCATTGATGCGATATGATGTATGATGTGATGTTATGCGGAATGATGTGATGATATGATGCAAAATGATGTTCATGCCGAAGGCACACACTCACACTCCCACACTGGAACACAATCTCTGCATTCCCTTAGGAACTACTGAAATCTCTTTGCCGTTTATTTTTCGGCTTCACCACTTATTTTTCTGTGTATGTTCTGCATCCCCTTAGGAACTTCTTTTGAACTTCTTCGCCTTCTATTTCGGTGGTATAAGTTCTGCATCCCCTTAGGAACGACTTTTGAACTTCTTCGCCTTATATTTCGGCGGTATTTGGCTCTGCATTCCCTTTGGAACGACTTTTGAGCAGAAAACTTACACTGCGCTCCCTTAGGAATGACTTTTTTGTAGCTTCGGCAAAACTTACGCTGCGCTCCCTTAGGAACGACTTTTTTGTAGTTTCGGCAATTTTTAGCTCTGCATTCCCTTAAGAACGACTTTTGAGCTTCGGCAATTTTTGAGCTTCGTAAGTCTGTGAAGAAGATATATTTCATTCTGATAGAAGCAAAATTATTTCAAGGAATTAAAACTAGATTTACATTGCTTGTTCCTTATTGAAAAACAAAATGACATAGAACGTAAAAGTATTTCAGGGGTAGGATATCGCTCAATAGATGTGATTTGATTCTGGCATAGTACTGTTGACTGTGCGAGCTTTGGATTCCTCCCTGAGTTCACGTTGCTGTTGAGAGTGCTGGCGCCCTTCCGGTTGCTGGCTTCGGGAATAGGTAGGTTGCAATGGTGGTGGCAGTGGGGGATGTGGCCAGGAAGCCTATGAATGGCTAGCCGAAGCAACATAAGTTGTAGGATGATTGCCCACATATTCTGGTATGTAGGGAGAATGGCACGAAGTAGTGTGCAAGACCTGCTTCGAATGATTCTGCCGAGCTTCGGCTTCTGCGATCTCCTTTTGCTTTATAATGGTGATTTGGCACATTCTTGTAGTATGGCCCTTGCCCTCACCACAGAATAAGCAATAGATCTTCCTGGGCTGATCGCCATATCTTCCTCCGAAGCCCCTGGCGCCTCTGCCCCTTGGAGCTGGTGGCTTGAAAGAGCTTTGTTGTTGCCCCGAAGATTGTGAGGTGTAATGTGGCCTCTAGAGCTGGCTTCCTTTGTCGTCATTCTGACTGAAGTTATGGATTGACCTGACATGCCTCGGGTGGATTCTTCCTCCGAAGCCCCTTGTCATTTCCGAGAATCTGTAAGCTTCCTCCCTTCTTTGGCGGAAGTCGTTGTCAGCCTGGATGTATTCATCCATCTTCTGAAGCAGCTTCTCCAGAGTTTGTGGGGGCTTCCTGGCGAAGTACTGAGCCGTAGGTCCTGGCCGAAGACCCTTAATCATGGCCTCAATGACAATTTCATTGGGCACTGTGGGCGCTTGTGCCCTCAATCACAAGAACCTTCGGACATACGCCTGAAGGTATTCCTCATGGTCTTGCGTGTACTGGAACAGGGCCTGAGCTGTGACTGTCTTCGTTTGAAAGCCTTGGAAACTGGTAACCAGCATGTCCTTGAGCTTCTGCCATGACATGACTGTCCCTGGCCGAAGAGAAGAATACCATGTCTGGGCTACGTTCCGGACTGCCATGACAAAGGACTTCGCCATGACTGCGGTATTGCCCCCGTACGAAGATATAGTTGCTTCGTAGCTCATCAGAAACTGCTTTGGATCTGAGTGCCCATCGTACATGGGGAGCTAAGGTAGCTTGTATGATGGGGGCCATGGGGTAGCCTGCATTTCTGCTGCCAAGGGAGAAGCATCATCAAAAGTAAAGGTATCATGACTAAAATCATCATACCATCCATCTTCGTTGAATAGGCCCTCTTGACGAAGCTCCCTGTGTTGGGGCCTTCGGTCTTGGTCATCTTGAGCGAGTTGACGCACTTCCTTAGTAGCTTCATCGATCTTCCTTTGAAGATCGGTCAGTCGAACCATCTTCTCCTTTTTCCTTTGCACTTGTTGATGGATGATTTCCATGTCCCTGATCTCTTGGTCCAACTCCTCCTCCTGGAGTGTTGGACTGGTGGCCTTTCTCTTCTGGCTTCGAGCCTCTCGGAGAGAGAGTATCCTGATTTGTGTCCAGCGGCTGCAGTGCAGCAGCCCCTAGCCCTGAAGCTTTCTTCGGCGGCATGACGAAGGTCAGAGCTTGCCGAAGGTGGTCGAATGAGTTCACCGGAGGTGGGCACCAATGTTGGGGACTTGTTCTCAAATGCTATGAGTTAAGAAGGCAACACAAATGTTAATGGTTAAAAGTCCTTCGTCCTTTGAAGCATTATTTCCCTTAGGATATAATGATCTTCAAACAAAGGTCATGAAGAACATACCTTCATGATCGTGATATATGTTAATGAAAGAAGAAGCATATGAAATATAAGAGATAACATGAATAACTATATGACATTATTAATGTATCTCATTTATATTAACATAGATAAATAGAAACAATATTGAATTATATTTGTACCTTCGGCTTGACAGAAGGTAAAAGTCTAAGCGTGACGCACAAATGAATACAAGTCAGCGTGAACAGTACGGGGGTACTGTTCATCTATTTATAGGCACAGGACGCAACTTGTGTAAATTTACATTCATGCCCTTCATATTTACTATTGACTTATGGACAACCCAGCGGGGACTAGATGGCCTTTTCCCCTTTAAGTCGGTTCCTTTTTCCGCCATTGAGCCAAAGCTCCCTTGCGCGTAGCTTCGGAGCAACATCAGCCTTCGGCTCGACCATGCTTTTCACATCGTATATGCTTTTAACCCGAGTCTGAAGGTACCTGTTCATATGTTACACTTGGAAAACATTGTTAAATCATGTTTTTGAGGACCTTCGGAAGACGAAGGCCCCCAACGCCAATAGTAGTTGATGTCCTTTTCAAGCTTCAGGAATCCGACACTCTTAGACAGGGTGCATATAATTTTAGCACCGGCACGGTCGAGGATGCATCCCACGACTTCCTCGTCGACCCCGCCAAAGAGCATCAATCCCGGCTGGTAGCCACAAGAGATTGCAAATTCTTTCAGCTCCGATATGTCCTCTTCAGAAAGCTATTGGCCACCCAAGTGCCGTAGGTCGAAATTCACTCCTTCTAAAGAGGTTTCTTCAATTTTTTCCCCTTGTCTGAAACTACTACAGCCACCTCCTCCGCAACCACATCTGATATAAGTTTATCGATTTCGGACAGAGTGGTTGTGAGGTTTTCCTCTTTGGCTGTAATGGTAGCTTCGACATCAGTCGGTTTAGCAGCTTTGTCTACCGAAGCTGGGGGCAGGGTCTGCTCAATCGCTTCCAGTATACTCATCATGTGTTGTTTCTTCTGGCTCTCGTCTCCCCCATCAATAGCCGAAGAGGTTTCCTTTTTCTGTAAGAGGCTCGTCAGTTCCAGTGCCAAAGGACTTAACGGTTTGAATGGGAAGGACTCGGTCATTACCTTCAATATTTTTGAGACCCCCGCAGCAGAAGACAAAGGGCTTGCAGTCTGTTCTGACACATCTTGTGTCTTCGTCTTCTCAAAAGATTTTTTTCGGCATGCTTCCATTTTTTAGGAGTCGATACCTTCAGCTCCAGCATTGTTTTATCTTCTTCAAAGTCACTTGGTCTTCCTTGATAGACCAGATAGCTTGCCTACTCAGAATGCTGAAAACCCTTTTTCTTTTGACTCCTTCGGCCCCTTCATCAAGCCTTTCATAGTCAGGATACTCAAAGTTAAGAGCATCCATTACATGATTCAACATTTGTTTTGGCCGGGTGCCGAAGGCAGCAGTCATCAACTAATCTACCTTCTTCGTGTAGTTCCCGAGAATCTCGTTGCACACTGTTTCTATCAGCTCCAACCATTCGGCCCATGTTTCTATCATCCGATAAGGAAGGCGTACAAGTTCATAATTTTTCCCTATTCCTTCTTCTTCGGCATTCCCCATCCACTAGAGGTTGGAAAAGTTCTGTTTGCTAAGTGTTCCTGCACTAAGTCCCTAGTGCCAATATGCTCAGCCACCACCCTGAATTCCACTTCGGCCAATTGGCAGGGGGACCCTCGCTGCATATTGCACAAAGGTCGAGTCATTCCAAAGCTCAGCTTTAGGGGACTCATTACCATGGTCATGAGCTTCTCCCTCTTTTTCTCATCAGCCTTCACGTAAAACCATTCATTAGTCCTCCTCACCGCACGACGAAGTCTTCCCATCCCACGTCCTCACCCAACCTAGAGGCCCACGTGGGATTCGGCCCATTGTAACAGGCCCTGCACGGAGAAGCGCGTCACGGGTCCAATTCGTAACAGCTTCGCAGCCGGCGGTGGTTTGCTGCTGCCAGGGGCGGCAGACTTCGCGCCTCCCCGCGCCTTCTTTTCCTCGTGGAAGGGGTCACCGATCCTAACGACCGTCCGGCGCTTCCGCACCGCATCTTGACGATCCTTTTCCATCACTGCCGATACAACAACAGCAATA
The DNA here is from genome assembly GCF_902167145.1 of Zea mays. NCBI lineage: Eukaryota > Viridiplantae > Streptophyta > Magnoliopsida > Poales > Poaceae > Zea > Zea mays. The sequence goes on along the minus strand of NC_050097.1, from coordinate 112,538,321 downwards.
TTCCGCCCGTAAGGAAAAATATTCAACTCACGAGCCATACAAGACATAAATATGTCTTCGCCAGCCGTGCGGGAGATCAGAACATTCTTTGGCCATCGACCCCCGGTAACCTTCAGCATTCGCGCCGAAGACTCCCGGAGCTCGGGCTAATACATCCTTCCCCCGAGGGTCGTGTAAGTCCCCATCAACTCCACAACAAAACTATCAGAGACCCCCAGTCCCCCCACTGCAGTACATAGTCTTCTCTTCTTAGTGGTTATGGCAGCCTCCTGCGAAGGGCCTTCCTCAGTCACAGCCACGGGTTTCTTCCCGCGGCGGTCGATAGCCACGGCAGCGTCATCCCCGCGATAGCTGTCGTATGGCAAACGATTCAACTCGAAGACCCTATTCAGGCAAACGTTGGATCCACGGATATCCCAACTCCGCAGAGCCTCCGTCCTCGGCACATAACGCCCCACAATCCGCATAGCTTCGTCTTCCACGTCACGCATGAATGCGGCTGGATCCCGGCCACGCAAATCCAACGCGAAGGCCGGACTTCTCACTTGCTGGTCGCCCAGGGAGGGCATCTGGCGAGGGCATACTTCGCCCAATGCCCAGCCATACGCCAAGGGCCACACTCCATAAGTGATGAATTCCTCAACTTAATCGCGCCCGCTACTCATGCGGGCAGCACAACGAAGGACCCCTTCGTCACTATCATCCTCTGCCACCTCAAACGGCGGAAACGCCACATAGCAGTTGGAGCACATCATGGCCGCCGGGAGTCCTTGGAGGTCTTCGACTTTGCATCCCGCCACATAGAACCAGTAATCATACCAGTTGCCCCACTTGTTGCGGGCGCAGGGAACTAGCTCCACAACTTCTGCCGAAGTCTTCCCAGTCCTCGGCGTAAAGGTGCACGACCCAAACTGTGCAATCTTGTTTCCAACTTTTCTCTTCTGCCAGTGCAAACAATAATTCTTGGCGAAGACCTCTACGGAGGGCTAAACGCCATACGAAGTCACTGCCCAGACATACTTCACCAGGGCCACCACGGTGTTAGGTGTCAACTAATGGATCTGCACTTCATACCTCTGCAACACCTCCGCCACAAAGCGATGCACATGTAACCGAAGGCCGGCAGTAAAAAATGCCTCGAACACAACTATCTCACCCTCCGGCTAAAGAATCTCGTCCACCCCCGGAACTCGTCCAACTCCATTCCCAAAATACCCCAACTGTTGTATGTCTTGCACGCGAACCGAGGAGATCCTCGAAACGCCAAATTCCACCGTGTGGCCCGGGTGCAGCTCCACCGCCACCAAATCACTAAAGGTATCTTCGGACGATGATTCTCCCAACGGCGTATTCGCAGCGGATGAAGAAGAAGACGGCATGGCTACGTACCGTCGGCGATGGCGCGCGGTCTGCTTGACGTGGGCCAGATCTCCGATGAACAGGAGCAAGGAGGGCAGGCGAGCAGGCGAACGGATTCAAAATGCTAGGGTTTTGCGATGCGCAGAAATGTAAGAAAGCATGAGCCGCGCCGCCCCCCCTTTTTATACACAGGACGCGACGCTTCGGGAAGCCCGCAGTCCAGTAGTACACGTCCGTCAACGGTCACATCAAAAACCCCCGTGGAACCACTTCGAGCAAGGGCAGCGTCTCCACCATCTAGCGACGTCTTCGACACCAGATGACTCAGTCGAACTGGTCCCTCGGAGGGCAAATGTTGGGGCGAAGGCGAAGACACTACCCTTCGCTCCAGGCCTTCGTCACCTCGCTGCACTAACAGAGGCAAGATGACGGCGCGGCCCACCCTCCATCCTCCTCACCGCAAGACGAAGGCCTACGACGAAGGCCTATGACAAAGTCTTCCCATCCCACGTCCTTACCCAACCTGGAGGCCCACGTGGGATTCGGCCCATTGTAACAGGCCCCGCAAAGAGAAGCGTGTTACGGGCCCAATTTGTAACAGCTTTTCTGTAATGACAGTCTATAACCCTCCCTTATGTGAATATTGTGGGGATAATCGAGGTGCCTGAGGGCATAAACGTCCTTACATCGAGACGTTGGGCACTCGGGCACCTATAAATACCCCCGTATAGTGCCCTTGAGGGGCTGAATTAACAGAGCAATTGCCATCTCGAGTTAAACCTTACTTGCATTCTTTCCACTCCCCCGTTTGATCAACTTGCCTAGGAGTGCAAGTTCCAACATCTGGTAATGAAGTTCATGCACGTGATAGAACCCTTTGGCATTGGAACTTTTTCCTTGGCTTCGGAGAGCCCATATGTAAACACTAAGCCTAACAATAGCATTCGGGGTCAGTTGATGAAGATATATCTCAAATATCTTCAAAACCTCCCCTATCATATTGTAAAAGGGGAACCAAAGCCCTGCCCTGGAGAAGCTCTTAAACACAACAACCTCATCTTCCTTCGGCTCTAGAACCATGTCCTCTCCAGCAAAGCGAATCAGTTCATCTTCATTTTCTCCAAAATAACCTAGCTTCTTCATCACAACCAGGTCCTCTGCTTTTACTGTGGATTTTCTAAATTCAATATGACTAGGTTTGGTTGGGCACAAAATGCTATTGTCCTCTTCACTTTCGTTGTCACTCCCGACCTCAACCTCAGTTTGTTCAGCTTCGACATTGGGGGTACCTTCGACAGTAGCTCCCTCTTGCACAACTAGACCTGAGCGCCTCATCACTTCTAATATGGGCATTGTCTTAGTCACTTCAGTTTTGTCTCCCTCACAGGACACCCTGGTAGTAGATCTTACTTTGGCCAATTCAGTGTTCAATTTCTTTCAGACGAAGCTGATCTTAAGTGACGAAGCGCTTGTTTGAAAGCACAATGCAGAGAGCTTTAGCTTTGGTTAAAATTTTCAACAGCATAATAGTGCAATGGCAATGAATGCTATGGTAACTTCTAACCAACCTGTCCATTTATATAGTCCTGCAGGAGAAGAAGGCGAACCGCCAAAGCGTGCAGACTGGCTGAACGGTGGACTGACTAGCGCTCGGAATATTTTAACCATTTTTTGATAACAAGCTCAGGGAAGGTATTTCCTACGCAGTCGTCATGGCATCGCGCAAGCTGCGCCACTACTTCGAAGCATTCAAGGTGCGGGTCACCTCGGACAGGGGACTGGGAGACCTGTTCCGCAACCCGGAGGCGTCTGTCCGGATCGCCAAATGGGCAGCTGAGCTCTCCGGCTACCATATCACCTTCGAACCCAGGACAACAATCAAGTCGCAAGTCCTGGCAGACTTCATCGTTGACTGGACAGGGCTAAAAACACAGCAGGACGAGCCTACAGAGAAAGTGTGGACCATCCACTGTGACGGCACAAGGTGCCATGCGGGTGCAGGCGCAGCTGCAGTCATCACGTCACCCACAGGAATCAAACACAGATATGCAGCACGCCTCAGCTTTGCTTTCGAGTCCGACAAATGCACCAACAACGTAGCAGAATACGAAGCTGTCATCCTAGGTCTTCGCAAACTAAGAGTGCTTGGTGTCACCACCTGCATAATCAAGACAGATTCCAAAGTGGTTGCCGGCCAGGTCGAAAAAGAATATTCAGCAAAAGACCCCACACTTATACAGTATCTCACGGCTGTCCGCAGTTTGGAGAGACAATTCAAGGGCTTCACCTTGCAGCATGTGGACCGCGCCAGGAACGAAGAGGCCGACGCATTGGTCAAAGCAGCAGCCAGAGGCGAAGCCTTGCCCTCCGACGTGTTCTACCATGTCATTGGCACACCAGCCGTCTGCAATCCAGAGGGTCTATAAATAACCAACGACACCGAGGGCCATCGCATCGTCAACCTCATCATGACCGAAGATTGGCGGGCCCCAATAACCTTGTTCCTGCAAAGATATTACCACCCAAGTGACGTCAACGAGGCCAAGCGACTCAAGCACCAAAGCCGGGACTTCACACTTATTGAGGGCCAGCTATACAAGAAGGGGGTCAGCCAACCCATGCTTAAATGCGTCACCAAAACCGAAGGCATCTAGATCCTGCGCGAAGTCCACAGCGGAACTTGTGGCTCTCACTCGGGGCCTAGGGCCCTCGCTGCCAAAGTGATCCGTTAAGGGTTCTACTGGCCCGCTATAATCTGCGCCGCGAATCGTGTCACGAGGTTGTGCGAAGCCTGCCAGAAGTTTTCTCCCCGCTCAGGCAACCCTTCGCAGTTCACCAAGCTGATTGCACATACATGGCCACTTCAACACTGGGGCTGGATATTGTCGGTCCGCTACCCACGGCTCAAGGGAACCTTAAGTTCACCTTCGTCGTCGTCGAATACTTTACCAAGTGGATCGAGGCAAGGGCAGTATCCACGATAACGTCGAAGACTGCCCAGAAGTTCTTCTGGCAAAACATTGTTTGCCGATTCGGAGTCCCGTCCGAGCTCACAGTCGACAATGGCAAACAGTTTGACAGCCAGGACTTCAGGGACTTCTGCTTCTCCATCAGCACTAAGCTAGCCTTTGCCTCGGTATACCACCCGCAATCTAACGGCGTCGTCGAGCGTGCCAACGACAAGATTTTCACTACCATCAAGAAAAGGTTCTCAACGACAGGAAGGGTAAATGGGCTGACCAGCTACCTCAAGTAATCTGGGCACTAAACACGACCAAATGTCGGGCAACTGGATTCACTCCTTTTCGTTTTCTATATGGATCGGAGGCCATGACCCCGCAGGAAATAAAACACGGGTCACCTCGAACAAGCGCATCAGCCGCCCCCGACGTAGACGAACCTACCTCCAAAGACCTCATCGACGGAGACCGCGTCTTCGCCCTGCAAGCCCTCAACAAATACCAAGCTCAAATGAAGGCCTGGCGCGACCACGCGGTCGTCCCAAGAGAATTCAACAAAGGGGACCTCGTACTCGTCCGAACCACCCGGACAGAGTCACGGGGCAAGCTGGAGCCAAAGTGGGAGGGTCCATTCATCGTCAAGTCGAAGGCGTCCCCCAGCGCGTACAGGCTAAAAACGCCATTCAGCGAAGACCTAGAGCATTCCTGGAATATTGACAATCTCCGCAAATTTTTTGTTTAAATCCTTAGGGCCCACGCGCCCTTGTAATTCACCCAACAGTATCATTCCGGCCCGCACTCTTTTCCTCCTGGGGGGGTGAGGTTTTTAACGAGGCGGAGCCATGTAATATACCTGCAAAATCCCCCACAAAAACTAAGATGCAACATGTCGAAAAAGACCGCATCGACGGTCTTCGGCATTCGACCACTCCGAAGTCACCGCGAGAGGCAGCACAGACTACCCTCGCGTGCGACACTCCGTGCAAAATTCGCCTAAGGGTGCAGCCGGAACAAGCACAACAAGTGCGTTAATCAGTCTTTTATTCAAAAGACACTCCGCGCAAAAGTCGCCTAAGGGTGCAGCCGGAATAGCACAACAAGTGCGTTAATCAGTCTTTTATTCAAAAGACACTCCACGCAAAAGTCACCTAAGGGTGCAGCCGAAATAACACAATAAGTGCGTTAATCAGTCTTTTATTCAAAAGTCACTCCGCGCAAAAGTCGCCTAAGGGTGCAACCGGAATAGCACAACAAGTGCGTTAATCAGTCTTTTATTCAAAAGACGCTCTGCGCAAAAGTCGCTTAAGGGTGCAGCCGGAATAGAAAAAAAGAGCGTTAATCGAAGTCTTTTATTTAAAAGACGCTCCACGCAACAGTCGCCTAAGAGTGCAGCCGGAATAACGTTAATCGAAGTCTCTCATTACAAAGACACTCCGCACAGAGTCGCCCATAGGCGCAGCCGGATCAACACAAGCATACAAATACGGCCAACAGGTCGCATCACCATACAAATTACAATTACATACACACAGCTAGGGCATCACATATTACATCGGCTCAACCTTTAGGATGATACCCATCTCCCTGTAATTAAACAACATTATCCTCAATTCCTCACCCTCAAAAAGCTTCCGAAGATCCCCCTCGCCTATGCCCGCCCCAATCGGCGAGGACAACAATTCTCGTTTACCAACCCGGTGTACTCGAAGTTGGCCACGCTCCATCCCCATGCGACGGCGTCTGCCGCTCCGCGAAAATTTACCCACACTATGTTTCCCACCACCCTTCGCCGCCTATACCCAATACTCGCACCAGGAAGATCCTCCGCACCCTCCACATGCAGCGAAGTCTCCGCCACAGCCACATCCAACGCAACAAAATAATCCAAGCCTTCATCCGAGGACTCCTCCATCCAAGGAAACGAACTCCCAGATTCACCGTCGGACTCAAAACATTTAGACATAGAACCAGGCACACTATCATCGGCAGGCACTACAATCGAAGTCTCCGCCGCAAAATCAGTATTGTCAGTATTGGTTGCTTGCGCAGGCCCAAACGTCGGAACCTGCGCAGCAACCGAGGTTCAGTATCACACAGAAAAAGTTTACACATACAATCCCTAACCCCTATTCCGCCACCTGCGAAGGCTCGACCGCCGCCGCGGGGTCTTCGGCAGCTGGTTCGACCCCCACCTTCAAGGCGTCCTCACACGTCGCCGCAGGGGCTGGTGCAGGGTCTTCGCCGGCTCCAGTCGGCGCGGGGATCGACGAGGGGCCCTCGCCGACATCGGATGGCGGCGCCAGATCCACCACCGAGGCCTCGGGAAGCGTGCTGTCGGGCAGCGTGCCGTCTAGATCACCAAGGTCCTTGACCCCTTCGGCATGCGCCATCTGCAGCAACAACACACTGATTCAGCAAAACCACTCATACCCACACATATAACCACACAAATTAGCCTTTACCTGATCTATTGCCCGGTCGGACCACTACCAGACCGTCTCTCGGCCGTGCGGGCCCCACATCCTGTCGAAGAGCGCCCCGCCGACTGCTTCAGCACAGGGTCCTCGACCTTGAAGATTTCGCGTTCAAAGTTTTCGTTCGATTGGTCGAAGACCTCGAAATGCCTGCACCCCTCTCGGGACAAAGCATTCACGACCCCCTCGCAGGTAACGAGGGAGGCAAAGGACATGAGACCCGTCACGATCGTCGGGAGCACCCCCAGCTCCTCCTGCAACCATTCAAGGAAGCGGAGGCCCGCTTCTTGGCCGGGCACTTTGAAGGCGGCGGTCCGCGCACCCAGCTCTTGGTACGCATCCACGAATTGCGCATGCGTCCGCTCGACCTCCGCGCGCGTCGAGGCTTCGACTTTGTCTACGCGGTTGCGCAGGCTATTGAGCCTCGCCTCTAGCTCCTCGGCGCGTTGGCGGGCGAGGCTACCCTCCGCCCGCGCAAGTTTGGCCTCGGCTTGCGCAGCCTGCGCATCAGCAATAGCCTTGTTCGCGTCCCTCCTCTTCTCCACCAGCTGGCGCCAGAGATCCCCCTTCTTGGCCTCCGCAACATCCAACCTCTCCGTCAGCCTGCGGCTTTTGTTTTCCACAGCCGACTTCTCCCGGACAGCGTCAGTATACTAAGCCTGGAGGCGCTCGACTTCGACAGCAAGCTCCACAGTCAGGTCAACCGACGCGACACGGTCGGTGAAGTCGGCCGCCTGCCACAGACACCCATGAGCCTCGCAACCACATAAAAACAACGAACCATCAAAGTCCAACACGACTTACATGACGGAGCTGCCGGGACACGAAACCCGCAACATCTTTGGTGACGACGGCCGACGAAATCTCGCCGCCCGCGTAGAAGGTGGACCACGGGTCCTGCGAAGAACCCTTCGCCCCAACCACCGCCTATGGCGAAGTGGCCGCCACCTGAGCCAGGACAACAGCCAGTTGCCCCGCATCCGACCCTGCACCATGATCTTGGTTAAGACCTAGTCATAAAAAAACACTTACCAATGAGATAATCCCCCACGCAGATGTCCGTGTCAAAATCAGCAACACGCCCCCCCTCGTCGGTGCGTGCCGGCGAGGGCAGCCTTTGCTCCTTCGCGGGCTCGCCCGAGGATGCCTTGCCCGCGCCAGTAGCAGCAACCTTAGCACCCACCGAGGGCTTGCTGGGCCCAGGGGCGGTCGGCTTCGCTGCCGGCGGTGGTTTGCTGCTGCCAGGGGCGGCAGACTTCGCGCCTTCTTTGCCTCGTGGAAGGGGTCACCGATCCTAACGACCGTCCGGTGCTTCCGCGCCGCATCTTGACGATCCTTTTCCATCACTGTCGATACAACAACATCAATATTCCGCCCTTAAGGAAAAATATTCAACTCACGAGCCATACGAGACGTAAATATGTCTTCACCAGCCGCGCGGGGGATCGGAACATTCTGTGGCCATCGACCCCCGGTAACCTTCAGCATTCGCGCCGAAGACTCCCGGAGCTCGGGCGAAGACATCCTTACCCCGAGGGTCACGCACGTCCCCATCAACTCCACAGCAAAACTATCAGAGACCCCAAGTCCCCACACTGCAGTACCTATTCTTCTCTTCTTAGTGGCTGGGGCAGCCTCCTGCGAAGGGCCTTCCTCAGTCACAGCCACGGGTTTCTTCCCGCGGTGGTCGACAGCCACGACAGCGTCATCCCCGGGATAGCCGCCGTATGGCAAACGATTCAACTCGAAGACCCTATTCTGGCGAACGTTGGATCCACGGATATCCCAACTCCGCAGAGCCTCCGTCCTCGACACATAACGCCCCACAATCCGCATAGCTCCGTCTTCCACTTCACGCACGAATGCAGCTAGATCCCGGCCACGCAGATCCAACGCGAAGGCCGGACTTCGCACTTGCTGATCGCCCAGGGAGGGCATCTGGCGAGGGCATACTTCGCCCAACGCCCAGTCATGCGCCAAGGGCCACACTCCATAACCGATGAATTCCTCAACTAAATCGCGCCCGCTACTCATGCGGGCAGCACAACGAAGGGCCCCTTCGTCACTATCATCCTCTGCCACCTCAAACGGCGGAAACGCCACATAGCAGTGGGAGCACATCACGGCCGCCGGGAGTCCTGGGAGGTCTTCTACTTCGCCTCCCACCACATAGAACCAGTAATCATACCAGTTGCCCCACTTGTTGCAGGCGCAGGGAACTAGCTCCACAACTTCCGCCGAAGTCTTCCTAGTCCTCGGCGTAAAGGTGCATGACCCAAACTGTGCAATATTGTTTCCAACTTTTCTCTTCTGCCAGTGCAAACAATAATTCTTGGTGAAGACCTCTACGGAGGGCTGACCGCCATACGAAGTCACTGCCTAGACATACTTCGCCAGGGCCACCACGGCATTAGGTGTCAACTGATGGATCTGCACTTCATACCTCTGCAACACCTCCGCCACAAAGCGATGCGCAGGTAACCGAAGGCCGGCAGTAAAAAATGCCTCGAACACAACTATCTCACCCTCTGGCTCAGGAATCTCGTCCACCCCCGGAACTCGTCTAACTCCATTCCCAAAATACCCCAACTGCTGCATGTCTTGCACGCGAACCGAGGAGATCCTCGAAACGCCAAATTCCACCGTGTGGCCCGGGTGCAGCTCCACCGCCACCAAATCAATGAAGGTATCTTCAGACGATGATTCGCCCAACGGCGTATTCACAGTGGATGAAGAAGAAGACGGCATGGCTACGTATCGTCGGCGGCGGCGCGCGGTCTGCTTGACGCGGGCCAGATCTCCGATGAACAGGAGCAAGGAGGGCAGGCGAGCGGGCGAATGGTTTCAAAATGCTAAGGTTTTGCGACGCGCAGAAAGGTAAGAAAGCCTGAGCCGCGCCCCCCCTTTTTACACACAGGACGCGACGCTTCGGGAAGCCCGCAGTCCAGTAGTACACGTCCGTCAACGGTCACATCAAAAACCCCCGCAGAACCACTTCGAGCGAGGGCAGCGTCTCCACCATCTAGCGACGTGTTTGGCACCAGATGACTCAGTCGAACTGGTCCCTCGGAGGGCAAATGTTGGGGCGAAGGCGAAGACGCTACCCTTCTCTCTAGGCCTTCGTCACCTCGCTGCACCAATAGAGGCAAGACGACGGCGCGGACCACCCTCCATCCTCCTCACCGCAAGACGAAGGCCTACAACGAAGGCCTACGACGAAGTCTTCCCATCTCACGTCCTCACCCAACCTGGTGGCCCACGTGGGATTCGACCCATTGTAACAGGCCCCGCACAGAGAAGCGTGTTACGGGCCCAATTTGTAACAGCTTTTCTGTAATGACAGTCTGTAACCCTCCCTTATGGGAATATTCTGGGGATAATCCAGGTGCCTGAGGGCATAAACGTCCTTACATCGAGACGTTGGGCACTTGGGCACCTATAAATACCCCCGTACAGTGCCCTTGAGGGGCTGAATTAACAGAGCAATTGCCATCTCGAGTTAAACCTTACTTGCATTCTTTCCACTCCCCCGTTGGATCAACTTGCCTAGGAGAGCAAGTTCCAACATCTAGTAATGAAGTTCATGCACGTGACAGAACCCTTCGGCATTGGAACTTTTTCCTTAGCTTCGGAGAGCCCATATGTAAACACTAAGCCTAACAATAGCATTCGGGGTCAGTTGATGGAGATATATCTCAAATATCTTCAAAACCTCCCCTATCATATCGTAAAGGGGGAACCAAAGCCCGGCCCTGGAGAATCTCTTAAACACAACAACCTCATCTTCCTTCGGCTCTAGAACCACTTCCTCTCCAGCAAAGCGAATCAGTTCATCTTCATTTTATCCAAAATAACCTAGCTTCTTCATCACAACCAGGTCCTCTGCTTTTACTGTGGATTTTCTAAATTCAATATGATTAGGTTCGGTTGGGCACAAAATGCTATTGTCCTCTTCACTTTCGTTGTCACTCCCGACCTCAACCTCAGTTTGTTCAGCTTCGACATTGGGGGTACCTTCGACAGTAGCTCCCTCTTGCACAACTAGACCTGAGCGCCTTATCACTTCTAATATGGGCATTGTCTCAGTCACTTCAGTTTTGTCTCCCTCACAGGACACCCTGGCAGTAGATCTTACTCTGGCCATTTCAGTGTTCAATTTCTTTCAGACGAAGCTGATCTTAAGTGACGAAGCGCTTGTTTGAAAGCACAATGCAGAGAGCTTTAGCTTCGGTTAAAATTGTCAACAGCACATTAGTGCAATGGCAATGAATGCTATGGTAACTTCTAACCAACCTGTCCATTTATATAGTCCTGTAGGAGAAGAAGGCGAACCACCAAAGCGTGCAGACTGGCTGAACGGTGGACTGACTAGCACTTGAAATATTTTAACCATTTTTTGATAACAAGCTCAGGGAAGGTATTTTTCGGACCTTCGGCATTCCGAAGCCTTTGTGTTTTTCGTGGACCGAGCTCGTTACAGAAAAATGATCTAGCACCGCGAAAGGGCTACTGTTGGGGGGTCTTCTTCTCCACCAATGGTCCTCAAGACAAAAACACCTTCGACAAAATGATACAGAAGTCTTCCTCTTCTCTGCCGAAGATCCTCAAGATGAAGACTTTACGTAGAAGCAATATTGCCAAATGCCGAAGCTACCATTTAGCTTCGGCTCAAGTCAAGCAGAAGAAGAAAAGACTAGATAGACCTTGGTAATCTAGGTTGTCTGTATATGAATGTTGAGGGTCATGAATGTAATTTCCCCTGGGCTGTGTCACGTGCCTATAAATAGATGAACAGTAACACCATACTGTTCACGCTGAATTGTAATCACTCTCTCGCATCTTCACCTTCGAGCAAGTTGAAGGTATCAATGTAATGTGAATTCTATTGGTATATATACATGTTTTACGAAGTACAAAGTACGAATGTATTAAAGAGTAATCTTTATTGTATTCATCTCTTTACATTCTTATTTTTTTATAATATGATGAAGGCATGTCCTTCATGACCTTCGTCTGATGATCATTGGATCCAAGAGGAAACAATGCTTCGAAGCACGAAGGTATTTAATCCTTAACGATTGTGTTGCCTTGTTCTTAATTCATAGCATTTGAGAACGAATGACCAACAATGCTGATACTAAGTTTAATGAAGCAATAATTTGTGTGCTAGGAGATCCATATTTGATGCATATGTGATGATGTTCATAAATGATTGCACTAGATTCTGCTACGTGTACTTGTTAAAATCAATAAATAAAGTATTCAATTATTTTAAGATCCATAAAGCTTGGAAAATCAAATTAAGAAAAAAAAATTAAATGGTTGGGGTCTGATCACTAGGGATAATATTTCTCAAATGAGTTTTCTAAAGTTCTTCACAAAGCATGGTCTTTCATGAGAGATGCCACTATACTCATCATAATCCAATAAGTCTGCAAAGAGTAAGAACCACACTCTAACTGAGTTGGTCAATGCCATATTAGTGACAATAATACTATCTAATGAACGGTGAGGTGAGACAATTAAGATATCGTGCCATGTCCTAAATAAATGTGCAAAAAAAAGATTCAGGGAATGAGGGAAGAAGAAATTAAATCTCTCTTGCCTCAGAACATGTGGTTGTTTGGCCAAGAAGAATGTGCCAATCACCAAGAAGGTAAAGCTTGGACAAAAAAGTTGATTATTTCTTTCTTGGGTATGCTTTTAACAACATGGATTATATATTCTTAATAATATATTCTGGAGTATCTGAGACGAATGTTGGTACGATTGTGGAATCTGGAGATACTATATTTTCAGAGTGAATTGCATGTGAAATATGGCTAGGACTCCTAGTCGTGAAAGTATTTTACCTGTGATACATGAACCGAAAATGAACGCTAATTTTAAAACCCATATAGAAAATCTAGAGAAGGATAATACTATAGTCAATTGAAAGAGTAAGATACATAGGACTATAAAGTCTTTTGGTGAAGACCATAGTATATATCTTTTGGATGATACTCCTAAAATCATAGAAGAGGCATATATTCATCTCTTAATGCTGACTTTTGGAAAGAAGTTATTCAAAGTGTGATGGACATAATAATGGCTGATGCAACTTGGGAGGTAATTGATCGTCCTTACGGGTGCAAAACTGTAGGATATAGATGAGTGTTCAAAAAAAGAATCTTAGGTCTGACGGTACTATTGAGAAGTACAAGGTGAGTCTTGTAGCCAAGGCTTATACCCAGGAACAAGACATATTATTTTGATAGTTATTCACTAGTTGCCCGTCTAATGACCCTAATTGTACTACTTTTCTTGGCTGCCTTACATGATCTTCTCGTTCATCAAATGGTCATTAAGACCACTTTCCTGAATGGAGAGCTTGAGGAAGAAACTTATATGGATTAGTGTGATGGTTTTGTAGCAAATAGTCAAGAGGGAAAGTTGTGCAAAATATTGAAATCTTTATATGGCCTAAAATAAGCACCTAAGCAATGGCACGAGAAGTTCAATAAAATTTAGACATTAGTCGATTTTGTTCTAAATGAACATGATGAATATGTTTATTATTGGTATGGTGTGGAAGAAGGTGTAATCTTGTGCTTGTATCGGGATGATATACTAATTTTTGGAAATAATATTAATGTGATCAAGGAAGTGAATGACTTTTTGTATAGTAACTTCAAAATAAAAGAATTGATAGAGGGTGATGTTAACCTTAACATAAATCTATTAATACAAGGAGGAAATGATTGGGGTTACTCTTTTGCAATATTATATTCAAAATATGTCGAGTCACTTTGGTATAGTGATTACACATCTGCTCCAACTCCATGTGACCCAACTGTGTGATTACACTGGTATATCAATGAATTGTGCCTTTGAGATTGTTTAATATATGGCCTATAATTTGGTGGGGATTGTTAGTTATTTTTCTAGGCTTAGCTCATGCAAATAATTGAATAAATCCTAAAGGTCCATATTAAATAAGGTGTGCATTATATTTTAGTACCGTATGGGATGTTGACAGGATACGAATACAACTTATATGGTTAGTATTTATTTGTCTACATGGAGTTGTTGGAAAGAAGATGAAGGCCATTGCCGCTATCGAGCCAGCCAAGATGTGGCATGGTGTGGAGCGGTCACAACCATAGTACAGTGTAGCGTGGCAATATTTTTCCACTCCAAGAGTTGCACGTGAAGTTAGAAGATTATCTCGAGACTTTAGAGTTAGAGGAGTTTTTTTGTTTCTCTTGGAGTTATAGGAGTTTCTCATTTATTGATCTCCCGAATCTGCTCAGTTCCTCATGCCCACTAGATTCTCCTAGTTGGTCTATATTAGCATCATTATGTCATCATTTCTCAGTTTGCTTCTCTGCCCTTGCTTTAGTTGTTAACCAAACGTACCATTCTAGTTCTTGCACGCACGAGCAATGGGAGAGGAGACCTCTGAAATGAGTATCATCTAGGAGTTCACCTGCTTGGGTGAAGGTTGATAATCATATTTTTAGAGAGTGTCCATAAATGGCATGACTCCTCCCTTGGTCCTCTACTTCCTCGCAAAATGATGGGTGATTGATACGACTATTGTACTGCATAGTGAGACGACTACATCAATGGGCACCATGTCTACCAGTACCACTAGGTATGTTTCTCATTCTGAATTGATCAAATTTATGTTAGTTTCATCTACATGTTCATGCTTAGATCACACAACCACACATCTGACGTCAAAATTATGTTTATTTTTTAATTTCCAAATTGAATTTCTACTAAAATTGGCTCAACATTTCACATAAGTCTTGGCAACCATAATTTTAGAAAGAAATGACTTAAAATATATTATGTATGTTGATAATAAAAAATATCTTAAATAAGCCACAAAATGATTGAATGATATGGAATGATTGAAACTGTAATGGAATAAGTTAATCGAATAAAATGTTATGAATGAGTGAATAACCGAGAGAAAAAGAGAATATTTTTAATGTCTTAAATTAGATTACATGTTATTAACAAAAACTTAAATGTTACCGAATATTTTAAAATATAATTGGATTGACTTAATGTGAAACGAGAAGGATAGGAATGTTGAGTGACTTAAATGACACTACAAATAGCTCACACCTCTTTAAAATGGTTGAAGAAATAACTAACTGATTGACGTATAATAAAAATGACTTAAAATCAGTTTAAGAGTGTCATGAACGTAATATGGCAAACAATAAAAACAAACAAAATCTATGAAATGACTTAAATCGTATTAAATAATATATATATATATATATATATATATATATATATATATATATATATATATATATATATATATATATATATATATATATATATATATATATATATATATATATATATATATATATATATATATAGGACCTATCTAATAAAGGATGTAATGGAAATCGCCGCCCAACTGAATCGACGCGCCTGAAATATTAAGCGTGCTGCAGACCTGTTTCGTGGTCCGGTGGACTGGTTTGACTGACTTGTTGGTTTGGTTGGACCGTAATTAATTTTGCTTTTGCACAAACACATACACATACACGGTTCATTTGAACAAGTTGGAGAGTGTGTTAAAAATTATATATAAGATCCTTGACTAGGCTTGACACAAACGTTTATTTCACTTTCCCAGTGATTCAGTCGTCTCATCATCACTGCAAAGCTTGATATCAACTGATGGAGACACCTTTTTCTTTCTTTAGAACGTGCATGCTGCAGCGGGTCCTTGCACTAAGATGGAATTCTTTAGGATTACGTACATAGACACTATTCTTCGACTAGGCGGCACTACCGAATTAACTATGCTCATGAGGCTGAAGGAGTGCTTGGTTTATAGAGACTCATTTTTACTCCCTGTATTTAGAAATTTAACGACTTCAATGGAATAAAACAGAGGAACTCTAAATTAGGCACTAAAAACCAAGTGACTAATTTTTAGCCCTTTTATTTTATTCTAGTTTAGTTATTAAATTGTCAAATACAAAAACTAAAATAGAGTTTTAATTTTCGTATTTTACAATTTAGAGACTAAAATAAAATAAAATAAAATAAAATAAAATGGAGAGACCGAAAATTACTCCATAAAAACCAAACACCCTCTAAGTCCGAGTTTGCTCAAATAAGAAAGCTGCCTTGCTTTTTGAACAACCTCTTGTGTCCTTGTTTTTTTTAAGGATTCGGCTTATACCCCCGCATTTCATTTGCGCACGATCACTCTGTTGCTGCCGTGAATTTAGAGGAACTGACCTTGCTTTCTGTCTTTCTTTTCCCTCTTTATTACACGATGTGTGCATGCATGAATGAATCGTACTATGTTTTAAATACATACACGTCACGCAATAATCATACCCTATATCCCCTATGCAAAATATGCACATTATCTCTAATCATGCATATATCTCGTCAGTGCGTGCCCAAGTCCTCTTCGTCTGCCAAACTTCAGCTTAAATACTGCAGCTAGGCATAGTTAACCTGTAGCATGCATCTAGGGAAGGCATCAGAGACCTACCTAAGCTCCAAGTGGCTCAAATGTGAGAAGTGTCTTGCTCTAATAATATAATTAACCTGTAGCAACAAGAACCTAGCTAGCTAGCTATGAAGAGGCAGCAGGCATGTCTGTGTATTGGTTAGATCTAATTAACGTGTATCTGAATATGCCATGCTGCATATATCACTTTCACATGTACCAGCTCCGTTGAAAAAGATGGGCATGCAGAATGAACTGAAAAGCTATGCTAGCAAGACCATTTACACACAAACGTATAGTATCCCGCATCTCTGACTTGGGGAATGTCAATAGTTGTGAGTCGGTAGGCAGGTGGGAACTTCAGATGACCTGTGTCTGTGGGCACATGCATCTTGACGTTAAAGTCATCCTGACTAACATGGACGAGGACGACGGAGAAAGAGAACGCATCAGCCCCAATGTACATAATCATATGATGGCGACCCTTTGGGTTTTATTCCCTTTTTCAAATATATATTGTCACATAATATAAGTTAATTACTTTATAGGCATGTCCTTACAATTGACATGGGATAAATTACATCTGGTTATAGGATGCGCACCCCCTATTTTGTGATGACCTTCGTATTATATACATATAGATGATATCCCTCTGATCTTCCATAGAGCAGGTGTGACACACGCTGTGAGGAGCACTAGAGATGCCAATCAAAGAGGTGGGGTGGGCTGGTGGCTATATCTATGGACGATGATTCCATAGACTTTGGAACAAGATTAAGCTATCGAGGACGAGAAGCTACTGCTTGAAGACCAGGAAGATGATGATAGGTGGTTCCTCGTTGGTAGCAGCGCAACTGCTACTATCGACATGGATAACACTGGCACGATAGTGGTAGGGACAGGGATGTGTACACATATGGGATCCACAAGCCCAATGGCCATGACAAGCACTTCTTTTCATGGTAAGCGCTCGAGGAGGAGGGGTCCCACCTCCAAAGTTTGGATGGACTTTGAGAATGTAGATGCGATCGAGGGAGGTAAGGAGGTAAAAGTTTCTACCATTTGCCTTCAAGAATATTTTATATGCTAAATCTTCTTCTAGTATTAGGCACTTGATCTAGCACCTAGATCATTGCCATGTTAGGAAAGAAAAGGATAGCAAAAGCTTAACTCAATTTGTACTTAAGTTCAGTCCTAATGGTTCTGTTGTGCACTGGAAGTACTATGTTGTACTTACATGAATAGAGCTTTGTCAGTTGATTTGTAGACTAGATCAACCTCTTTGCTTTGGTGAAACTAATGCTTTTTAATACTACATTACCCATGATCATAATCCTAGGTCTATTAAGTCATATATGCAAATAAGTGCTAGAGACTTAATCATACTTTATAATGATCGTGTTGAATAGCTTATTGATATCCTAAAATCATTTGTTTCATATGTTTCTCTTACATATGATATTTGATGTATTTAGGGCTAAATAGGACTACCTCAGTGCGGTTACTTATTTTATGAACTCTGATTGGTGTTTAGAAAAGATGTTTCTTGGTATAAGACCTATT
Source organism: Zea mays (assembly GCF_902167145.1). NCBI lineage: Eukaryota > Viridiplantae > Streptophyta > Magnoliopsida > Poales > Poaceae > Zea > Zea mays. Next base: position 112,520,484 of record NC_050097.1, on the reverse strand, counting down.
AAAGTTGCACATATAGGTCATAACATTGTTGATCATATTGAAATGGTTGGAGATTACTATGGCATTATAGATAAAATCTTTTCTATCATTCTTCATAATGCTTCATCTAACAAAACTGATATGGATGTTCTTAAACCTATTGAAAGTCGCATAGGGGGGTGAATAGGCAAATCTGAAATTTACAAACTTAAGCACAACTACAAGCCGGGGTTAGCGTTAGAATTAAAGTCGAGTCCGAAAGAGAGGGTGAAAAACAAATCACAAGCAAATAAGGCGGATGACACGATGATTTGTTTTACCGAGGTTCGGTTCTTGCAAACCTACTCCCTGTTGAGGTGGTCACAAAGACCGGGTCTCTTTCAACCCTTTCCCTCTCTCAAACGGTCACTTAGACCGAGTGAGCTTCTCTTCTCAATCAATCGGGACACTAAGTCCCCACAAGGACCACCACATAATTGGTGTCTCTTGCCTTGATTACAATTGAGTTGGAAACAAGAAAGAAGGAAGAAGAAAAGCAATCCAAGCACAAGAGCTCAAATGAACACAAATGTCTCTCTCTCTAGTCACTAATTTGTTTGGAGTGATTCCGGACTTGGGAGAGGATTTGATCTCTTTGTTTGTGTCTTGTATTGAATGCTATAGCTCTTGTATGAGGTTTGAAGGCTGAAAACTTGGATGCAATGAATGGTGGGTGGTTGGGGGTATTTATAACCCAAACCACCAAAATAGTCGTTGGTGGAGGCTGCTGTCGTATGGCGCACCGGACACTGTCCAGTGCGCCAGCCACGTCACCCGACCGTTAGGGTTTGACCGTTGGAGCTTCTAACTTCTGGGCCACCGGACAGTCCTGTGGTGCACCGGATAGTCACTTTTACTGTACCGTTGCAGACGACCGTTGGCGCTGTGTAGCCGTTACTCCGCTGGTGCACTGGATAGTCCGGTGCTACACCGGACAGTCCAGTGAATTATAGCGGAGCGACTCCCAGAATTCCCGAAGGTGGCAAGTTTAGAGTTGGGTTCCCTGGTGCACCAAACACTGTCCGGTACGCCAGACCAGGGTTGCCTTCGGTTTAACTTTGCTTCTTTGTTTTGAACCCTTTCTTGGACTTTTTATTGGTTTGTGTTGAACCTTTGGCACCTGTAGAACTCATAGTCTAGAGCAAACTAGTTAATCCAATTAATTTGTGTTGGGCAATTCAACAATTGAACCACCAAAATTCATATAGGAAAAGGTGTAAGCCTATTTCCCTTTCACCTATGTTCTCTAGTTTCATTGGCCATTTGATAGCTCCTCCTGATCCTTATAAGAATGTAGATAATTTGTCTGTTGTTTTCTTGCATCATTTGTGTGCTTGCTACACATTATTAATTTGATTGTTAAAAGTGGTTTGAAATGTTTGAAACAATATGTTGATGATTATAATAGTTTTGAATGCTTCAAAGAAATGTATTACTTCTTACAAACAATATTGTTTCAGTGTTGGTGTCCTCCGTCATAAGTTTAGAGTGGACATGGATGTTAGATGGAACTTCACTTATTTGGTGCTTAAGCATCTAGTTCTGTATCAAAGTACTTTCTCTATTGGGATCAAAACAAACCATCCTTACAAAGAAGAGGGTCTTTTTTACTAACTGATAATCCTTGGGCTATTGCTAAAAATATGTTACTTTTCTTGAGTTATTCTATGATTCAGCTATTGCTTTGTATGGTGTTTATTAACCACATCACCCTTAATGTTGCATCATATCTTGAAACTTACTAGACATCTAAATGCATATGAGAACAATGAACTGCTAATACATGTTGTTGTTCCTCTGAAAACAAAGTTTCTGAAATACTATAGGAATGTACTCAGTCTTTATGCATTTGCTTTCATTCTTGATCCTAGAGCTATGATGAGAGAGTTTCATAAACTTCTTGTAAAGTTATCTTCTCTAATTAGTATAGATTACAGTAGTCTTCCACCATCTATCCTATCCATACCAAGTTAACTAAGATGTATCAGGTCTATGAGGACAAACTTGGTGAAGTGTGCTTAAGTGGACATCCATAGATAGGTGCTCATTCTAGAAAAGTGTAGAGGCTTGGGATGACATCTATGGTGATGATGTGTCTTATTCTACTCCCCTAGGGAGGAGTGCTAGTTCCTCTGGTAGTACCTCTACTCTATCTGAGCTCTCTCCATATAATGAAACTCAATTTGGACCTGACTTCAATATTCTAGTAGGTGGCAACACCATAATCACACACATCTAGTTCTTTCTATACTTACTAAAGATGTTATAACTATCCTTGCTTCTATTATATCTTCATTGTCCACTTTTAGTCTAGCTAGCATGGTGCTCGAGGAGCGGTGGCTACAATGGCTCATAATAGACATGGTGGAGGTCCTCTCATCCATCAAGGAATGGGAGCTGGTAGATTTGCATAAGCGGCATAATATGAAGAAGGAAATCAATGACCTTGAAGCAACCTTTTAATCTATGTACCTAGATGATGAGCAAGAACAAGTACTAGAGATCAAGGGAAAGGAGTAAGAAGGAGCTGAACAAGCAGCAAGGATAAGAGGAAGGAGAGGCACAAGAAACTTAACAAGGAGCAAGGAGCCAAAAGGTGCGATGGGCAAGAAAACATAAACCAATTTCTTGTTTCTTTCTCCTTTATGTTATGATGGACTATGAACTCATAGACTATTGAACATGAACTCTTAAAAAGCTGTTATGCTCCTTTTCTTCCTAGAGTTTTCTGATGAGGTGTGAGCTTTTACCTAGAAAGTTTTTTAATGAAGCAACATTGCACCAAGGCTTATTTTTATTTTGACACTAATCTTATGTTATGTATAGTGATGTGACTTGTGCTTTATCATGGATAAATATGATCTTCATACACATGAATATAATCTTTATATAGATAATTGTGATCTAAACTAGTTTAAATGTGATATGCAAGTTATAATTGTGATTTTGAGTTTGAATTTAACATTTTTAGTCTAATTCTATTGTAAAAACATAAAGAAGACTTTTCTATTGACGGACACGAACATGATATGACACTATCGTGTTGATCGTGCCTCCGACACGGCACGATCCGTGTAGCAGTGACGGTGGTGTATGTGGGTAGCACCATAGGTCTGTGTGCTGCCTCGGTACAATACGACAACTAAACCATGTTGTGTTTGTACAGTTATGCCATCACTACAGTTTAAATCCGCTTATTTTCTGTGATCGAGCCCTGGCCGCCAAAAATAAGGCACTATTTTCGATGGTCAGGGCTCGGTCGCCGAAAATGGTGTGCAGTGTTGTTGTGCATGTCTATCTATCTGTGCCTCTAAATGGACATGTACATCTATAATGTTGGTTCTAGCCCTAGTAGCCTATAACTACCGTCACATCAGCTATAGTGCATATCCTTTAGCGTTAGCCTACTATTGGTACCCTAAATCAGGGGTACCCTCTCCTACAGCATGAACACGCCGCACCCATGCGACATCTCCTAGCCACGCGGAAGACGGCGCCTGACCCCACCGGGTGAGGCGGGCCAAAGGGTGCCACGTGGCAAGGAGAGACACCACATCTCGGTAAGTCCGGACCCCCACAGAAGGACACCGGACCCCTATATACATATAAGTCCGGAGCCTCCGGGTAGGTCCGAACTCCAGCAGGGTCCCGGAACGAGGAGGCCCCTGGTGTGTGCAGGGGTCCGGTACTGACACGTGTGCGGGCCTTGCCCTCCACTTCCCGCTCAGGTGGAGACCCGCTGCTTGTGGCCCGTGACATAAGCCACCGGGCCGAACCTGACGAGAAGTCGTGCAGCCCCTGCATTTATTGAGGAAAAGATGCACCGCCTGCCACTGCGCTGACGGGTGACGTGCCCTCTCAGCATTTAATGCGTCCCGTCCCATCCGCTAGCAGGTGGCGTCAAGGTCATCCAGCAGGCGGCGCGCCTGATGGGTATGCTGGCAAACAATGCGCCCGTGCCGAGCGGCGCGCTATACTCGTCTTCTCTTCCGCAAGAAGCTTCCCCAGCACGCCAAGGACGCACAGATCTCTAGCGTCAGGGCATGGGAAGATTGCCCTAGCAGCGAACATTAGAAGCATCAAGTGTTATATATACATTTTGTCCCTAGGCCCACATGTCGGGGCCGAGTCCCTATGTGTGTGCCCCCCTTCAGCTATAAAAGGGGAGATACGCGATGCTACAAAGGGGGAGAGGTCACTCAGACCTAATTTTAGGCAGACACTCACAAGTTCATACAAGCTCTCAAGCAATACATCACACAGTGGAGTAGGGTATTACGCTCCGGCGGCCCGAACCACTCTAAACCCTCGCGTGCTCTCGTGTGTTGATCCACCAGTCTCGTAGCAAGCAAAACGCTTAGGCCCCTCCTCTCTTTAGGATTTAGGGCGGGTGCAATCCGCCACCAGGCCGGGGAGATTTCCTCTCCGACATTTGGCGCGCCAGGTAGGGGCCAGGCTTCAAGTTTTTGCTTGTTTTCTCGCTCAGCATGATGGTGCGGATCATGGAGCACCGTGCCAAAACTTTGGAGGATTTCGTGATGGAGCAAGAGGTTGCATCCTCCGCGCCACGAGTGCCCGATCGCCCCGACTCTGGGACTGTTGTCGTGTACGCCGTGCAGCAGCACACGCCAGCGCAGGCGTCCCGGACTCCGTCGAGGGCAACGCCTACGGCGCTGTCTGTGGCCAGAGAGTTGCTACGCCACCCCCTAGCTCCATGGCATCACCGAGGGCCATGAAGCAGTGGCGCGATGACATCGATCGGCTGCTCGGCATGGCATATTCTACTTCGACCAGGTCGAGGCATCGGCCATCCCGGCGCCAACGCGAGGCGACGACGTCTGTGCGCTCGCCCTCCGTAAGGGGTGCACAGACCGACGACCTCCGGGCGGAGCTCAACCGTAGGCGTACGGGAGAAGACGCTCGGGTATCTTTGGAAAGGGCGCGTGAGCGCCGTCAGAACATTGAGGGTCACAACCTCGACCGAGATTTCGCTGCGGAGGCACTGCAGACACCAGTGGGCGCCCGGTCCCAAACGGGTGTCCCCTTGGCCGGCGTGGGCTGCGCCGCCATCGCAGACCATCTTCACATGGTGTCATGGCCGCCCAAGTTCCGGCCACACCTGCCGGAAAAATACGATGGGACAACGAAGCCATCGGAGTTCCTGCAAGTATATGTCACCGCCATCACTGCAGCAGGTGGAAACACCACCGTAATGGCGACATATTTTCATGTCGCCCTGTCTGGACCTGCCCGGACTTGGCTCATGAACCTTGCCCTAGGATCAATCTACTCCTGGGAAGAGCTCTGTGCGCGGTTCATGGCAAACTTCGCCAGTGCTTATCAACAGCACGGTGTGGAGGCCCACCTCCATGCAGTGAGATAGGAGCCAGGGGAGACCCTCCGGAAGTTCATCTCCCGCTTCACCAAGGTGCGAGGTATGATACCTCGTATTTCCGATGCCTCCATCATCACGGCCTTTCGACAGGGGGTACGTGATAAGAAAATGTTGGAGAAACTGGCCACACATGATGTGGAGACTGTCCCCACGCTCTTCGCCCTAGCGGACAAGTGTGCCAGAGCTGCTGAAGGCCGGGCATGGCACTCGGCCCCACAAACTGGGACCACCCAGACGGGTGGTTCGGGTGCCATTCCCCGGGACGGCAGAAAGAAAAAGAAGGGTCGTGGCTACGAGAAGCCGCAGTCTACCGCGCTGGTCGTCGCAGCTATGACCGGGGGCCGGGGCGACCGCAACAAACGCCCACGGCCACAAAGGGGTAACAGCGGCTCGTGCCATGTACATTCCAACGGTCGCCACAGCGCCGTGGAGTGTCACGAGATCATTGATCTCGCAAAACGCGTCAGCCAACGCGCCAGCGAGCGACGTGAGCAGTCTCCCAGAGACGGCTCCCCACCTCATCGCTGTCCTGGCAAAGAAAAGGTCGATGACGGCGAGGTGGCTGCGGCTGAACATGACATCGGGTATCAGTCACCCAAAGGGGACCTGAAGGACGTCTTCGCAAAAGACTCCCACTCCGACGGCGATGACTAGGCGGACCACCGGCGGGACCCCATGTCCCCCGGCCTACGAAGCTGAAGTCTGCCTTCCTCTGGAAACCCATCTGGATTCCCCACGGGTCCAGCTTTCTGACAGGTTCATCTAGGAATGACCACAGCAAAAAGGCGGGGACTCCCTCGTCAAGTGGAGATGGGAACCCAGGGTCGGGACCCAATCTTACAAGAGTACCAGACCAAATTAGGGCTCTGTAACACTCCCCCAGCTGGGAAGGACCCTTCATGGTAATGGGAGTACCCCGACCCAAGGGCAACTGTCTAGCTGCGACCGAAGGAATGCCTCCCCCAGTGTCGAAATATCTGTGTAAGTTTTATCTATAGAGCAAGTGTGAGGGGTCAAAGTTTTTCCCTTTTGTAACTAGGTAGTGCATATGGGTACGCCAACCCGGTGGGGTCTGCCCCCATAAACTCGGCCTATTGGCCCACACCCATGCATGATTAGCTATAAAGGAAAACTACCCTCTCAAGATATGCCTCTATGATAGCAATATCCTACTACTCCACGGTCTCACCCTACAGTTTCTGATTGTGTTTTATCTAACCCACCCGCCCAGCTCCCATCCCACCAGGCATAATGACATCTGGATTGAACAGCCAGGGTTGCAGTTTAGGACCTCTATCCGAAAGCAGGGGGACCCGACAGCCTAGGGGCCGGCTCTGAGGAACGAGTGCTCGTTCCATGGGGTGGTCCGGAGCCTGTGCGGCCGGTTAGCTTGGTCCCGTACCCAAAACCCTGCACACTCCACCACTCCGTGACGAGCGCCTTAGTACTTAGAGCTATAAGTCCTATGGGTCTGACAACTTGGGGTCCGGAACTAGAGAAGAGACGCTTGTCTCCTGGGGTGGTCCGAAACCATGTAGCGGCTCAGCCTCGTCCCGTACCGTGGGCCTGCATGTTCCACCACTCTATGACAGGCGTCCTAGTATCTAGAACCACCATCCAGGGGGTCTGGACACACAACTTGCATCCCCTAGCCAAAACACTGCAAATCCCGAGCATGTATCGAAGGATGAAAAATGCCAGATGACGGGGTCTACGGGTGTATCACTAACGCTCTTTAGCTAAAGCTGTATACAGATCCAGGTCTCGGTGAGGCTGCCTCCCGAAGGCCATTGACAAATATTTTATACACGCTGGTGTCCAGCCTCGACACATCGAGCCTGCACCCCAGGCGGGGGGCCAGGTACCAAGGGAAGTTAACAATAGGATCGAGCAACACATAGATAAGTGTTAAATACTGCTTAATAGATAATATCTATTACTTTACAAAAATAGGGGAAGGCCTGGCGGCCGGTTCTAAGGAACGGATGCCCGTTCCATAGGGTGGTCCGGAGCCTGTGTGGCCGGTTAGCCTGGTCCCGTACCCAAAACCCTGCACACTCCGCCACTCCATGACGGGTGTCCTAGTATTTAAAACTATAGTCCTGTGCGTCCAACGAACTGGAGGTCCGGTTTTGTAGAACAGGCACTTGTCTCCTGGGGGGTCCGGAAGCCATGTAGCTGCTCAGCCTGGTCTCGTACCGTGAGCCTGCATACTCCACCGCCCTACGACAGGTGTCTTAGTACTTGAAGCCACCATCCAGGGGGTTCAGGCACACAACTATGCTTACCAGGCTAAAATCCTGCATACATATGCTAAAATCCAGCAAGGGTGAGCTCCCACCTTCGGTGAGTTCATGCACATTATTCCTCATAACTTGTTAAGCTATGAACGTATGTGAGCTCACCCTTGCTGTCTCACACCCCCACAGGTCAAGATCAGGTACCACAGGATGAGGCGCATGGAGGATGATGCGATGTGTTCGTGAGAGGTCTAGGTCGTCGTGTCCCAGTCAACTTTGGGTTGTTGGATCGTTGTCTCCTTATTATGTAATTATTTATTTATTTTGTATAGAACTCCTATTAAATAGTAAAGTTGTGACATTCGTTTCTGTACCATGATTTATCATATGTGTGAGACTTGGTCCCAGCACACCTGATGATTATGTTCGCGCCCGGGTCCCTGAAACTCGGGTGTGACATGGCCTAATTGAGTTCGCAGGTGCGTCTGAGCCGCCGTCCGTGGTCGGCGACCCGGTCGTGCAAAGAAGAAAGAAAGAGAGGGGCTTCTTCGTGATTGTTAGTGACATGGTAGAATAGTGCCAAGGTTTCTTTCCTGGTTGTTTGAATTCGAAGGGGCTGTTGTGCAAAGTAACTGCGTGGATGGGCGCACGCGCGTGCTCCACTATTCGTGGGCCGACTCAGGTCGAATTCTGCCTGGGTCTATTCATAGGGTTTTCCTTTTCTTTTTGCTGGTAGCTTGTAAAACCCATTAAAAATAGCAGAAAAATGATAAAATTATGGGATAAATTTTTCTAAACTTCTAAATTCAGATAGTTTTTAATAAAAATAATTTGAGTATTTGTACTACACATCATAAATTGTCAAGGATTAAAAAGCATTCCTTTAAGGTTTATTTGAATTTTTATAATAAGATCCAAGCCCGAAAAATCATGATTTTTTGGGTAAACATAATAATACTATTTTAATCTCTGGATGAAGTTTAGACTTGTTTGGAAAATGTTTAATTAGAAAACATAATATACCCGAAAATAGTAATCCTTTTAACATATAATAAGGATGGGGTTAGTACTAAAAGCTAAGTTAAGTATGTTAAACCTACTAAAAGTTGATATCATAAATGGGTGAGTTAAGATGACTTTTAGAAGATTAGATATCTAGAAAGTTCTAATGTTTTTATGCACTGTGAGGGAAAGTTGTACTCAAGAAGAAGATGTTGTCTGTTTCCTCTTCTACAAGTTTGCATGTTCATGGCGTAACATAAGCATCCATATATATTATTGTGTGTAGAGCACCAAGCAGACTTTATATTATAAGAAGTTGCCCCTCAGTCAGAAGATCCTCCTATGGACAATAGTCTTTATTTTGACAACTGTGGTGAAGAACTAGAACTCCCTGCAACACAAGGCAAACCACTATGCATTTTACCCCTTTCCTTGTTTTAAAATCTTTATCACCTTTTATGATGCATTAGGTGAAAGGAGTTGTGTGATAAACAATTGATGTATGACCATTCCTTGGAATTTGCTTACTATTCCTTGATATATGTTTTATAAAAGGAACTATTAATGCTTAGCCCTATTTAGAAACATAAAAATTATTGTTTTAAAAGATTGATGTGTACCACTGTTATGGGAATTTTTGTTTGGAAAAAAATAAAACCAACTTATGGTGGTGAATCCATCAAGATGGGTTCATCATTCGAAAATAGTACCTCTGCCAGGTACCAAGAATTGGGAGATGGTTAAATAAAAGGAGACCGGGTGGTTGACTTGCACGAGAAAGGAGTCTCTGTGTAGTGTCTCCAACTGAGTCAATTAAGGACCGTTCGATGTAGGCCTATGCGGTTAACATTTTGCAACTATCCACATACCCTGGTATGGGACAGGGTAAGCCTAATCTCGACTGGACAAATACCAGAACAGCTTGCCCGCAATAGGCATGGGAGATGGAGAGAATATCTTGTACCCTCAGTGGAAAGAGACTGGACGGTGGAGTAATTGTATTCTGGGGTAGCAGGAACCTGTTCTAGTCTTGAGAAACCCGGTTGCAGGTTGACATATGCAAGGGTTAAGTGCTACATATGTCATGTGGTTAGGGATCCCTAGCTGGGTTTAATCGGTTTGAATCGTTGGTGCTCCTCGGTTATGGAGACTTAGCCCGCTGACCACTCATCGTAGTTATGAAGTGGAATGAAATTTGAAAGAAAGGGTAAAAGAAAGTTAGATTAGGCAAAGTGATTGATCTAGATCAGGCAAATCTAGATTAGGAGCTTACTTAACTTGGCAAATAAAATGAAAGCTTAAGGACCAACTTTAGTAAGCTTTGCTGCAAAAATAATCATTGATTCTTTCTTAACATTACCTTGATTCCCAAAGGTCAGCATATGCTTGTGAGTTTTTTATTTAGTCGGGTAAGACTTGCGAAAGTACCTCCGTACTAAGGGTTCTTTGAACCCATGTTGTTGTAGGTGAAGAGCCTGCAGAGTTTTGCTGCTTCTGCACCAAGGTTGTTCCAAAAAAGGAGGATCAATCTTAAGTATGAACTCATGGGAGGTGTTTTGTAACACCCTGAATTTGGGGGGTATAAAAATTCTTTCTTATCATCATCCAAATTCAGGTGTTACTCTTCTCTATCTCACTCTAGTTTCTGTGTCTCTCTAGTTTTCTCTCTCTCGTTTTCTTTTAATTAAGTTAGTTGTATTAGTGAAGGATTATTTATTTTATTTTGCCCAAAACTTATGAGTCATGGAATGTTGCATCATATTGAGCCTAAATATTCTTTGAATTGTTGCATATATTTGATTTGATTTGAATTTGAAACTTGATTTGAATTTGAATTGAAAACCCTAGAGAAAATAAATAGAAAAGCAATTAGAAAATCCCTGGAAAAGGAAAACCAATTCAGCCCAAGTCGGCCCACTTAGCCCAGCCCGCGCGCCCCCTGTGCGTGACAGGCGGGCCCCGCCTGTCGGCGCAGACCCGAGCGCGCTCACTTCCCCCCTCTCTCTCTCTCGCTGCTCAGTGGGACCGACCTGTCGACGCTGTTTCCCTCGCGCGTGCCCACTCCTTCTCTCTCTGTCCCGCCGTCCCCACCTATCAGCTCGTCCCTAACCTCTCGCCCACGATCCCCCACCGTGGACGCGCCCACGTCCGCGCGTTCTCCGGCCACGTCCACACCCCCGCGCCCCTTTTGAGCCCCGCGCCCTGCTCGCCCACCTCCCCTCTCTCATTTGCGCCCTCTGCCAAACCCTCTCGCCCTCTCTCTCGCTCTACCCACGCGTGCAGGGAGCTCTGCCACCGCGCGCTGTCGACCGCTTCCTGTTCTGCGGCCACCGTCGCGTCCGCGCCCCGTCCAGTGCCACGGTGAGCTCCACCTCGCTGTCAGCTGCTCGGGACACCCTTCGGTGTGCCCTCTCCCTCTCTGCTTAGTCCGGTCCGCGCACACCGGAGCAATCTTTGTGCAGCCGGAGTCCCAACGTCGTCGCCCCGTCGAGTCTCTATGCCTCTGCCGTTGCTTCGCGACTACATTGCTTCCTCTCAAGGTGAGAAACCCGCAAGTACCCTTAATTTAGTTATCCCCGCTCTATAGCTCGCGCGATTGTTCGCCGGAGCAACCCCGCGCCGCCGTTAGCCCGCCCCGCCGTGGTCTACGCTCTCTGGTGCCCCCGCGCCGATGTGAAGGCCATGGCCGAGTCCGCCAGACCGCCCTGATTGCGCCCAAGCTAGTCCCCGAGCCTCTAGTGGCCCGCTGTGGCCGGCCTTCTCGTCTCCGGCGAGTTCTCGCCGCGGGACTGAGCGGCGCCACCGTGCCCATGCCCACCCTTGGTCGTTAGATCCCGGCTGTTCGTCCGAGATCGGGCGGTTTAGACTTAACCCGAGCGGATCTAATCCCAGCCCTCCGATCTGGATCCAACCGCCTCTCTCTCTTCCCCCTCCCCCCCCCCCCCCCGCGTCTCTGCCTCTAGGCCTAGCTAGTCGGTCCGCCCTGGCCTCGCTTGTCAGTCGCGCCTGTGCGCCCGCGCCTGTGCGATCTAATCTGTGCCGCTGATTTCTGATCTGATGGCCGAGATTACCCCGTACCCCTTCGTGTGTGAGTTTTGCCTGAGAGCCCCCTAGTTTTGGGAAGTCAACCCGTCATCCTCTGTTTTAGCGCATAGGTCCCTGGTTTCTTTTGAATAGTCCCCTAGACTTTTATTTAATCACAGATTTAGCCTTAATTTCATATTTCAAACTTTAAACTTGTTTATTTCATATCTTTTCCATATGAACTCCAAATTTAGTGGTTCAAATTGCAAAATGTTCAAAAAATTATTCTCTATTCAAATAAAATATGACCAAATGTAATCTATATACTTTATTTTTACACCTAGAATATAGGATTAATGTATATGTTAATTTATTTATTTAATGAAATAAATAAAATGAAAGCCCTAGGAGTTAAAATATATTTAATCTTGTAAGATTAGTAACATGCATTACATGAATTCATTTTTGGTTTAACTTTTAAGTCTTAATGAGATAAATAGAATTAGGTATGTAATTATGGATAACACTTAAAGGATAATCAAAATTCCTAAATGAGAGTAGTTCATCTTATAATTTAATCTTTTCTTGTTTAATTACTACTTAACCTTTTTGAGCTATGTTCCAAACACTTAGAGAGTAATCAATCCCCAATTAAGATTAGTCCATTTTACAACTTGATCTTATTCTCCTTTATTTTAGTGTTACCTCTTTTTGAGTTGTGTTCCAATGTTTGTACATGTTTGATGTGATGTTCATTTTTACCTTTCAAATGTATTGAACGTATGCTCGCTTTACTTAGACAATGAGCAGCTCGTGGTTCCTGAGTGTGTTGCCGAAAATCCCTCTGAGCAACAACCTGGTGAAGGCAAGTGTCCTCAGACCTATCATGTCCTACTTTACTTTATAATTCACTGTCCTGCATTACTTTATTGAAACCTAAGGATTGACTAGTCTGTATTTCCCTTACCCTTGTTTACCTTTTTTTGGGTTAATCATGGTTAGCTTATGCTATTGCTTTAACCTAATAAATGAACATGATGTGATCTTTTATGATACGATGATGTTATCCCGATGAGGTTCTTGTGATTACTTTAGAGGGCTCAGGTTGTTTCCTGAGTGCCTCTCCGTAAGGACCTGTTTGGGGAGTGACAACCTGGGATAACAGTGCAACCATGAGGGTGGAATGGGACGCCCTTAGCTGATTAATTAGAGGAACCAGAGGAATAGTTGACTTCACCATAGGGCCATCAATGGGGTCCGGGCACAATACTTGCTCTGCCGAGGCTGGTTGCAGAGGTTCTTGATTTGGTTTTGTTAGTCACCCTTCCTCTGGGGAGATGTACTGTGTTTATCAAACTGGAGAAACCTAACAGGCGACTATGTCCTCTGGGAAATCTTTGTAAAGGCTACATAGTGAGACACTGCTAGGTCACCTTGGTAGTGATCAATGGGGAGGCTAGAACCCTAGGCAGAATGGGAATCACGACTTGTGGGTAAAGTGTGCAACCTCTACAGAGTGTTAGAAACTAGTATATCATCCGTGCTCACGGTTATGAGCAGCCTTGGGATCCTCTTTGATTAGAAGAACTTTGGTTACTTTTATGATGATGATTAGCAATGATGGTTATAATTTTGATCTCTGGTATTTCCTTGTGGAGGGAGTGCCTCTGGTTAATAACTGGGTTATTACTAAAATTTGACTATACTCATAATAATAAAACTTGATCGACTAAAAGCAACTGCTTAACCTTAACTCCACATACAGCTAGTCCACTTTAGCCAAACGGGACATTTGATGAGTACGTTGATGTGTACTCACCCTTGCTTTACAAACCACCCCACCCTAGGTTGTCCCCACTGTACTCAGTGCTCAGGAGGTGAAGCTGGTAACATGGAGGACTTTGAGGAGTTCCAGGACTACGACGAGTTCTAGTTTACTTTAGTGGCAACCCCTAGTCAGCTACCTGTGTAGGCTTATCCTCTACATTTCGTTTCTCCGCACTTTGATATTATTGTTGAACACTATGGAAATGTATTAGACTCTGTGGATGTCTCAGACATCTTGATGTAATTAAGTACCCTTTCCGCTATTTGATTCGAGCATTGTGTGATGATGTCCAATTATGTAATCACTGTGTACATGAGTTCTGATCCTGGCACGTACATGGTTCGCATTCGGTTTTACCTACCAAAACCGGGTGTGACATAAGTGGTATCAAAGCCTTGCTGACTGTAGGACCGCTAACCCAGACTAGAATGGTCGGCCTAAGGACTATAGACCTCTACTCTTACCTTGACCTTTGTGTCTTTTCAAAAGTTGGTTATCTTGACCAACTCTAGGTTATTTACTTATCTCAAAAGTTTTGTCTCACTTTTCTTTCTATTTTCTTTCTGGTCTCATAGTTATATTCTTACTCTTGTGCTTACGATGTATTTTGTAGATGGCATGTATCAGGTGCACTACACGTAAGTCTGTGATCCCCTTTTTGCCTTCTCGCTTGGCGGAGCGTCCACTGCATCGCACGGTGTTAGGTCAGTCCAGTCACCTGGAGAGACTGCATCATCGCCTGCACGAGGAGCAGGAGCGCCGACACCAGGAGCAGTAGCAGGAGCAGCAGGACTCTTCTCCCTCGCATCAGCGGGAGGTGGAGTCTGAGAGACCGCCTTCCCCTACACCTCAGCTAGAGATGCCCCCTGCACCACCTCAGGGCATCCCGGCTGCTGGAGGAGACACTGACGGAGACGGAGACGACGACGATGCTGGTGGTAGTTCGAGTCACGGCACGGAGCGCTCGGAGGAGCCAGAGCCAAAGAGGTGGATCGCTAGACCCATCACTCGTGACGCTGCTCGTGGGTGTCACTTCCACGACGCTCTTGATACCCTGTTGCGTCGGGCCTTTGACCAACATACTTGGTCCATCGAGTACTGTTGTGTAGTCTACCAGCATCGTCGCGGGTTATACCCGGACCAGTGGGAGGCTACTTGCTTGGTGCGCCATCCGGACGATGATCTCCGGGGTGCAGAGGCCTTCTCAGAGCACTATTCTATCACTGAGAGGGATACTGCCGAGGTAGCCATACAAGATGCAGCATGACGGGCACTTTCTCAGTATTGCTCGTTGTTTAGTGGGGTAGCTGACGGCCTTGACCTGAAGTACTACCCTCGTCGTTCGACCGGCAGTGCTGGAGGTGTAATTGTCTCGCTAGTTGGTGAGGGCAATCCCAGGCTGAGCAGCATGGTCAACCTGGCCATCGTGCTCAACACAGAGTTGGACCATGCCCTTGACGAGTTGGGCAAGGTTCGGGTGGAGGTTGCGGAATTGTGTGCTGAGTGCGCAGCACGCCACTATCTGGATGGTGGATCTCCCGCCCCTGTCGGGATTCAACACCCTTACCGTTCACCGCCCTGTGGCCGCTTCGACTATGGTACCCCAGACTGCAGGACCCAGATAGATTTGGATCCATAGATCGACAGAGTCAGAGTCTCTAATAATACTTAATTCAGTGTCTTAGTTTAGCCAGTCTTAGTTAGAGTTAGTTTGCTTATCATATGTTAGAATGCTTGTCATGATGAACATGTAATGAAGTTTAATCTTTGTAATGATTGTCATCAAGGTGTGGGTATCCCCTGCAACTTGGTGTAGTTATTAATAAAGTCAGTTATTTAGTTGGGTAATCCATTTATGTCCACTTTCCTCTTTATCTGAGAAGCTGTCAGTGAAGATGATCATTTGTTCAGTGCTATGAAGATTTCCGTATATCTTTTCTTATGCTGAAGGACTGTAGAGTCAGATCTGATGTGTGCTTTCTACAAATGTCTGAGAACAGGCACAGAGGTGATGGGCGTGCTCAGCCAGAACAGCAGGCACCCCAAGAGGAGGCAGCTCCACAGCAGCATTTGCCACCGCCACCCCTGATGACCATTGAGCAAATGTTCATGATGCAAACTCAAGCAGTTCAGGCAATTGGTCAGACTTTAGCAGCGATGCAGCAGGTGCAGCAGCAGCCACCCCCACCATAGCCTCCAGTGCAAGTCTAGATGCCACAAGTGCCCAGATAAAAGCAGGCAGAGTTCATGAGGGGCTATCCCCCTGTCTTTGTCTACTCTGCTGATCCCATGGATGTGGAAGATTGGCTGCGTACCGTGGAGCGTGAGTTGCACACTGCTCAGTGCAACGACCGTGAGAAGGTGTTGTATGGTCCCCGATAGCTGAGGGGAGCAACACAGTCTTGGTGGAAGTCCTACCTCACCACCCATGCCAACCCTGAAGCCATTACTTGGGAGGAGTTCAGGGACAACTTTCGTCGCTACCATGTGCCCGAGGGACTGATGATAGTAAGGAAGGAGGAGTTTCTCGCCCTAAAGCAAGGTCCCTTGTCCATTAGTGAGTACAGGGATAAGTTTCTACAGTTGTCATGCTACGCCCCAGAAGATGTTAACACGGATGCTAAGAGGCAATAGCGCTTTCTAAGAGGATTGGTTGATCCCCTCCATTATCAGTTGATGAATCACACTTCGCCACCTTCCAGCACTTGATCGACAGAGCAATCATGACAGAAAGGAAGCGTCAGGAGATGGAGGATAGGAAGCGCAAGATTGGTGGACCTCAGGCCAGGAGTAGAAGTCGTCCCCGCAACTCAGGCAACTCACCTCAGCAATTTAAGCAAGGTCACCAGCACCAGCATCCGCGTCAGCACCAGCATCAGTACCAAAGGCAGTTTCCTCAGCAGCAGCAACAGCAGTACCGTCAGAACACTCAGTCTGGAGGAAATCAGTTCTAGCGTCAGAACAACCAGGCAACTCGCCTTCCTACCCCAACACCCAACCAGAATGGCCAAGCAGCCCCAGCACAAGTAGGAGGTCATGCATGCTTCTACTATGGAGAACAAAATCACTGGGCGAAAAACTGTCCAAAGAAAGCAGCTCAACAGCCGCCAGCAGTCAATGCCCCAGCAAGACAAGGAGCACCACAACAAGCACCAGGAGTCCGTGGTCAGGCCTACAACCGTGGAAAGGTGAAACACCTGGAGGCCGAAGCAATCCAGGATGCTCAGGACGTGGCAGTAGGTATGTTTCCAGTCGAATCCTACCCAGCAAAAGTACTATTTGATACTTGTGCCACACATTCTTTTGTTTTTGCATCTTGGGTAGAATCACATAACATCCCCATAGAACCAATGATCCTGCCTTTAAGAGTTAATTCAGTTGGGGGAAAAGTTCAGTCCGATAGGATTTGTCCGAATCTAAGGATTGAAATAAGGGGGATAGATTTCCTCGCTAGCCTAGTAGTAATGGGAACTCAAGGGTTAGATGTCATCCTAGGGATGAATTGGCTACACAGAAATCAAGCCACTGTCAGTTGTGACAAGAGAACGGTCAAGTTGGTGTCCCCATCCGAAAAAGAAGTAGTAACCAAACTGTATTTACCTAAACTAGAAGGAGCCTGTCACCATTTATCAGTAGATGACAAGGAGTCCAATCCAATTGAGGCAATTAGGATTGTGTCAGAATTCCCCGATGCATTCCCTGAGGAGTTACCAGGCATGCCACCTAAAAGGAAAGCTGAGTTTGCCATAGAGCTTATCCCAGGCACCGCCCCTATTTCCAAGAGAGCTTATCGAGTGTCCGGACCAGAGTTGGTGGAAATCAAGAAGCAAATTGATGAGTTGTTAGAGAAAGGTTACATCAGACCAAGTACCTCTCCTTGGGCAGCGCCAGTATTATTTGTGGAGAAGAAGAATGGCACGAAGAGGATGTGCATTGATTACAGAGCCTTGAATGAAGCCACTGTCAAGAACAAGTACCCACTGCCTCAAATCGAGGACCTATTTGATCAGTTGAGAGGAGCCAGTGTGTTTTCAAAGATAGATCTGAGGCCAGGTTACCATCAGCTTAGAATCCGACCTTCAGATATTCCGAAAACAACATTCATCACCAAGTATGGGCTATATGAGTTCATGGTTATGTCTTTAGGATTGATGAATGCGCCAGCTTACTTTATGTATCTGATGAACAGTGTGTTCATGGACTATCTTGACAAGTTCATAGTGGTGTTCATTGATGATATTCTCGTATATTCCCAGAATGAGCAAGAGCATGAGGAACATTTGAGGAAGGTACTTCAAAGGTTATGAGATTGCCAGTTGTATGCCAAGCTTAGCAAGTGCGAGTTCTAGATCAGCGAAGTTCTATTCTTGGGTCATATTATAAACCGAGATGGACTAGCTGTAGATCCAAAGAAGGTAGCAGCGATTCTGGACTGGAAAGCACCAAAAGATGTCCGAGGAATCAAGAGTTTCATTGGAATGGCCGGTTACTATCGACGTTTCATTGAGGGGTTCTCCAAGATTGCCAGACCAATGACAGCCTTGCTAGCAAAGAAGGTTGAGTTCAAGTGGACCCCAGCGTGCCAAGAATCATTTGAGATGTTGAAGCAGAAGTTGACAACAACACCGGTGTTGGTTTTGCCAGATGTTCACAAGCCATTCTTAGTATATTGCGATGCTTCGTACACCGGACTGAGATGTGTGTTAATGTAGGAAGGGAAAGTAGTGGCATACTCGTCCCAACAGTTGAAAGTTCATGAGAAGAATTACCCCACTCATGATCTGAAGCTAGCAGCAGTGGTTCATGCACTGAAGACCTAAAGACATTATCTTTATGGGTAGAAGTGTGATATCTACATAGATCACAAGAGCCTCAAGTACATATTCACTCAGTCAGAGTTAAACTTGAGGCAGCGAAGATGGCTAGAATTGATCAAAGACTATGAGCTGGAGATTTATTATCACCCAGGCAAAGCAAATGTGGTTGCATATGCTCTTAGCAGGAAGAGTCAAGTCAATATGTTGGCCGCTCACCCGATGCCATTTGAGCTAGCAAAGGAATTTGACAGGCTAAGTCTCAGATTTTTGAACAACACTCAAGGAGTGACAATTGAGCTGGAACCCACCCTAGAGCAAGACATCAGAAAAGGTCAGAAGAATGATGAGAAGATCAACGAGACCAGACAGCTAATCATAGATGGGAAAGGTCTAGATTTCCGTGAAGATGCCGAAGGAGTAGTATGGTTCAAGGATAGGCTGTGTGTTCCTGACATCAAATCGATCGGGGAACTGATTCTCAAGGAAGCTCATGAGACAGCGTATTCTATGCACCCTGGTAGTGAGAAAATGTACCAAGATTTGAAGAAGAGATTCTGGTGGTACGGTATGAAAAGAGAGATAGCAGAGTATGTGGCCAGATGCGACAGTTGTCAGAGGATCAAGGCCGAACATCAGAGACCCACAGGATTGTTGCAGCCGTTGTAGATTCCATAGTGGAAATGGGATGAGATTGGGATGGACTTTATAGTTGGTCTGCCCCGCACTCGAGCTGGTTATGACTCCATTTGGGTAGTAGTGGACTGTTTAACAAAGGCGACCCATTTCATACCAGTCAAGACCGCCTATAACAGTGCAGTGTTGGTAAAATTATACATGTCTCAGATTGTGTGCTTGCATGGTATTCCAAAGAAGATAACATCGGATAGAGGCACCTAGTTTACTTCTCATTTTTGGCAGCAGCTACATGAAGCTTTGGGCACTCACTTGAAATTCAATTCATCTTACCACCCGCAGACAGATCGTCAGACTGAGAGAACCAACCAGATTCTTAAGGATATGTTGAGAGCTTGTGCTTTGCAAGACAAGTTAGGTTGGGACAAGAGGCTATCGTATGCAGAATTCTCCTGCAACAACAGTTATCAGGCCAGTCAGAAGATGTCACCATTCGAAGCACTTTATGGGAGGAATTGCAGAACTCCGTTGCATTGGGACCAACCCGGCGAAAGGCAGGTATTCGGTCCATAGATTTTGCTTGGAGCTGAAGAGAATATTAGAATGGTCTGGGAAAATCTGAAGGCGACACAGTCCAAACAACGAAGCTATGCTGACACCAGAAGAAGGGAACTCAGTTTTGAAGTGGGAGACTATGTCTACTTGAAAGTGTCACCCATCAGAGGAACCAAAAGGTTTGGAGTCAAAGGCAAGCTAGCACCTCGCTATATCGGGTCGTATCAGATTCAGGCAAGGCGTGGAGAAGTGGCTTATCAGCTCAGCTTACCAGAGAACCTGTCCGCAGTGCACGATGTGTTTCACGTGTCTCAGTTAAAGAAATGCTTGCGAATACCAGAAGAGCAGTTGCCAACGGAAGACCTTGAAGTTCAAGAGGATCTGACATACATTGAGAAGCCAACACAAATTCTAGAGACAGCAGATCGGGTCACTCGGAGGAACACCATCAGAATGTGCAAAGTCAAATGGGGCCATCTCAGAAGAAGAAACAACCTGGGAAAGAGAAGATGATCTGAGAGCCAAGTACCCTGAACTCTTTGCTAGCCGACCCTGAATATCGAGGGTGAGATTCTTTTAAGGGGGATAGGTCTGTAAGACCCTGAATTTGGGGGTATAAAATTTCTTTCTTATGATCATCCAAATTCAGGTGTTACTCTTCTCTATCTCACTCTAGTTTCTCTCTCTTTTCTCTCTCTCTTTTTATTTAATTAGAGTTAGTTGTATTAGTGAATGATTATTTATTTTATTTTGCCCAAAACTTATGAGTCATGGAATGTTGCATCATATTGAGGCTAAATATTCTTTGAATTGTTGCATATATTTGATTTCATTTGAATTTTAAACTTGATTTGAATTTGAATTGAAAACCCTAGAGAAAATAAATAGAAAAGCAATTAGAAAATCCCTGGAAAAAGGAAAACCCAATTCATCCAAAGTCGGCCCACTTAGCCCAGCCCCCGCGCGCGCCTGCGCCCGCGCCCCCCTGTGCCTGACAGGCGGGCCCCACCAGTCGGCGTAGACCCGAGCGCGCTCACTTCCCCCCTCTCTCTCTCGCTGCTCAGTGGGACCGACCTGTCGGCGCTGTTTCCCTCGCGTGTGCCCACTCCTTCTCTCTCGGTCCCACCGTCCCCACCTGTCATCTCGTCCCTAACCTGATGAGGACATCACTTCTATACGTACAATGAATGGACCGATAACACGATCTCGTGCACGACAACTAAATCTCCAGGTACGTTCTACCCTAGTCAACTGTGTTTCAGAGCTTACGCTTAGGACCATGGATGTTTTGATGATTAGGTACCTTGGAGAGGACCAGCAAGGACTTGGGAAAGGCCAAGGTGTTGAGGAGGAACAGCAAGGGCGGCCACAACGGGAAGGAGATCAAGTCCGACTCGGTTGCGACTCCATCTCGGGTTCCAGGACCAGTCTGCACTAAAATGGACGCCCAGGATGCATCCAGACTCCGATTGCGACGGACATGATATGGTTGGAAAGATAAGGAGATTATCTAACCAACCCAACTGGTTCCACCTTAAAATTCATCCGGAGTCAACAGGAATCGTCGAAACAATTCAGCGTTCAAATTCTGTTTTGGTGCTACGACACCGTCTGTTGGGCCGTTGGGCCGTGTATCGTGTCGAAGCCCATTAGGGGCGAGTCCAGGGGTCACGCATGCCCTAATACACTATTTATTTAGCAGCCGCCTCCACATTAGGTTTTGGGTTTTTCTTAGATCAAATCTGTCATCGAACAGTGTCGCCGTCATCGGTTTGTGAGACCCCATCCCGTAATCAATACAATTTTGGTTGCGTTTCTTTCCTGTTCTTACTTGTGTTCTTGATTGCGCTTGCAGGGATAAGCCTTCGTGGCGAGGTCATTCGTATGTCACGGGTGATAACCAATGGAGCCGTGGTGTAGTGATTGCGAGGAACCGTTCGCTCGGAGCCTTGGATCATCAATGTCGAGATCTCCACTCAATCAAGTTATCATATCTCACCGAAGATCAGGCCGCGTCTTCTATCAATTGGTATCAGATTTTTAGGTAGCCCGTGAGGTATAATCCTACCTTTAGATTAGTTTTGTTTCGTCCCATAGTCCACAAAAAGCCAAAAAAAAAATAATTACGATCAGTTTATTTCGACCTAAAACCATCGCCTTAGCCTTTGCACAATTCAGTTTTAGAGTTCGCAGTTCTGAGTTCGTGTTCTAGGTTGAGTTTGGTTGCTGGTTTATATTTGTTTTGGTTCATTTTGATTCTGTCCATCCGCTTCCATCCTACAAAACCGACCCTATCCACAAAACATATCCTATCTCTAAAACCGACCCTATCCACAAAACAGATCCTATCTCTAAAATCGACCCTATCCACAAAACAGATCCTGTATCTAAACCGACCATATCCACAAAACAAATCTTATCTCTAAAACCGACCCTATCCACAAAATAGATCCTATCTCTACAACCGACCCTATCCACAAAATAGATCCTATCTCTAAAACCGACCCTATCCACAAAACCGAACCCCCATCCTTCCAACACCTCGCCAGAAACCCTTATTCGGAGTCCAAACTTAAAACGGCCATAACTTTCGCCTCGGAACTCGAATCGGGCCCATTTTTTTCAAATCGCACAGAATTAAATTTTGCATTCGATTCTTTGCGGCTTTGCCGGATTCGCTGTTTTTAAAATTCCCAAATTTGGCTTGGAAATAGGACTTCTCATTTTCCAAACATTTATTCCGATTTTAGGGCAAACTTGCAGAAATTCCAGAGGACGCGTCATTGCACAAAAAAATCTGAAACTTGGTATGTTATCTTCTTATGTGCTGCTGCAAAATAGAAAAATATAAAAAAATATTTGAAAAAAAATCGCAAAAAAAGAAGGGTAGCACATAACCAGAAACGCTAGTGTTCAGTGCACCTCTGTGATTATTTTGCCCCAAGCATGTTTTCTTGCTGCACCCATATACTTGTACCTCCTTTCTTGTGCCTTGGTCCAACTGTTCTATTACATTTTCTAGGCCAGCAACTAGGACGAGTACTTAGAACACTTATTCAGCATTGCTATCTGTTACTGACTTGTGTGCCACATATATATATTTAGTCAGCCTTCCCAGAACTCTAGCTTTCTCTCGAGCAGAACAGGTACTCCTTTGCAATCACACCCACGCTCGTTGGACAGTCACACCGGTCACCGTTTGCCATCTGCAGTGTTGGTAAGAACGTTGTAAGAGCGGGGTAAGACGCTTCATAATTTGTATTCCACCACCACCACCACCCTAAGAGATAGTTGTAGGGTTCACATTGTTTGTTGCCTTTTTGTCTCTGTTTTGTGCTAACAATGACAGGACCAAAGAATCAAATGGACAAGGACAAGGGGCTTAAGCTTAACGACGATGAGTGTGTCTCTCAGCTGGAATTGAAGGAGATGATGCGCGCGATGACTGAAGCTTCTAAAAAATACCAGGACTCTACGGCGACATCCTATGAGCAGCTTGATCGATGAGTTGCTGAACTTGTTACACGTATGGACGTACTAGAGGCTCGTCCCCCACCACCAACTCTAGCCCTAGCTCACTCTCCTGTGGACGACGACGACGATGACGACGATGACAACGATGTTTATGCACCGCTGCGACAACGCCTCGCACGTAATCGACAAGGTATGGGAGGTAATGGTAGACGTCGTCATCATAATCCTGAACTAGACTATGATCCATTTGCTAAGATTAAGTTCTCTATTCCACCATTCATGGGTTCTTATGATGCTGAAGCTTACTTAGACTGGGAGATGACGGTAGAACAAAAATTTAATTCCCATCTTGTTCCTGAGCAGCATAGGGTTAGACAAGCCACTAGTGAATTTAGAGAATTTGCTATCATTTGGTGGAATGAACTTGTTAACACACGTGCTGCACCACAAACATGGAATGCGTTAAAAGAGGAGATGCGAGCTCGCTTTGTTCCCCCTTCTTATAGACGCGATCTTCGAAAAATTGCAATGCTTAGATCAGGGAGACATGTCGGTACAGGAATACTACCAAGAGCTTCAGAAAGGTATGCTACGATGTGGGGTAGTTGAGGATCCGGAGGATCAAATGGTTAGGTTTTATGGGGGATTGAGGCGGGAGATTCAGGATATTGTTGATTATAAAGAATATCATTCTATACAACGCTTGTTCCATCTTTCTATGTTGGCAGAAAAAGAATTGCAGGGTCGTCAACAGCGGAGGAGCAACACTTTCGCGCCACACCAGCCACCGGGGCCAGCCAAGGTGTCATCCTCTTCGGGCGTATGGACGTCCACATCTTCCTCCACCAGCAGCACACGCAGCACCGCACATTCGGCATCACAGGAACACGACAACAGCAAGTCCTTGGTGCCTTCAGGTGTTGCAGCAAAACCTGCTACGACCACCTCTTCCACAGGCCGCTCCTCCGACATCAAGTGCCGCCGCTGCCAGGGACTTGGCCATATTCAGCGAGATTGCCCCAGCAAACGGGCATACATTGCTACTGGTGATGGTGGGTATGTTAATGCTTCTGATGTTGAAGATGAAGATACTGTTGGAGCTAACATTGCAGAGACTTATGATGGCGATGAAGAGGTTCTTGGTACAACAGCGACCGAGACCTATAAGGCCTTGATTGTGCAACGAGCTTTGAGTGCCACGGCTAGTGACGACGACAACAGACAGCGCCACAACCTCTTCAACATGTTCCTCATCGTCAAGGACTGCCGTGTACATACCATCATTGACGGTGGTAGCTGCAACAACTTGGTGAACGTTGAGTTGGTCAAGAAGCTTGGCTTGACCACACGAGAGCATCCCCACCCTTATCACATTCAATGGTTTAACAACAGCGGTAAGTTCAAGGTAACAAAAACAGCAAGGGTGCATTTTTCTATTGGCTCTTACCATGACTTTGCTGATTTCGATGTGGTGAGTATGGATGCTTGATCTCTTTTACTAGGACGTCCTTGGGAGTTTGATACTGATGCTATTCACCATGGTAGATCTAATAAATATACTTTCATGCATAAGGGAAAGAAAATTGTGTTGCTTCCTATGACTACCACTGAAATGGTCCACTTTGAACATGAGAAAAAGATTAAAGCTAAGCAAAAAGGTGTTTTGAACTCTGAAAATCAGCAACCTATTAAGTTAAAAACTCCTACTTTGCTAGCCACTAAATCTGATCTTGATGAGTTACATGCCTCTGTTGGACTTTGCTATGCCTTAGTGTGCAAAAATGTTTTCTATTCCATTGATGATACATCTTTACTTTGCCACCAGCTATTGCTAACCTTTTGCAAGAGTATATGGATGTGTTTCCCTCTGAGATACCCCCTAGATTACCACCTGAGTTGCCTCCAGATTTTTGGGTTAGTTCCACCTTTAACATTTCAGATTTGAAGCCATATATGGGTGACGAAGATGAGATCGAGTCGAGGACGACTCTAATTCAAGAGGAGGAGGATGATGAGGACATCATTTCTATACATACAATGAATGGACCGATAACACGATCTCGTGCACGACAGCTAAATCTCCAGATACGTTCTACCCTAGTCAATTGTGTTTCAGAGCTTACACTTGGGGCCACTGATGTTTTGATGATTAGGTGCCTTGGAGAGGACCAGCAAGGACTTGGGAAAGGTGAAGGTGTTGAGGAGGAGCAGCAAGGGCGGCCACAACAGGAAGGAGATCAAGTCCGACTCGGCTAAGACTCCATCTCGGGTTCCAGGACCAGTCTGCACTAAAATGGACGCCTAGGATGCATCCGGACTCCGATTGAAACGGACTTGATATGGTTGGAAAGATAAGGAGATTATCTAACCAACCCAACTGGTTCCACCTTAAAATTCATCCGGAGTCAACGGGAATCGTCGAAACAATTCAGCGTTTAGATTCTGTTTTGGTGCTGCGACACCGTCTGTTGGGCCGTTGGGCTGTGAATCGCGTCGAAGCCCATTAGGGGCGAGTCCAGAGGTCACGCACGCCCTAATACTCTATTTATTCAGCAGCCGCCGCCACATTAGGTTTTGGTTTTTGCTTAGATCAATTCTATCATCGAACAGTGTCGCTGTCATCGGTTTGTGAGACCCCATCCCGTAATCAATACAATTTTGGTTGCGTTTCTTTCCTGTTCTTGCTTGTGTTCTTGATTGCATTTGCAGGGATAAGCCTTCATGGAGAGGTCATTCGTGTGTCACGAGTGATAACCAATGGAGCCATGGTGTAGTGATTGCGAGGAATCGTTCGCTCGGAGCCTTGGATCATCAATGTCGAGATCTCCACTCAATCAAGTTATCGTATCTCACGGAAGATCGGGCCGCGTCTTCTATCATAACCTCTCGCCCATGATCCTCCGCCGTGGACACGCCCACGTACGCGCGTTCCCTGGCCACGTCCGTGCCCCTTTTGAGCCCCGTGCCCTGCTCGCCCACCTCGCCTCTCTCATTTGCGACCTCTGCCAAACCCTCTCGCCCTCTCTCTCGCTCTGCCCACGTGTGTAGGGAGCTCCACCACTGCCCCCCGTCGACCGCTGCCTATTCTACGGCCACCATCACGTCCGTGCCCCGTCCAGTGCCACGGTAAGCTCCGCCTCGCTGTCAACTGCTCGGGAGACCCTTCGGTGTGCCCTCTCCCTCTCTGCTTAGTCCGGTCCACGCTCACCGGAGCAATCTTTGCGCAGCCAGAGTCCCGCCGACGTCGCCCCATCGAGTCTCTTCGCCTCCACCGTTGCTTCACGACTCCAACGCTTCCCCTCAAGTTGAGCAACCCGCCAGTACCCTTAATTTAGTTATCCCCGCTCTATAGCTAGCGCGATTGCTCGCTGGAGCAACCCTGCGCCGCCGTTAGCCCGCCCCGCCGTGGTCTGTGCTCTCTTGTGCCCCTGCGCCTGTGTGAAGGCCATGGTCGAGTCCACCAGACCACCCTGATTGCGCCTAGGCTAGTCCCCGAGCCTCTAGTGCCTGTCGTGGACGGCTTTCTCGTCTCGAGCGAGTTCTCGCCACGGGACCGAGCGGCGCCACCGCGCCCATGCCCACCCTTGGCCGTTAGATCCCGGCCGTTCGTCCGAGAACGGACGGTTTAGACTTAACCCGAGCAGATCTAATCACAACCCTCTGATCTGGATCCAACCGCCTCTCTCTCTTCCCCCTCCCCCCACGTCTCTGCCTTTGGGCCCAGCTAGTCGGTCCGCCCTGGCCCGCTGACGCCCTGGCCCCGCTTGTCAGTCGTGCGCGCGCGCCCGTGCGATCTACTCTGGGCCACTGATCTCTGATCCGATGGCCGAGATTACCACGTACCCCTTCGCGTGTGAGTTTTGCTTAAGAGCCCCCTGGTTTTAGGAAATCAACTCGTCGTCCTCTGTTTTAGCGCATAGGTCCCTGGTTTCTTTTGAATAGCCCCCTGGACTTTTATTTAATCACAGATTTAGCCCTAATTTAATATTTCAAACTTTAAAACTTGTTTATTTCATATCTTTTTCATATGAACTCCAAATTTAGTGGTTCAATTTGCAAAATGTTCATAAAATTATTCTGTGTTCAAATAAAATATGACCAACTGTAATCTGTATACTTTATTTTTACACATAGAATATAGGATTAATGTACATGTTAATTTATTTATTTAATGAAATAAATAAAATGAAAGCCCTAGGAGTTAAAATATATTTAATCTTGTGAGATTAGTAACATGCATTACATGAATTCATTTTTGGTTTAACTTTTAGGTCTTAATGAGATAAATAGAATTAGGTATGTAATTATGGATAACACTTAAAGGATAATCAAAATTCCTAAATGAAAGTAGTTCATCTTATAATTTAATCTTTTCTTGTTTAATTACTACTTAACCTTTTTGAGCTATGTTCCAAACACTTAGAGAGTAATCAATCCCCAATTAAGATTAGTCCATTTTACAACTTGATCTTATTCTCCTTTATTTTAGTGTTACCTCTTTTTGAGTTGTGTTCCAATGTTTGTACATGTTTGATGTGATGTTCATTTTTACCTTCCAAATGTATTGAATGTATGCTCGCTTTACTTAGACAACGAGCAGCTCGTGGTTCCTGAGTGTGTTGCCGAAGATCCTTCTGAGCAACAACCTGGTGAAGGCAAGTGTCCTTAGACCTATCATGTCCTACTTTACTTTATAATTCACTATCCCGCATTACTTTATTGAAACCTAAAGATTGACTAGTCTGTATTTCCCTTACCCTTGTTTACCTTTTTTGGGTTAATCATGGTTAGCTTATGCTATTGCTTTAACCTAATCAATGAACATGATGTGATCTTTTATGATACCATGATGTTATCCCGATGAGGTTCTTGTGATTACTTTAGGGGGCTCAGGCTGTTTCCTAAGTGCCTCTCCGTAAGGACCTGTTTGGGGAGTGACAACCCGGGATAACAGTGCAACCATGAGGGTGGAATGGGACGCCCTTAGCTGATTAATTAGAGGAACCAGAGGAATAGTTGGCTCCGCCGTAGGGCCGTCAATGGGGTCCAGGCTGTAGGAAACGGGTGATGCCTAAGAGGGGGTAAATTAGGACTTCTAAAACTTTCGCTAAACTGGGCCACAAATAAATCCCTAGAGCAAAACCTATGCAAATAGTCAAACTAGAATGTGCAAACTTGGTTTTGTCTAAGTGTTGCTATCTCTATCGCAATGGTTAAGTTTCAATCTACACTAAATAAGTATGACTACAAGATTGAAACTTAAATGCTTAATATAAATGCAGAAACTTAAAGAGCAAAGTAGAGATGCAAACTCTCGTGGTTGACGCCGGTATTTTTACCGAGGTATCCGGAACAACACAAGGTCCCGACTAATCCTCGTTGGTGCCCCTAAGCAAAGGGAAGCCCACGCGAGGGCCAAGCACCTCGGTCGAGTAACTCCGTAGAGAGCCGCGGGCCTTCTCCACGCGCAAGTGGTGCTCTGCTTCCGGCTCCTCTAGGACGCTCCCCGCCATCTCCACTATCAAGCTTCCGGCCGAAACGCCACGGGCCTCGTTCCCTCCGGTACACGGTGGCGGCCGTGACACAAACACGGTTGTCACGGTCTCGCAAGACTCTCGCCCCACTCGGTACAATTACAACGACCTGTGCAAGAGCCGAGGGGTTGTGTGGTTTGTCTAAACTCACTCAACTAACTAGGATTTACCTAGAGCAAGCGCTAATGTGGTCTAACTAACCTAAGCACTTCGCAAAGCACCTACGCTAATCACCGAGTGATTCTATTAAGCTCTTGAGTGTAAGAGCACTTGGGAATGTCTACTATATGCCTTGGTATGTCTCTTGGGCTCCCACCCTTGGAAATGGCCGGTTGGGGTGTATTTATATCCCCCAACACAAATAGAGCCGTTGGAGAAAAGCTGCTGCTTTCTGCGGCATACCGGACAGTCCGGTGGTGCACCGGACAGCGCACTGTAGCATGTCCGGTGCACCTAGCCGTTGGCCTATCAGAGCAGGTGACCGTTGGCGCCGCAGGCTTTCCACACCGGAAAGTTCGGTCCTCATACCGGACAGTCCGGTGGTCTTCTCTCCAGGTGCCACTGGAACTAGTCGTTGGGCTGCAGTTCCCTAGTGCATCGGACAGTCCGGCGTGTGGGCACCGTACAGTCCAGTGTGCCACCGGACAGTCCTGTGCTCCATGCACAGACAGTCCGCAGGCGGCACACTTGGACTTTTCTTGGATCTTTTTAATGTATTCTTTTGAGGTGTTGCTTTCCTCAATTCCTTAGTACAAGTTAATCTTGCATCCTGTGAGCTACAAACACAAACACTAGAAAACTTATTAGTTCACGGATTGTGTTGATCATCAAACACCAAAACTTAAATAGCCAAATGGCCCGGGGTCCATTTTCCTTACAATCTCCCCCTTTTTGGTGATTGATGACAACACAACCAAAGCAAGCAAATAATACAATTATTTGAATGACAATATGCAATCTACTTGCTAGGATGCAAGTTTATCCCCATAATGTGATATTATGGACTTAAGCCTCCCCTAACTCCATAATTCACTTACTTCCTATTTTTGGACCAAATAACCAAA
The DNA here is from genome assembly GCF_902167145.1 of Zea mays. NCBI lineage: Eukaryota > Viridiplantae > Streptophyta > Magnoliopsida > Poales > Poaceae > Zea > Zea mays. The sequence goes on along the minus strand of NC_050097.1, from coordinate 112,490,900 downwards.
GCCACTTGAAAGACTATTTGTAGATTTTAAAATTTCAAATTTGTGGTGTTTGGTGTTTGATATAGTTTTCATTGCTTTGGTCCCTAAACTTCTCCCCCTTTGGCATCAACCACCGAAAAGGAAGACATTAAAAGCATGTAGGAAGTAAAAAAATGCCCTCAGATGATTAATCCCCCTAAATGAGTGTTCTCTTTTAGAAAGAATTTTCTCCCTCTTTGTGAAGAAATACTCCCCCTGACAGAGATCTTCTACTTAGGAAAAAGCATGTGATAATTAGAGGAGCAAGACATGATTTGAATAGACTAACTTCCCTTATGCATAGGTAACAAAATATGAATTAACCACTTATGCATTTTTAGCAACACAGAAGTATATGATATGAAATATAGTCTAATCAAATACTAGAGAAGACATGTAAATGATACTAAATGTAGTCTCAAAGATACCGATTGAAAGTCAATGGCGTGCTTGTGAGACATGAGAGTTCCTGGAGATTTTGCAGTGGAAGTTCGTTGTCATTCTCCGGGGACTTCATTTTCCTTACAATGAGACTATCACAGAAAAGTAGACTTGAAGAAGATGTTAGTCTCAAAGTCTTAGATTATAGAGTAACCTCCCCCAAAAGTTGTGCATACAAGTTTTGAATACTTGTAGGAGATATGCACTTTGATTTGATCTCAAGAGGGGCGAATTATCTATAATCCAAACTTTTGGCACATATAAATTAAATGATACATATTGTAGGATGTGAGTGTTTTACCACTTGTAATATTAACAATATCAATTGATGCATCATTTATTATGGGGTGATAAAGGAGCTATGTGCCGTGCTCAAATGAACATTTTAAATCATGTAGGCTTGCTTAAGTGTATGAATTTAAAACAAGCAGACCTACCATGTGATTTTCCTAGTATGCATGCATTTAAGCTAAAGTAAACAAAAAATGTAATACTAGGCATGAAAGGTAAAACAAGATACATATAGATAGATACTTATATCTAAAAAAGAAATACAGTAAATCTAGTTACCTTAGTCATGGGTGGGAAATTTGGGTCCAAGATTTTCACTAACTCACTTGGCAATAAACTTGATCCAATATGATGTATCCCATGATATACATCCCAATTTTGCCAAGTCTCCAAATTTCCCGCGTGACCTTCGGTCCACTCACTTCCCTTTCGGGATCCAAACCTTCTTGGTGCTTTTCATGGTTGAAATTATTTCCTTTGGCACCCAGATGCGTTTGGCCCCCTTTCCTTTGTTGGCTTGCTTGTTGGCCTTGATAGCTATCACCTTTTCATTCTTTTTCTTCTAGATCAAATATGGTGTAGCAGCCTTTTTGTCAACCTTTTTGATGTAGGTGTTGGAGACTTTGCTTGATGGCGTTTGCTTGAGCTTTTGCCTTTGTTTGTCCCCGGTCATCGCCTTGCATTGGAAAGACTTGTGGCCTTCCTTGTGGCATAGCCTACAAATCACAGTTTCTCCCTCCATAGGCTTGTTCACTCCCGCAGTGGTGTTATCCTATGGAGGTCGGATTTGTTTGGCTTTGCCTTTCTTGTCATACAAAGCCTTGCCAAGGCGAGCCACTTCTTGCCTTAATTGCTCATTTTCCTTTGCAACCTCATCTGAACATGTTTCTACAACAATATTCTCAACAAGAACTTGGTTGCAGGAGTTAGAATCATCAATTAAATCAAAGCAAGAAGTAGAAGCATCCTTTTTAATAATTTCAGGAATTTCAACTAAAGATGCTCCTAGGGTGCTACCAATGCTTTCAAGCTTAGTCGTTAGCTCATTGTTGTGTATGCTAAGAATTTCCATTTTCTCTAGCAAATTTTCAATAGCTTCTTGAGAGCTAGCTAACTTAGCCTTAAGTTTTTCATTCTTTTTAATAAGGCCATCATCGGTAGTTGTGGATGTAGCACTAGACTCTAATTGCTCAATTTTAGTTGACAGCTCATAGTTTAAGTTTGCAAAAGTTTCAAATTTTTCTAGCAATCCTTTGTAATCATTTTGGGAGCTAATCAACTTATTTTTCAAAATTTTAAGTTGAGCTTTTTGCTTAGTGCAAACATCCTGGAAAAATTTAACGACTTTCGCAAGTTCATCTACGGAGGGCTTTCCCTCACCATCATCATCACTACCACTATCATCACTAGAGGATGAAATGCTCATTTTACCTCTTGCCATAAGGCATTTGTGTGATGACTGTGATGAGCGTGATGAAGATCGGTGGCTGCGCGTCCTTGGAGGTTCATCTTCACTTGAAGAATCATCCCAAGTTCTAACACTTGTTAGCGCCTTGCCTTTGCTCCTCTCCTTTTTGGGTTCGGCCATAGTTGGACAGTTGTCCCTGAAGTGGCCCTTCTCCCCGCATGCGAAGCACCCTCTCTTTCTTTGCTTTTTCCTGTCAATGTTAAAGAGAAGATCTTCGACCTGCAAGGACACACCCATTAGATTAATCTTGCGGATCATCCCCATTACCTTTTCGATGCGTCGGATTGTTTCTTCGTCCTTGGAGGATGATGTGCATGGTTGATTATCTTCATCATCATCACTTTCTTCTTCTTCCTCTTCTTCACTTGAGGAACTTGGAGTGGGAGCCTTCTTTTTGCCCTTCCTTTCATCACATGCAAAAGCATATGGCCTTGAGGAAGTTGGCTCCTCTCCCCGACACATTTTTCACGACATCTCAAAAGCCGCGATTTTCCCAATCACAATGGTCAGGGTCATATTACTCAAATCCTCCATGCTGTGAAGGATGGTGATGATGCTCCCATATCTTCGTTGTGGTAGCAGGGAGATAATCTTCCTCACAATGTCCGCATCACCTAGCTTATTAATGCCAATATAATTGAGCTCATTGATGATTAGATTCAAACGAGAATACATATCTCTAACAAACTCATTATCTTTCAAAGCAAAAGAATTATACTCATTTAAGACTAGGCAATGTTTTTGCTCACGGACATTGGATGTGATGTCATGGAGCTCATGCAATTTTAGCCAAATCTCATTAGCAGTTTTCAATGTAAAAACTTGATTAAAAATATCCATGCTAAGAGATTCATACAAGCATTTTTTGGCTCTAGCATTTAAATGAATTTCTTTTTCCTCACTCGTGGTGGGTTTCTCGGGATTCTTGAGGGGTTTCATCCCGTCACGAGTGACTCTCCAAACATCGAGATCAACGGCCTCTAGGTAACAAGCCATTCTAGCACTATAATATGGGAAGTTAGTGCCGTCGAAGTGTGGTGGCCTATGGGTATCCATCCCTTCCTCTAAAAAGCATTGGCTCTTTTAGCGGTGAAGCTCAAATGAGCCAAACCAGGCTCTGATACCACTTGTAGGAAACGGGTGACGCCTAAGAGGGGGGGGTGAATTAGGACTTCTAAAACTTTCGCTAAACTAGGCCACAAATAAATCCCTAGAGCAAAACCTATGCAAATAGTCAAACTAGAATGTGCAAACTTGGTTTTGTCTAAGTGTTGCTATCTCTATCGCAATGGCTAAGTTTCATTCTACACTAAATAAGTATGACTACAAGATTGAAACTTAAATGCTTAATATAAATGCAGAAACTTAAAGAGCAAAGTAGAGATGCAAACTCTCGTGGATGACGCCAGTATTTTTACCGAGGTATCCGGAACCACACAAGGTCCCGACTAATCCTCGTTGGTGCCCCTACGCAAAGGGAAGCCCACGCGAGGGCCAAGCACCTCGGTCGAGTAACTCCGTAGAGAGCCGCGGGCCTTCTCCACGCGCAAGTGGTGCTCCGCTTCCGGCTCCTCTCGGACGCTCCCCGCCGTCTCCACTATCGAGCTTCCGGCCGAAATGCCACGGGCCTCGTTCCCTCCGGTACACGATGGAGGTTGTGACACAAACACGGTTGTCACGGTCTCACAAGACTCTCGCCCCACTCGGTACAATTACAACGGCCCACGCAAGAGCCGAGGGGTTGTGTGGTTTGTCTAAACTCACTCAACTAACTAAGATTTACCTAGAGCAAGCGCTAATGCGGTCTAACTAACCTAAGCACTTTGCAAAGCACCTACGCTAATCACCGAGTGATTCTATTAAGCACTTGGGTGTAAGAGCACTTGAGAATGTCTACTATATGCCTTGGTATGTCTCTTGGGCTCCCACCCTTGCAAATGGCCGGTTGGGGGTGTATTTATAGCCCCCAACACAAATAGAGCCGTTGGAGAAAAACTGCTGCTTTTGGCGGCACACCGGACAGTTCGGTGGTGCACCGGACAGCGCACTGTAGAATGTTCGATGCGCCTAGCCGTTGCCCTGTCAGAGCAGGTGACCATTGGCGCCGCATGCTTTCCACACCGGACAGTCCGATCCTCAAACCGGACAGTCTGGTGGTCTTCTCTCCGGGTGCCACCTGGAACTAGCCGTTGGGCTGCAGTTCCCTGGTGCACCAGATAGTCCAGCGTGTGGGCACCGGACAGTCCGGTGTGCCACCGGACAGTCCGGTGCTCCACGCAGAGACAGTCCGCAGGCAGCACACTTGGACTTTTGTTGGATCTTTTTAATGTCTTCTTTTGAGGTGTTGCTTTCCTCAATTCCTTAGTCCAAGTTAATCTTGCATCCTGTGAGCTACAAACACAAACACTAGAAAACTTATTAGTTCACGGATTGTGTTGATCATGAAACACCAAAACTTAATTAGCCAAATGGCTCGGGGTTCATTTTCCTTACACGGGCGCAGTACTTGCTCTGCCGAGGCTAGTTGCAGAGGTTCTTGATTTGGTTTTGTTAGTCACCCTTCCTCTAGGGAGATGTACTGTGTTTATCAAACTGGAGAAACCTAACGGGTGACTATGTCCTTTGGGAAATCTTTGTAAAGGCTACGTAGTGAGACCCTGCTAGGTCACCTTGGTAGTGATCAATGGGGAGGTTAGAACCCCGGGCAGAATGGGAATCACGGCTTGTGGGTAAAGTGTGCAACCTCTGCAGAGTATTAGAAACTGGTACATCAGCCATGCTCAAGGTTATGAGCAGCCTTGGGATCCTCTTTGATTAGAAGAACTTTGGTTACTTTTATGATGATGATTAGCAATGATGGTTATAATTTTGATCTCTGGTATTTCCTCGTGGAGGGAGTGTCTCTGGGTAATAACTGGGTTATTACTAAAATTTGACTATACTTATAATAATAAAACATGATCGACTAAAAGCAACTGCTTAACCTTAACTCCACATACAACTAGTCCACTTTAGCCAAAAGGGACATTTGCTGAGTACGTTGATGTGTACTCACCCTTGCTTTACAAACCACCCCACCCCAGGTTGTCCCCATTATACTCAGTGCTCAGGAGGTGAAGCTGGTAACATGGAGGACTTTGAGGAGTTCCAGGACTACGACGAGTTCTAGTTTACTTTAGTGGCAACCCCCAGTCAGATGCATGTGTAGGCTTATCCTCTACGTTTCGTTTCTCCGCACTTTGATATTATTGTTGAACACTATGGAAATGTATTAGACTCTGTGGATGTCTTAGACATCTTGATGTAATTAAGTACCTTTTCCGCTATTTGATTCGAGCATTGTGTGATGATGTCCAATTATGTAATCGATGTGTACGTGAGTTCTGATCCTGGCACGTACATGGTTCGCATTCGGTTTACCTACCAAAACCTGGTGTGACATGTTTACCTTCCAGTTATGTAATAAGTAGTTGGCACTCAACACCTATATTGTAATAAGTACTCTCTCTATGTATTGTACAATTTTGAACATATAAATGTACATTAAGTTATTGTAATCCTTTTCGCTTTACTCTGATCTTTGTTGTAATGTCTGTGAGATGGGTTACTCGCTCTTGGGAGATGTTGAAGAAGATGCAAGATCTAGGTCTTATCAAGTTGTTGGGTGCACCTGCATGGCTGTCTAAGGTCCTTGGGACATGAACAGGTGCAGGTGGGCCTAATATCTTTGGAGGTTCCGTCACACGCGACGTACTTATGATCTATCGGACTAGGCCTGAGTGCACAGACCTCCCACAGGGCGCTACATGATAGGCCACGCCGAGCCCCAGGCTATGGATGCTAGGGGTCGCGTAGCCAGAATGATGGCACCTGTGACCATCACTGCCCCCACGTCATCCACCATGATAAATACACGATAGCCAAGCAGCCCTAGGACCCACGAGTACGTGTGGCCTCTCCCGGGGTAAAACACTGGTTTTACCCCGGCCTTACGACTCCTTCCCGAGGAAGCCAACACTGGCCGACCCTTGTCTCGGCCTATAAGGGAGAGACTTGCCTCAGGGTAGGGGGACCAAGGAACAGAGGGATGGAAGGCGAGAGCTCTTGGAGACAATTGGATGCCTTTAGACGGAGATGAACCCACAAGGACAAACAGGAGGAGGAGCACCGATGAGAACCAGGAGGTTGAAGCCTTGCCAAGCCAAGACTTAGCTAGGACTCCACCATATAGCTTCTAAACTCCACTTCCACCACGATAAGAGATCTAGGAGCCTCTCCTCCCTGTCTCAACTGCTTGTAACACCTAATACGAGTTTGATCATAAGTGTTGCTGGTAGAGCAAGCCACATATGACTAGAAGTAGGGATATTTTGCTTGAACCAATATAAATCTTGCGCCCTGCACGCATAATGAATATTTACTTATCAAAGCGAGGTACAAAACAACGACAGTTGGTGCGCTAGTTAGGGAGCTTGCACATTCCGTGACGAGATTCTCCAAGATCCTTATGGCTGGAAACGACATTGGCACATCACAGACTCATGGAGCGACCAGACGCTCTAAGAACTCTGACAATGCCCTTAGCGATGAAGAAACGACGAATAGGGCCCCGAAAGCCCCGACTCCCTTGACAGTCGAGTCGCTTGACATCGTTGGAAGTCTTAACCATTTTTGGAAGGTGGGAACATGCCGCTTGGATGACCGCAACCCATTTTTGCCAAGGCCTTAGAGGCATCGGGTCCCATTCTAGGACCGTTGTTTGGTTTCCCCCTATCAGGATCGGGAGGCAGTCCCAGTTCTCCGTCGAATGGGACCACCCACGTTTCGACCCGAGAATGCCTCGTGGTCTCATCGATCAGGAGCCCCTCCTTGATCTTAGGGGACCTCGAGGGGAACCTCACTGACACTATGGCACATGCCATGGTGTCAACCCCAACTCACCTCGACTCGCCATGTCGAGGATCGCCACTAGGATGGTACCTGCCTAGAGCAGTCGAGGTACCTCCACTGGGAAGCGAGTACTACTGCAATGGCGAATAGGGAAGCTGCAGCGGGGCATTTGCCAAGCACGCATCGAAGCAGCTCGCTCCCCGCATCATCCGACCTACAGCAAGGTTAGATCGCCATGGCTCCCTCAGACATGTCGGAACATTACAGCTGCTGTAGTACTCCTATGCGAGCTTCCCGGGGCGAAAGTCCCGAACAAACGTGGGACTTACCTAGAACTCAAAACTTGCTCCACCTCACCACACGGCTACAAGTCGAAGGCCTCGCACATGGCGTCGAGAGCTAGGGCACACCAGAGTGCCACAAGAGCGCCGACAATCAGCGACGCCTCGGTGAGATGACTGCTCAAGTCTGAAGTGGGCCCCACCTCATTGGATCCTGAAAACAAGCAAGGGATCACGAAGCATGCCTAACCCGTTGTGTGGTGGAGAGGTATGGAAGGGGTTGAATGGTGACCATCAGTACAACCGACACCACGGGGGCCGATTTGACCCCAACGAGGATCAAAGCCCAAGCCCTAGCCACTAGGCCATGGGCTTTCGATTGCCATATCCTGTGGGTGCCGGTAACACAATACTACAGGCCCCTCGCCATCACAAAGTATACTGGGGAATCGAACCCCGGCCTTTGGTTGGAGTACTGCCAGCTTGCGTGTTGTACGGGGGGAGTGGATTGCGGCAATTTCATAATCCAAAAGCTCCCCCTATATTTAGAGGGTTCAGCATGGACCTGGCTCAATATCCTGGGCCCTGGGTGCATCCAGGGCAGGGCGGACCTAGAAGAAATTTTCGACAGAAATTTCTAGGGCACGTACGTACGCCTAGGAAACCTATGGGGCCTTAACGATTGTCAGTAGAAGTCTAACGAGGCCCTAAGGGACTATATCTAACGCTTTTCACGATAATGCAACTGGCTGACCAACCTCATGGACGCCGATGTTATCGGTGCCTTCACCTTGGGAACCAACAACAAAACCCTGGTGCATAAGTTGGGAAGGATGACCCCGCGAACGGCAAAAGAGCTTTTCGACATTGTGATTGACCACGTGTTAGGAGAGAACGTAGTGAGGGCCAGTGACGGTCATCGCAAATGGAGGACTGGGCGTGATAAGGGGTCGGATGAAGACGTCGATGACACCTAGACGCAAAAAGAAGAAGAGGTTGATGACAAGAGCTGATGTGTTAGCGACTACGGTAGGCCGGACGGGAAGAAGGCCTTCAGCTAAGGAAACCCTCGATCACTTTGAAAAACTTCTTGAAGCCCCATATCTGAACCATCGGTGCTCAGTCCGACATGCCTATAAGGATTACGTGCAACTATGAGAATTCATACACAAAAGGGCACCGTTCGACAGGTTGCCCGAACCCCGGGAAGACGAAATATAACACCCCTGGTGTTATGAGAATTAAAACTTTGGCATGGCATCATATGCACTGATATTACATTGTTTGTGATACACCTAGAATGCATTCACTAGGTTAAAATTTCAATGAAACATGTGATGTGATGCTTGTTTGAGTGTATGATCTGGTAAGAGTCTTCCTTAAGCTAGGTAGGGGTGAATCTCACCAAGGGCTAGTAACATGTGACCTCATGTTGTAAGCACAAAGGAGTGGTCTTGCCAAGTTGGGAAGACATGTTTTAAGAGGTGATGATTGGGAGAGGCTAAGCACTTAATGTACTTTAGGACACTCAAAACCCTAATTTGGAGCCCAAAACCCTAAATAAGGCCTTAATGAGGATTTAAAAATCTAGCCACTTTTTGTAAGAAGTTTATATACCAAAGCTGTAGAGATATAAAAACTAAGAAACTTTCATATTTGGAGACTTCCAAGTTTTGTGGAGAAACATGAAGTAAATTGCACACCTCAATTCTTGAACCCTAAAAACAGTGACATTTAACCAACCTGGGACCCCTATAGTTTCTAACCTATGAGGAGTTTGAAGGTAATCACTATAGAAAGTTTGTAGAGCTACTATGTTAGTACAAACTTTATTAAGTCATTTGGCCCTGAAACTATAAGGAACTTGGTGTAAAACACCCTCAAAGTATGGCTGTCAAACATGGAGTTGTTCTGAAACTGGAATGCAGTGCCGATCACCCAAATTTGGGTCTCGATGGTGGTTGATTCAGCGAGCTATGGACCATAGTCATTATAATAAAGTTGGAGACCATATATAGGTGAATAAATTATATATAAGGAGTTGGACTCGATGATGTACGAAATCAGGAGTTAAATGCTCTCAAAGTTGCTCTGTCAGACAGATTGAAGGAGGCAAATTCAGACTTGTACTGTAAACTGAACAAGATCAGGTTCACTGCACTTCGTTGCCGATGATCTTGCCCCGTGATCGGTGCTTCGGTTGAGATGTGTGCGTGCGCAGGTGAGTGTGGATAACCGTCAAGGGTGAAAAGATCATCGAGGGGGTGAACTTGGGCCCTGGCGCAGGCTTGCCCATAGCACCACTTGCCCTATGTCGTGGCCATGTGATCGCCATCGTTGATTCATCGATCATCCCTGTTGTGCCACGTAGTAGTTCATTCACCACATCACTGTAGTCATGGCGTGTATCGAAGGGTACCCTTAGGTCATCAAGTTACCAGAGATCCACGGTGCACGAGCTCCAGTGAATTATCCATTCGCTCCAGAAAGCTCAACCTTGTCCAAATTCATGACACTCGAGGCCAATCAATATAAATTGAGTGGTCCCATTGCTCTGTCCCACTGTCATGAATCCAACCCACCGTTTGTTACTTTGTTTCATTCACAGTAGCCTGAGAACCATAAAATTCCACATAGTCAGTCATGGGCGCCGTCGTGATGGGTCTCGCCATGGCCAGAGCCTCTCATGAGGGTTTATGCTTCTTTGGTTCTTGTTCTAGCACCCCTTTGGTCTCCGGTTGCTCACTGACCTGGTCAATCGAACTCTACTGCAGTGACCCCTTAAGAACATCGCTTCACCTTCGGTGAACGCCGCCGTGAGCCGCCTCCACGTTGACCCACCACTCCGTTTGTCCACATGACTCCTCAATCGTCGTTCTTGAGTCTTGGTGAGTCACTGAGGCTCACTGCACCTTCAATTTGAACTCTACTACACTATGTTCATGGGAACAAGCTCACCGGTGCCTCAGTTCTGTTGGTGCTCGTTGTCCGAGTTCAGAGTTAGGTTTCAAGCTCGATTTCTGGTTTGTAGACTTGTGCTGTTGTAACTCCCAAAAATCCAATTTTGGGTAATCTAGGAAAATTTATCCTGTAACTTAAATAAAGGTTTTTTCTTATATGAGTGATATGTTTATAAATACCTCCTCAAATATAGAAATTAAAATATATACACTAGAAATTACTTTATTAAACATATAATTTGGAGTATGTAAGTGACATATTCAAAAGCATTTTCATATTTAAGATAATAAATCTATACTACTTATTAAGAAGGTAAGAGTAGTCTGCCGTTTTGCCCTCCTCGTGTTCTGCCGTTCTGCCCTTTCCCGTTCCGTAAGTAGGAAAAAAATTAAACCGTGCTGCTCAGGGATCGAACCTTAGATCTATTTAGTAGAATGCCTAGCCTTACACCCTCTGGCCAACATGACTCATGTTGAATTGTATACAACTTCAACTAAGACTTTATTTGTGTTTAACCCGCCGTCCACTCTGTATGTTCATTGAGTCTAGAAAAACATTTATAGCTTGGCCTCTGATCTTTCTAGAATTTGGGACGCAGTCCAGGAAATAAAGAAAATAGGGAAAAAGAGTTTAGAAATTGATTTTTAGTTTAAAAATAATTGTAGAAACCCATTTAATTCATGGAAATTTCATATTAAACCCAAATGAGTTCATTCCAATTTCTATAATTATATAATATTATTTTTTATCACATAATACCTCTGTTTGGTCATGAAAACAACAATAAAATTGATTTCCTAATTAATCCTATATCAAATACATAGAAACTTTGGAAATTCATAACTTCCCCATTTTAATTCTAAATTGAACTGTTCCAGTTGTGTTAGTCTCGTATGAATATTTACTACGCAGTAACAACATTGATTATACCATGTTTTATACTTTTATAATTAGATATTTATTTATCCTATGTTAATTGGGTTAATCTATGTCTATTGGATTAATTTATTTAATATATTAATATAGTATTCTAACTTTATGGTTATACGATATTTGACCATTAATCTTGCAAACACACACACTTACCTTTTTGTTTAAGCAAAAGCGTATGGTGGTACGTGTCCGATGACTAACGATGTACGAGGGAATTTCTTCTGGTATGTGTGAAACGTGCTCTCCAATAATGAGACCATGCAAATCGTGACATATATCGAAGTCTGCATGATACTGATGGTTGCAATGTAGTGGTGAAACAGATAGATTGTAAATAACAAAATTTATGTATGGCCAGAATCACAAATTAATTATGAAACATTTTCTCATAACGGTATAACACATATTTTGTATATAAGTTATCGTAGTATACTGGTATTATATATTCCCGTTGCAACACACGAGCATTCAACTATATATATATATATATATATATATATATATATATATATATATATATATTCATTTGATGAATGAATTGTATCTCCATCAACTATATGTTAAGAAAACATCTATTAGAGACATCATATCCACCACACCACATCTTATTTTGATGTTATAGTAGAAGATATGAGAGTTATTAAAAGTAAGATATGGCTGATGCCACACTAAGCCATAATGGCTCCTCCACCGCTGTTGTCCGGCAAACCATCACATTCTGTGACGCGGGACGTCGAGCAACTCCTGACCTGGGGCACTCTGGTCCCATATGACAAATTCCACCATTCCCATTCAGCCATTCCTATCGTGCAAGCCATCACACACTCCGGACGTTGGGCCCACATTGCAGACTACGGACGTCCACATGACAGCCACCATTAGTTTTGCACACACCGGACCCACGTCTGCTCGCGCAAAAAGTTGCCTCAATTTGACATTAGCAGGAGCATTTGACCATGATTGCTTTCTCTAAAGAGGGAAGGCTTATAAGCCGTAGAAGCTATGTTGGCTGGCCGGTATGGTCATAAAAATGTGCAAGTCGTGATGACGACATAGGTCGCGTGGGCTGTGTTTCTTCGGTGCGGCCCAAGTAGCTACCAGGAGGCCGCACGCTTCTTACCCTGACCCAGCTTGGCTTTAGGGTCAGTCTCCCTTGCTTTCTCTGCCTAGCGAGCCCTCGCCCTCTAGCTCTTCCTGCTAGCGCCGTCTCCGCCCCGTGCTCTCCTGTTCATCGTCGATCTCAGCCATCTCAGGAGCACCCGCTCACTCCCAGACGCTCGCACAAAGGAATCCCCCACGATCTCCCTCCAAACTGCCCACTCCCTCCACGATCTCCCCCTCTAGCTCATGATCCCTCCACCCGCCCCCACCCCCCGCCTGCCACGCCCACGGGCGCAGCAAGCCAACAACCCACACTCGGCCCAGCTACCCCGATCCGTCGCCATAAATCCGCTACCTCCTCCTCGAGTCCTGCTTGATCGCTCCATGCTCGACCGGTCGACCGGACGGAAGGGCAACCCCGACCGTGACCACAGCGCGATGTGCGACAAGTGAGGGCAATGGTGGGGGTTGCGACCAACGATGGAGAGCCACACAAAGAAGCTCGTCGGCGATGTTTTCCTCAAGGTTCGCTCGCTCATTCCTTCCTTCCTTGTGCTATTGGCGTGTAATCCTAGCTAGCGCTCTCTTGATTTCATCCTTATCCACGTGAATCCTGGATCACACTGCATGCAGATCAGATTACTGGAAGGCCAGACCAGCTGCTCGCATTCACTGGTGCACGGTGTGGGAGCTGAGAGCTCCGTTCCTATGGCCGGGCCCCACCTCTCTTGAGCCCTTGTGCAGATATGCAGAGGTAGTGTCCCCTAATTTATTTGTCATGTCCCCTAATTTGTTTGTCAGAGCTACTTGAGGATGTCAATGAGGTATGGCTCCGCTGGTTCATCAGTATTCAGTAATTACAAGGCATTATGAGTTAGCATGCTCCCTCCTGCTAAGCTAGCTAAATGTGGTTATCAAGTCTCAATAGGTATCCATTTTTAAAAGTATAAATTGTTATAGCCATACATGCGAGTCTTTATTTTGGAAATAACCAAAGGTTCTGAACCTGCATTGTGCTAACTCGTCAATCATTCCTGAAATGCGATTCTTTTTTCATTCAGAGTTCGGTTGGACAAATTAAGATGGATTGAAATCTTAGTTGTTAAGGTAGAAGCAAAAGCACCACCACTGAATCGTATACTTTAAACGGTGATAGCAGCAGTTGTGGTCTTCGATATCTTAGTGTGTTACTTGGTGATAGCAGCAGTTGTGATCTCCAATATTCTAGGGCATGTTTGCCTCCCTCTTCTAAACTTAGAGATCTAAAAGCTTTAGAATGTTTTAGCTTTCTTTTGATGTCCAAATCTCTAATGTAAGGTGGGCTAAAGGTTAAAGCCAACTTTAGACCACCTGATGCATATAAGGAAGAAGGGTCCACATGCACCATTCTCTGTAGCATAGCAAAATCGAGCTTGATGTCATTGAAGATTGATCGAGATAATATTAGTCAGTACTGAATTTAATTTTAATGACAAGTTTGTAATGGGTAGGATAATAAGGGATATGTTACAGGTTGTTGGTTTCTTGGATGAATATGCTGCTGCATAGGGTTAGGCCTGAAAGGAGAAACATAATAGGATTGGTTTTTGTAGCTCTCCTCCCCTCATCTCTCCATGGGATTGGAATATATATAACTTTATGAGTTTATATGGAAAGCAATAGATATTGTTTATTTCCTCTCTTCTCTCCTCTCCTCTCCTCTCCTCTCTATGCCATATTACTGCTTTTAAACTAAGGCGACACTGCTAGAGGCACTATTATATGTCAAGTTCATATATTAAGAATTTGAACTCTAGCCTATTGATGATGATAATTGTTCATTATCTAAAATTCCTCTATTTGACCTCTATATATGTCTGAAATTCCTAAACAACATTATGTCCATGTTTGTGTGTTAATATTTTTTGGTCATTATGTCAAGAGTTTGTGTTAATAATCTGAATACTAAAGCATGTGGTAGGCACCATTATGTCTAAAATTCCTATACACATTGCTTATGATTGTTTGAGGATTACACCTGTCTTGAGTTTTTATATTAATAATCTGAATAGTAAGGTTCGTTGTACCTTGTAACACATGAGTTTAGTTGTTGGCTCTGAACTCTGAAAAAATATTTTTTTACCAAATACAACATCAGATGTAATTTTACTACTGTGATTAAGTTGTATCACATATTCACAGTAGTATTATTGTGCTCTTCAAGCAAGTCAATTACAGTGAGCTTTTAGTCATGAATTTACAGTAGTTTATGAAAGATCATTCTTGAATTTTTGCCTTTAAATTGTCTTGTTAAATCTTGTATAATACACTACTAGGTTAGTGTTTGTGCGTCACAGGCCCGAGTTTCTCTTCAACGTCATCCCGGACGGCTCGTGGATGTCGTCCTCCATCTCATAACAATATAACACACATTTGTATATATAAGTTATCAAGCTATTATATGATCCCGTTGCAACGCACTGGCACTGAGCTAGTATATTAATAAAAGTGTATTCATGCATTCATCTTGAAGTTTTGGATGTGCATTAAACTCAAGAATAAATATAAAAAAGTTAGCCTTGGATTCAAACTTGAAATCTAGAAATTATGGGAGCATAAGAATTATAGTAAAGAAAGGAATTCAAAACAAAATAAATAGAAAAGAACAATAAAAAGGAAAAAGGTTTTACTGGTGACTGGTGACTAGGATGGAGATCTCCCCCTCGGCCTAGTACCACTTCTCTCCGCACGGCC
This sequence comes from Zea mays, assembly GCF_902167145.1. Classification (NCBI taxonomy): domain Eukaryota; kingdom Viridiplantae; phylum Streptophyta; class Magnoliopsida; order Poales; family Poaceae; genus Zea; species Zea mays. The sequence goes on along the minus strand of NC_050097.1, from coordinate 112,475,783 downwards.
CACCCCGTTTCCCTCCTTATTCTGCACATTGTGCCACAGACAGGTGGGCCCTTCAGGCAGGGCAGTCATCGGGTGCGCCTGGAAGCTATGTGCCACCGACGTGTGGGCCCAAGGGGGCATATTACTCTCCGTCCCCATGCGGCGTCGGACTCCTTCCTCGCCGCGCGCCCAGAAACTGATCGATAGGGTCATGTTGTCAGGATTATCCCCACCACGGAACCACCTTGCGTTCACACGGGAACAAACCCACGCAAAGCACGGGATCTGTCGTTCTCTTCGACCTAGACTGCGACATTAGCTCTATAAAACCGGGCCCTTGGATGTCGTAGCTCCCTCAACTAGAGATGTGAATGGGGAATTCCTCATCAGATTATACCATCTCATACACATCCTCATCATATTTGATCCATCCACATCTCTATACCCATCATGGGTGCAAAACTCATCTCATACCTATCCTCATTCGGGTTTCGGGTCCCCAATGGGTCCCCATCTCAATTAAGGGATAACTAGGTACTAACAGGTAGCACAAAAAATCTAGATTTCAGACATCACCACATCGGCAAGCACTCATCTATGAACCATGATTCATTCATCCATCCATCAGAAAAGAAATAAGTACTTCGGAACCGATAGAAGAAATGGAGAAATGGAGTTTGCTCACCTTCCTTGGTCACCATCTAAGTTCGTTGCCGCCCGAGAATCCATGGTCGTCATCGTCGTCTGGGCAGGGCGTAGCATATGATTGGTTATTTTAGAGTTTTATTTTTTGCTAGTCTGCTAGTTGTCTTACCGTGTTGCCTTATTGGGCTAGGACCTGGGCCAGGTGCGCTGCCGTGCTGGGCTTGGGGGCCGGCTCAGCCTCAATTCATTCATACAAACACGACAGGTATACACGTATGAAATACCCATGGATAATCGGGTTCGGATTATTGCTTCCCAAACTCATACCCGTTTACCCAATGGGTGGAGATTTTGTGTCATATTCATACCCATGGGTACAATTTTTGTCCCATATCCGTATCCTAATAGGGGAATTCCCCACGGGTTGACAGGTATCGGTTCCCCATTGACATCTCTACCCTCAACCCACACCGCTATTCGCAAGCCGCCATAATCGAGCTTCTGAGGTAGAAAACGCACCGCCTCTGGCGAACAATGACCCCCTCTGTGCTGCGCCCTCGGGGGCTGACCCAGTGACCCTTGTGATTCACCTGAGTCCCTAGAACGTGCGCATGAAACTTCGGACTTCGTTGGTCAACCGGGGCGCCGGTGATTTCTCACCAGAGTCCCTCTGTCGCCGTGGGCCGCACCTCATCGTGGCCTGCTCCAGCCATCGTTCTGCGCGCTCTGTAAGTCACCTCACCGTGTTCGCCGTTATACATATGTTGTATAGGTCATCTCGGGTGGGGAGATAGGTCACCTGCTGGCCATTTTGGCTATCGCCGGTGAGATCGTCGCCATGGGCGTGTGGGCGTCGGCGCCCTACCGACTGGTGGTAGGAGAATACTGTGCTGACCATTGATCCGGTAGCGGACAAGTGAGATTAGAGCTCAAAGTACCCCCTCACATTTTGAATCCCAACCGTTGGCACGAGATCGGACAGGTGCGTGTTGATGTCGGTCAATTAAAATCTAGACGGTTCAAATCTGATCGGACGGGCGAGGTTGAGAACCGGTTCAGATCTGATCTCAACCGCGGGTGTGTGATCGGACGACTGATCTTCACCAATACCCCTTGGGCCATGTGACAATTGCATAAGAGCCCCTACGTTTTTGCTAAACAAACCCGCAGTCCGAATCAGTTAGAAGCTAATTAAAATCAGGTCCAGTTTCTTTCAAACAAACCCCTAGGCTCCTCGGAAATAATGGTCGCCGTCCCTGATCACTTTAAATTAAATAAAGTAGATTATAAAATAGAGGAATTCCCTAGAAAATGTTTTTTAGAGTAAAAATTAGTGCAATAAACTTAGGGAAAATCATATTTTGATCATTTTAACCCCGATTTGATTTGTTTGAATTGCGTTACCTTTGTATGAATATTTACTACATAGTAGCAACATTGATCGTATGAAGTCACATACTTTTATAATTGGATAACTAATTCGATTAATTTATGTTTATCGGACTAGTTTTCTAATATAGCTAATATAATACTCTATAATCATAATTTGTCTAAAATATGATCTTTAGTCAAGTAATAACTTAGATTAAAGCTGAACGTAGTTAGTTATATATTTTCTCACATGACCTACATTAATGAAATATAGTTTTATTGTTTAATCACCTATAACTTTAGGAAACATATCTAAAAGGGTCATGATTATTGCACAACATGTTGGATCATCTTTTCTTTTTGTATGTTGATTTATTCTAGTTGTGCATTCACGTAGTCCGCAAATTTGTGTTTGAAGTTGAATTCAAAAGAAAATAGCATAAAATAGAAGATAGAAAACAAGAGCAATAAAAAGAGAAAAAAATAAAAGAAACCAGCCCTTCCCAATCCTCCCCGCAGCCCACCTAGCCCCCTCCTGCGCTCCACCGCGGCCCAGCGCTCCCGGGCCTGGCACCCCGCAGCCGCTCCCTCGCCCCAGCGCGTGGCCACGCTAGCCTCGCCCAATCCCCAGCCCAGCAGCTGCGCGCGCAGCCCACCTGCGGCCTAGCGCCACGCACCCCCTCCCCGGCTCGAGTGCGCGTCCGCGGCTCCCTCGCCATGGCCCACATCCCGCGCCCCCGGCCCAGTCGGCTATGGTCGGCTGGCTCAGCCCCAGCGCCACCTCCTGGCTTTGGGCCCACATGTCAGGGAGTTAATTTTATTTTCTCCATCGTGCGTCTTCATCATCTGCTTGTGCGCGCTCAGGTCGGAGGAGAAACCGCCCACAACATCTTCCATTCAATGCCTCTCTCCCTCCCCTGCAACCACAGCCAGCGCAGCGGCCTGGCGAGGCTCGCCCATGGTAGCATGGCGGCTGGCGAGGCTCGTCCGCGGCGGTGTGGCGGCCTGGCGTAGTTCGCCCAGCGCAGCGCGCACGGCGGCCTTCGCGGCTTGCCCGCGGCGGCCCCGGCTCGGCTTCTACGTGGCCATGGCGCATTGGCCAAGCGACACCCCGGCGAGGCTCGCCCTTGGCATCCGAGCGGCCATGCAAGCCTACTCGTCAGCTGCCTGCACAACGCCTGTGATTACTGTCTGCATCGGCATCTTGTCGTACGTCATTGACTCGCCTCGTCGTCTGCCCACCCGGCACGCCTCGTCGTCCGCCGTCGTCGCAAGGTGAGATCCCGTCCACCTCCCCTTCTTCCTCACCGTTTGTCGCATACCCACCTCGCTGGGCACGCTACCGTTCGTCGCGCGCCGTCGATCGCCCGTGCACACGCAACAGCTCTAAAACACGTCATTGTAGCGCACATCGATCACACGTGTCATTGTTGCCGTTCGCGTGTGCCATCTCCGTCCATTCGCGTTGTTTCCCGCGTGTCGCGCGCGCGATCCGCGCACATTAGTTAATCGTTTCGCTATATTTATTCATGCTTAGTAATTAGTCATTGTTTAATCGTTGACTAATTGATAATTCAATTTATCTAAAATATCTTACGCAAATAATTTATATTAACTAAAATCAACTTAGAAGTATAGTTTTGAGCATTTAATCATAATCTAGTGGTATTCGTATATCGTGTCACGTTTAGCCATAAATTGTTAATTATTCAATAAGTTATGCGTCACAAACCTATTTCGACTCGTTTCGGTCGCGTCAACTCCATAGCAGCGTCAATTTCACGTTAGTAACATTATTTTGTCACGACGTAAGTTTTAATCAACCAGTTAATTATTTGTTATCCAACATTTATTAGATTAATAATTTGAATAAAACTAATTTCTAGTTTTATTTGCGCTTTTATAAATACATATTAATATGATTACGTCTGCTCGAATGTTTTCGAATTAATACTTGTTAGTATAAACGTGTTGCAGCGTGCGTCAAATCTTGTCGATCGCGTGCTGTCCGCACGTTATTTAATTATTTCCGTTATTGTCGCTCGCGCTAATTAGTCAATTATTGTTTAGTTGTTTGTTATTTAAAATAACAATTCAATTAGAACGAGTCTATAGTTTTAACTCGTGCTTTTATAAATATAAATGTCAATTAACTTGATTAATACCAGCTTAAATACTTTTAATTAATTATTTGTTTGCTGTTGCTCGCGTGCGTCATCGTGTTGTTCGCGCGCGTAGTCACGTTGACTCACTTGTGTCGCGCGCTATCGTGCGTGTTGTTTCACGTGCCTCAGCGCTGCTTCGTGAGCGTCGTCGCGTGTCGTTCGCACGCTGTCATGCTGTCTCGCGCATCGTAAACTCGCCTCGCTTAGAATCTCTCATGGTAATTATATTACTTATTTAGTTGGCAGCTGTTAGTGTAGCAGATTTAATCAAAATAAATAGCAGTTATAATTTATATTTGATAATATCGAATTAAATGTTGTAGTTAATATTGATTTAGCGTAAACGCGATATCTTCTTGACTGTAGCCTTGAGTTCGATGTTTCTTTTCCTCGCATAACCGTAGAAGCGATCTCTATTTTATATTGCTCGCTTTTATAATGTTTTATCTTGTATGGTGTAATGTTCTTATGCATGTATATGTTTGTTTGTGCCTGTTTGTATTCTCTTTGCGTCGCGAATAGATTGCGATATATTCTTGAGCTTCGAGGAGTCGACGGTAAGCTTCGGCAACCAAGTGATCTAGCTCTTCGAGTTCTACAAAGTTGAAGACCATGAGCATCTGTTTGGTGAAGGCAAGTGTCCTCTAACCCATTATGTCCTATTTACTTTATAATTCACTATCCCACATTACATAATTAAAACCTAAGGATTGACTAGCTTTGTATTAAACTTGTCCTTGATTACCTTTTGGATTATTATGGTTAGCTTCATGCTACTACTTTACTTTAATCAATGAACATGATGGGAATATTTATGATACACTGATGTTATCTTGATTATGATGATGAACTATGGCACTTTAGGGGACTCAAGCTGTTTTCCTGAGTACCTCTCCGTAAGGACCTATTCGTTAAGTGACCACACGAGAAAGCAGTGCAACCATGTGGGTGAAATGAGACGCCCTTAGCTGATTAATTAGATGAACCTGGGGGTGTAGTTGGCTTTGCCAGAGGGCCATCAATGGGGGCCGGGGCATAGTGCTCGCTCTGCTAAGGGTGGGTGCCGAGGTTCATTCGATTTGGTTTTGTTAGTCACCCACCTTAGGGAGGAGTACTGTGTTTGTACAACTGGCGAAACCTAATGAGCAGCTATGCACCAGGGGAGTCTTTGTAAAGGCTACGTAGTGTATCCCTGGCCATTCACCTTGGTAGTGAAGACCAGGTCTTGCAAACCCGGTCTGGAAAGGGAACACGGCTCATGGGTAAAGTGTGCGACCTCTGCCGAGGAATGAAACTGATATATCAAGCAATGCTCACGGTCATAAGCAGCCTTGGGATCCTCTTTGATTAGAGATACATCTAGTTCGAGATGCAATGATTCTATTAATGGTCTATGGTTCGATGATGATAATGATGTTCGTCGATGAAAAAATGATTCACGGGTTGGTTATTACAAAAACTTGGCTTCTACTAATAATAAATACTTGACAAACTAAAAGCAACTGATTTGACCCTAACCCCCACATAAAGCTAGTCCACCTCAGCCAAACGGGACATTTGATGAGTACGTTGATGTGTACTCACCCTTGCTTTCACAAAACACCAGGTTGCCTTTGGTGCAATCTATGCTCAGGTAAAAAATAAGAAGAAAATGTCGAGGCAGACCTCCAGGAGTTCCAGGACTTCAACAAGTTCGAGGATTAGGCTAGTGACCTCCCCCAATCAGCTGCCTGTGGTGAGTTAATTTACATTGACTATGTTTTGATTCTGTGTACTTTGATTTATATTATGTAAATATCTTTAATATTATTACTTATTCTTTATTGTTATTCGAAGCATTGTGCTATGATGAGTCATTTATGTAATCGTTGTGTACGTGAATTTTTTATCCTGGCACGTACATGGTTCACATTCGGTTTATCTTCCAAAACCGGGTGTGACATAAGTGGTATCAAAGCCAGGATGACTGTAGGACTACTTACCTAGAGTAGCATTGGCCGTTTTAATGACTTATTGACTATTAACTCAACTCATCCTTGATGTTGTTTCAAAATATTAGTAACCTCGACTGATTCTATGTTATGCTTCTATATATATCACCTTGCTAAATGTATTTTATTCTAGTATTGTCTATGCTTTACTTGTTCATTCTATTAGATCTGATCTCTTGTGCTCGCGACATGTTTGTAGATGCCCCCTGACCATAACCTTCTTGTCTTTTGGGATTCTTTCCTCTTCCAGCATTAAATTGCTACCATTTGACCATCTCTATTCCCTTGGTATTGACATGCTTGTACCCCTAGATTCTTCAATACTCTTGTTTCAAATACTTACCTCTGAAAACTCTATTTCCTATTTAAACATTCCATTTTATATGTCCATGACCTTCTTGTCTTCTGAGATCCCTTCCTATTCCGATGTTAAGTCGTTATCTTTTGGCTTTTTCTATTCCCTTGTCTTGGTATGCTCGTATCCTTGAAGTCTTGCATACTCTCGTATTTTTATGTATGCTTATCTTCATACCCAATATTTGTTTAAGACATTTCAATTTACATGACCTTGACCACCCTTGTTTCTTAATGATCCATGAGTGGTCATTTTTTTGCACATCTTTGGTGATCTCGTTGTTTCCTTATAATTTCTCTCGGTATTGAATTTTTTACTTCAACTCTTATGTCGGAACCTCGCTTATCTTATCCTTGATTGTTTTCTCCATTTCGTCACTTTGCGAGTCTTGCCTTAACTCTGTCCGTGGATTATACTTTTCATCATTATCACCTTTACCATTATCACCTCTATATCTTACCTTGATGTTTATCTTATACTGTGTCAGACTCGGATTGAAAGGGTAATGCCGGGTGCGTCTCATATGTGCGCTAAAGAAGAACAACACATATAATGACCAAGTGTATAGAGATAAATGTCATAAATATCATAAATGTCATTATTACATAGAGGAAGTCCTACCAAAATAAATGGCAAATGTCATAAATATCATAAATATAGCTAATATAATACTCTATAATCATAATCTGACTAAAATATGATCTCTAATCAAGTAATAACTTAGATTAAAGTTGAACAAAGTTAGTTATATATTTTCTCAAATGACCTACATTATTGAAATATAGTTTTATTATTTAATCACATATAGCCTTAGGTAACATATCTTTTTAATTGTAACTCCGCATTTAGTGCTTCTCGAACCTACGCTCTCGTAGCATCGCGTAGAATATCCTTACACAGTTGTTTTCTCCTGTTTGATGTACTATTATGTTTATGTACTCCTTGCCTATTTGTATGTATTGCTATGAGTAGCAGTGAGGTCACGAGAAATCTGAAGACCAGCTTGGAGAAGTACTTGGGATCTCGAGTCTACGACAAGTTGTGCCCTTGATCACTTTTCTTTACCTAATAATGTTCCTGTTAATCACTGCAACATGCTTAGGTTAATTTGATGGGACCTAATAGGTTACCCTAGTTTTGTTTACCCCACACCTTGCAAACAATGAACTATTGGGTAGACTTGCTATTGCTCTACCTGGTTTTGGGATTAATGCTATAATGAATTATGATAATGTATCACTATTATTGCTGGTTTATTATTGTTTATGACAAGGTCATTGTGTTAATTAGAACATGGAGTGACCACCCAAAAAACAGTGCTACCACAAGGGTTTTATGGGACGCCCTTGGCTCACTAGTTAGGAAATCTAGTGGAAGACTACCTTACCCGAAAGGGGCAAGGGCGGTAGAGGAGCTACGGTATAGGGAGGTTCTTGGGTCGGTCATGCTGCGATGGCTTTTTGGACGAGGGATTCCTATATCGCCCGTCTCAGAAACTGTAGCGGGTTTTCTGAAGCTAGTGGAACTTTGTAATGGTCTCGTAGTGCTACCTTACCTCGTCTCTTCGGTAGAGATGTATGGGATTCATGACCCCATGGCAAATGGGTAACACAACTTGTGGGTAAAGATGCACAACCTCTGCAGAGTGTAAAACTGGTATATCAGTCGTGCTCACGGCCATGAGCGGCTCAGACCCTCACATGAGTAATTTATGGAACTAAACTTAATTTGTCATTCACATTGCATTGTGAGTGTTATTGTCAATTGTGATCTCTTATTTATATGGGTTGGTATCTACTTATACTTAGTAACTGCTAATAAAACTTTGACCAACATTAAAAGCAATGCTCAGCTTTAACATCTCCTTTGGTAAGCCTTATACTTCACATGAGCCTCACCGTATGTGAGCTCATGCACATTATTCCCTAAAACTTGTTGAGCGATGAACGTATGTGAGCTCACCCTTGTCGTACTCACATCCACCTAGGTCAAGAAAAGGTACCGCAGGACGAGGAGCATGAAGGATGCCGCGTTGAGTTCGTAAGAGGTCTAGGCCGTCGTCTCTCAGTCAACTATGGTTGCTAGATTGTTGTCTTTGTATGATGTAATTATGTAACTATTTGGTACATAACTCCATTATATATTAAAGATGTGACATTCGTTTTTGTACCATGAGTCATCATATGTGTGAGACTTGATCCTAGCACACATTTGATTCGCTCCTGGGTTTGTCCTAAAATCCGGGTGTGACAGCTGTGGATCGAATTAGGTGTAAAGGCAGTCCTTAGCCTTGGACTGTAGCTTGGTTGTGGCCTAGTTAAGCTCGCCAGCGTGTCTGCGTCGTCGTCCTTGGTCGGGGACTGGAAACTGTGAAGAAATAGGAGTGGGAGTGCTTAAGTGAAGTTGTCAGCGACAGAGTGAAATAGTGTTGTGGGCTCTTCACTGGTTGTTTGAATCATCATGGTGCTTTGCGCAAAGTCGCCAGCGTGGGCGCAGGCGCGTTTCCCTGTTCATGGGCCGGTTTGGCTGAATTCAGCCCAGTCCTATTCATGACTTTCCTTTTTCTTTTTACTGGTAGCTTATGAAATTTATTAAAAATAGTAGAAAAATGACAAAATCATGGGACTAATTTTACTAGACTCCTAAAATAAGATAGTATTTAATAAAAATAGTTTCAAGATTTTTATTGCAACCAATGATTTATATAACATTTAAATATGCTTAAGAAGAGTGTCACACCCGGATTTAAGGGATAAAGCCGGGTGCGTCTCATATGTGCGCCAAAGAAGAACAACACATATAATCACAAAGTGTATAGAGATAAATGTCATAAATATCATAAATGTCATTATTACATAGAGGAAGTCCTACA